>NC_044554.1:92487964-92790882 GCF_007565055.1 Rhinopithecus roxellana
TCTCCAACCTTCCTACCCAGCCCTCCAGCCTGTCTGTTATTCTAGCTCAGTAGTCACAAATTTGCTAGGATGAAAGGAAAAAAAAAAAAAATTGCTGACATCAGTCCCTTAATGGTTTGGAATTCAGGGATAAGATTTCAAATATTTTCCTTTTTACTGAAGTGATCGAGAGCTTGTTCATTTACATCCCCTATCAAGTCACACGGAATAGCTCTCAGAGCCTCGGAGGCCGTGATTTACACATGTATTTTAATGAGCACTCATGACATGCTGTTACACTGAGAGCAGCTCTTGTCGACTCTGACAGCGGGGGTCATATCACAATCTCCTCTCAAAACATGGTCCCCAGACCAGCAGCATCAATGTCTCCTGGGAGCTTGCTGGAAATACAGGATCTCAGGCTCTACCCAAGATACCTGGGACCCTCTGAACAGAATCTGCATTTTTAAAAGATCCCCAGATAATCCCCATGCACATTAAAGTTTAAGAAAAGCTGATCTTAGGGAGATTATTCAAAGTTTATTAGGCAACTCCCTGCTTTCATCTGTTTGGGGTGCTATAAACATGAAAACCATAGGCAGGGTGGTTTATAAACAACAGATTGTATTCCTCACAGTGCTGCAGCCTGGCAAGTCCAGGATCAAGGCAGATTCGGTTCTGGTGAGGGTCCACTTCCTGGTTCATAGATGTCTACCTGTCTTTTTACTGTGTCCTCCCACCGCAGAAGGGATGAGGGAGCTCTCAGGGTCCCTTTTATAAAGGCACTAATTTCATCATGAGGGTTCCACCCTTATGACCTAATCTGCTGATCTGCCCCACCTGCTGATACCATCACCTTGGGGGTAAGGATTTCAACATATGAACTTGGTGGGGTGGGGGAAACACACATCCAGTCCATCGCATCCCCCAATATCACCAGCAGCCAGAATCAGAGACTCTTATGATAATGGAGGACCCACGTGAGGCAGTGAATGTCCTCATTAATGCTCCTGTTCTCACTCACCACCGCAGGCCTCCAGATGAGAATGACTGAAAGGAATAATGTGTGGGAACATTTCTGCTTCTGTTAGGATTTTCATATCCTCAAGACCAAGGGAAGTTCTCTTACATAATGGAAGCCCTCTTGAAGTCCTTGCTCTAAGATTTTATCCAATGAAAGTTTTGCTTTGCTGATAAAAAGACCTTATAACTCAGCAGAAAACCTAGATGTGTGGTCTGGGGATTGTTTTCTCTTTCTCTCAGATCCTTCCCAGCAAGAAAGAGATTCCTTGCTGTCTCTTCAGTGATGAGGTCTTATTGTAAGAAGACACACAGTTGTAAGGAGTTAGACATCTTGCAGGATCCTAGGAACAGCCCTGTAACCCAGTCTCATTGGAACCTGGAATGAAATTTGGGCATTAGAGCATCCAGCAAACCCACGAGGCTGCAGGCTATATCATCCTCTCCTCTGCAGGAGGCATGTATCTAATCCCCAACCCCAGAATGAATAATGACCCATCTCCCTGTCTTCTCCTGCTCCCTACAGGACGTTTCTCTACTGCACCGGTTGGCTTTTGGCTGAACCATAATTCCAGTTCACTCATGTTCCATTTTGTCTCCTCTAAGGTTAGGCATCTTTCCAATTCATGTACCTGTCAGGAACTCTCCATTTTTCTCTATCTCTATCATCTTTATCTTTATCTTTATCCTTATCTCCATGTCTATCTAAAATTCTGACTATCCAAGAGAGAAATTACCGTGAGGCTGAGCCTTTTAATTTAAGCTATCTCGTGTCACTGGCCAGACTGGAGATTGACTGCCCGCAGGTTGAGATGTTCATTTCTGTGTTCTCGGCTATGACATGGGTGGGAAGTGGGAAGCCAGAATGATGTGGTATGGAACATGAACAAGCAAGCTTAAGAAACATGCTGAGCCTCCCTCATCAGCAGAAGGGGTGGCAGGTAAGGCAGGCCGGACATTGGCCTTTCTGTTGGGAATAGTAAAAGCCAGTAGGGCCTCCCGTGAGCAAGGACTGAGACAAATTCTGAGCTCAGGAGATGCCAATGGTGAGGTTTAGGTTCTGACTATTTTGAACGATGTCCTTGGAAGCTCTGGGTGGGATTCAAACCCAGAAATGCTCTACTCGGAGCATTTAGATAAGACCTAGAAATGACCTCCTCCTCAAAGCCCTGTGTCCCTACGTGAAATAGCTGAGTTCTGTGCCCTCTCCTACCTTGCCTTGAGTGCCCCTTGCCCCTTGCAAGTACCATCCGCCATCAGCTACACTGGGTCTCTCCATCCCTGTGTCCTTCATCCCATGTTTATTGGGCTTTGGCCTCTGATGACTGTAAGCAAGCTCACACCTGTGAAATAAGACGAATAATGTCCATAAACTCCAAAGAAAGAAGATAACTAAGCTTGCTCTGTCACATACTCCATAAGCTCCTTGAAAAGTCAGTGTCTTCCCTTTTACTTATTACTTTGGAACACAGATAGCTGCACTAAAGATGTACAGTCCTAGGGTAAAAACAGAGGTTGTTAGTTGATGTAGCAAAATAAAATCCCCTTTATGGAGCTCATGCAAATGTGTTGGATCTTTTGCTTTTTTGAAACATAGGCAAGAAATGAAGATATATACAGCCTCGACATGAGTGACAACAGGCAGCAAAGGGGTTAATGGGACGGTAGAGCTGAGTCTACTTCTAGGACAGATGGTTCAGGTTAGTGACTTGTTCTGACAGCACAGACCAGAATGACCTACTAATCACTGTAGGCAACATAAATGGAGAATATAAATGTGCTACATAGGAGATTTATGTCAAAGTGTGAACATTCCAGTTAAGTCAAGCATAACATTTAAATTAATGACCAAAAATACATTAAAGAGTGCTGCTAAACCTGAACATGGAAAAGCAATTAGGTTCAAGGCCATTGAAAAATCAAGGCCAAGGATGGTTTTTCTTCCCTTTGCTCTGGCAGGAAACCTGCCCTGGTTTTCTCTGACTCCCCATATTAAAGCCTGTGGATGCTGAAGTATGTGGGAATAGTTTGGGGATTAGGGATTTCATGTGCAAGTTACATTATATTCCCTTTTGTTTGTGTTGTTGTTTTCACTGAGGTATCCTTTACATACAAGAAAATGCATGGACCTTACTTGCTTAGTTCAATGGGTTTTGATAATTGCATCCAGCCGTGCAGGCTCCATCAATACAGAAAACATTTAATTATCTCTAAAAGATTCCTCTGTGTCCCTTTGCAGTCCGTCCCCTCCATCCAACCAGGTAATCTGTTTTTTTCTGTTCTAGAACTTCACATAAATGGATTCATGTTATATGTATTCTTTCGTGTCTGCCATTTCTTGTTCGGCATAAAGTTTTTGAGATTCATCCATGTTGTTGTGTCAACCAGTAGTTCCTTTCTGTTAATTTCCAAGCAGTGTTTCATCATAAAAATATGCCACATTTTGTTTATCTATGACCATTCCAACGTCCCAGTGGGCAGACATCATGGAGCTTCCTTGATTGTGTGTCTCTAGGGAAGCAGCTTTGGCCACTGTTCTCCTTGGCCCTTGGCCACACCCCTGGGAGATTCTTTCCTGTCTGTTATCTTCCTTGGCCAGTCTGATGAGGAAATTGAGGAATATACCTTTCTTTGGGGAGTTTCTCAGTCCGTGTATAGCTTATGGAAGCTGGAGGTCTAATGGGCTGCTTGATGTTTCCAACAGATAGGGATGTGTAGCTCCTTTGAAAATGCAGTTTCTCAGAAAAGGGAATGCTTCTGATCTTTCTGCTTCCGGTCAGTTCCCTGTGCCAAAGTTTTTACCAAGACGGACATCTTGAATCTAATTTATTTTGCCTTTTTGTTCCCTACACACCTCTCTTTCAATTAAATCAACCTTGATGTGAGGGCACTCTGGCCTCCTTGGTGTCCTTTGCACGTACTCCTAGCCTAGGGCCTTTTGCACAGGCTGTTCTCTCTGCCTGAAGCACTCTATTCCCACCCAGAAAGCATCAAACCTTCCTTCCTCCTCCTCCCCTGCCCCAGCACTCCTGTCTCCCTTACTCGCTTTCTGCATTTTCTTTTTCCCTAACACTTAGGACCTTTTATAAAATCTCAAGAATGTTTAAGTGTTTTTCTTTATTTGGCCGCCTTGAGCATTTTGGGTGATACCTCCTGTAGCCATCGAGAGCAGGGTCAGCAGCGTTGTGATGCTTGGGCCTGCTGCTGTAGAGGAGAATCTCTGTGTATAATGTATTGCTAATATGCATCATTTATGTCTGACTCTGCCCCTAGAATGGAAGCCCTGTGACAGGCATCTTTATTTGGTTCAATAAAGTGGCCCAAGAACAAAGAAAGTGACTGGCTTACTTGTAAAAGGTGCTCAAGTGTGAATGAGTGCATTTTAAAGAGTAAGTAAGAGTCCAGTAAAGAGAAGTAAAGAGAGCATTCATATGTAGAGAAGAAGGCACAAGGAGACCAGAGTCTACAGGTTCTATCAATAGCTCTGTCTGTGCAATGAAAATTGGGAATCCAAGGTGGCAAGAAATCAGACTACACAAGCGGAAAGAAGGCAGCACTGAGGATTTTGTATGCCTTGATGTGTGTGAGTGTGGCCATCATAGATCCTGAAATGTTAGAGATGAACATACTTAAAAACAATGCAGTTATGCTATAATTTTTCATGGATATATGTTTTCATTTACTTATTTATGCCTGGGTAATCCCAAGAATTTGAATCAGCTTGTAATGTAAGAAACAAGAAAGAGGTCAAGAGTAGTGGCTCATGCCCGTAATCCCAGCACTTTGGGAGCCCGAGGCGGGCCAATTACCTGAGGTCATGAGTTCAAGACCAGCCTAGCCAACATGGCAAAACCCTGTCTGTACTAAAAATACAAAATTTAGCTGGACATCATGGTGGACACCTATAGTCCCAGCTATTCAGGAGGCTGAGGCATGAGAGTCGCTTGTACCTGGGAGGCAGAAGTTGCAGTGAGCTGAGATCGTGCCACTGCACTCCAGCCTGGGCAACAGAGTGGGACTCCATCTCAAAAGTAAATAAAAAAATAAAAACAAGAAGCGAGACAGAGCAAAATCTTTTTAATAGAAAAAGAAAAAAACCTAGAGTAAGTTTTGGAACTAGAAGACAAATAAAAACTATGTATCAAGTTATATAGTTTTAATTATCTGACAGTAAAGGACCACACCAGTTTGACAGAAACCAACCTATTTATTTTTGTTTTTCTATTAAGACAATGTTTATTCATTTGTTCAACGAATACTTACTGAACTTTTCAAAGCATTGGAGGTCGTGATCTGGACTTAGGACATAGCAGTAAACAAAGAGTTCCTTAATGCACATGTATGCCAGTGGGGGAGTGAGGCAGATGGAGGTGGGGAAGTGTGGCAGGGATGAGGATATGATGATGCATTTTATGCAAGGTCATAAGTCGTGGTCTCTACACTGCACAGAGACCCAATGGACGAGAGGGATTAAGCTGTCCAGTATCTGAGGAAAGAATGTCCCAGGGAGAAGTCCTAAGTGCTACACACAAAATCTCAAAATCTCCAACAGGAAGGTGTGTTTATTTGTTGATATCATATTACATATGGGTCATAGGTGTGCATGACTCTGCTGTACATCCTCCGCCTTCTAGGATCCAGGCAGAGGAAGCGGCCCCTGTCTGGGATATGTTTTTTTTTTTCATTACAAAGGGAGCAGGGAATGCCAGAACTACAGTGGCTCTTAAAGCTTCAGCTCAAGAGCTGCTCATATCACTTCCACTCACGTGCTGTTGGCCAGACAAGTCACCTGATCAAGCCAGCTGCTAGTGGTGTGGAGGAGGAAAATAAATAACCCTAAGAGGACAGAGGAGGAGCACAAAATTGGAAACTTTATGACAAGGCGCTGTGTCTGACAGCCATTGCATTAATGATATGCTGCAGAAGTATTTGACTTAGGTGATTCTTTCCAACCCTGAGGTTCTAGAATTCTATTAGGTGAACCCATTAGATCACATGGTCCATCCATGTGGTTTTTCAGAACACACACATTAACAATTTCTAACCATAGGATTCAAATGATAAACGTAAAAATGGGTAACAAATATATGGGCCAATTGGGGACTGTTTAAAATAGCAAATTAGGGCATATGAAGCAATGAATTTATTAATGTAACATTCAGGACAAGACAAAAGTAGAGGGATGATAAGCAGATCAGTGATTGCTGAAATGGGGGGCAGGTGAATTTAAAGGAGTACAAGGGAATTTGGAGCTGATGCAACTGTTCTCTATCTAGATCGTGGTGATGGTTCACTGTTTGTGTTTGTCAAATTTGTACAAAAGGGGAATTTTATGGTATGCAAAATACGTTTCAGTTTTTCCCCAAAAAGAGAAAACATAAGGGAATGCTATAGGGCTTCACAAAATACCAACATTTTTTAAAACAAAGTTTAAATACAAA
Source organism: Rhinopithecus roxellana (assembly GCF_007565055.1). Taxonomy (NCBI): domain Eukaryota; kingdom Metazoa; phylum Chordata; class Mammalia; order Primates; family Cercopithecidae; genus Rhinopithecus; species Rhinopithecus roxellana. Next base: position 92,494,405 of record NC_044554.1, read on the forward strand.
ACTTCTAATGAAATTGAAACTAGGAAAATCTTTATGGAAATGGGAGACTCAAGTTCCCCATTAAACGATGTTGTTTGCTCAGTTTCTCAGATACAGAAGCTAACACTAAAATAATCAAGATTTCAAATGCCTGTAATGTGATCCCAATTGTTTAAAGGAAGCCCCCTCCCCACCCACACACACACTCACAGAGAGAGGGAGGAAATGATAAAAGATAAATACTGTATATCACAAAGTGTTGCTGGTAGATTCCAGACAATGTTCTTATATTAACAAGTTTTATTTTTAAATCAGAATACTTTCTATTCGTTAAGGTGGAAGGCCATATCCATAACATAATTACTAGGATTGCCAAGGTTAGGTTTATGGGTCTGCTGTCTTAACCTTCTAACCACCTTCTTTAAAAAAGCAACTCTCAACACAAAGTGCATTAATTCTCAGATTAAAAACAATACAACCACAAAGCAATTCTATGCATTCATTATGTATGAACAGTATTTAATATTAATAAAATTGTCTTTAAATGTGCTTGATTTTGTTGATCGAAGGAGAAATTGCTGGCAGGGAGGTGGTGGGTGGGAATGGAAATATGTGCTAAACCTTCTGGTACCATTCTTGAGGAAGACAAGTAGGTGGCCAGATGCACCACTTTTTCTTGTGATTTAATTTTGTGCTATTCTAGTGATGACCACACTCAGAAAGTTGCATCCCCGCTGGCATCGTGAACGTGAAAGTAGAGATCCATTACCACTCACAGAAAAGGGCCATGCAGTACCTGCCACAGAAATGAGAAGAAAGGACTTTGGTTCTTAGTACGCAATGATACGTGGCTTGCTGTCACAAAGCTCAATATTAAAAATACCTAGTGCATAAATTCGTATTCACAGTGTTATTCAGAAGAGCTCCACAAGACACGCCATACAATAATACCAAATCCACCATAAAGAAGTTATGAAAAGTAGTTGCAATGTGTCTTACTTTGGCAGTTTTTCAAACCTCTGTATCTCTGAGGCTTTAGACTTTTTATTTAAAATACCTGGAGAGCCTGTTCTGTAGTACATTATCCTTGAAGCGGGTGTCACTGAGGCACTGGGGCATGGATTAAACTGGAAGCACATGAATGAGGAGTATGACTAGTATACTGCGTATTTAAGAGATACTGTCAATGGAATAAAGCATTGTCAAAGGATAATGGTTTCCAGCTGCCACATAAATGTCAAAGCAAAGCCAAAGCATTTATTTTCAAAGCAAAAGGCAGGAAAGTAATGTGATCCCCAGTGTGCACATAATAAGACTGTAAATCAGGGCTTCTGATGGCATCAAGCAATGATTCTACACTAGGATGTGCAAACTGGATTAGATTCCAGGCCAGCTATCAGAGTTGGCAAAAGTGAGTAGCTCTTTTCCAAGATGGCTGCCACTAGAATGTCATGATGCCTAAAAAAGGAAAAGACTGTGATTGAAATTCACAATCTCACTCCACTACCATGTATGGAAGGGAAGCGGGTTTACTTGCTCACTTCTCTTCTGGAACCAAAATACAGAGAAGTTCTCTATCCGAGGGAAGTGTGGGGACAGAGAGTGGGGGGTTATTGAAAGTAAGAAAATGGGAGACGGTTCCCAATTCTTCTTGGCCCACTGTTTAGAGAATGGAGAACTAATGCTCTCCAAGAAAACCGTATCTACTCTTATGTGTGTAATTCTTGCAGGGCAGATTGCTAGTGAGAGATCACAGCTATTCTCTCTCAGCTTCCTCTGGGGAAAAGCTAAACCTCATTTCCTTCTGTGAATTGTGCCCAAAGATTGGTTGATAGATTTCACAAATACTTACCAAGCATCTGCTATTTGCCAGGCACTATAGCAGGCACTCTAGTCTAGTTAGGAGGCTGTTGCAGGAATCCAGGGAGAAGAGGTCCTGGTAGCAATGATGGAGAGCAGGGGACTGATTTAGGATGCATTAACAAGGTGGGTTTGATAAGACTTGGTAATAGGTTAAATGTAGAGGAATAAGAGGAAAGAGAGAGGAGATCCCTAGTTTAAGCTGACCATGATTCGTTCAAATTTCCTGTAGAATACTGAAATGGAGATACCAATAGCCAGTTAGTAATACCTGGATCTAGAATTCAGAAAAAGATTTGTACTGGAGATCCTGACATAGAAACCATGACTAAAGCTAGGAAGGGAAGAGATTTCTTGGGGAGAAGAGGTTAGGGAAGGAGCACCACTCTTCAAGCCCTGGAAGAGGAAGGGACAGGCACAATGGAGGCTAAGGAAGCATTCTCAACTTGTCTAATCGTTGTGCACCAGGTTATGTGGGGCTCCTGTAGATATCTCTGTGTTTGAACTCTTTTTCATGGACATAATCTCCACATTAATGTGGGTGTTTTTGATTGTTGCTTACCCCTTATTTAGCCGGAATGCAACAAGAAGGAGCCCCAAAAAAGTATGTCAGTTTGCTTTTTAATCTTCTAAGGATTTGCCAGGTTTCCATGTATAAAGAAGCTATTTTAAGAGCGTCTACATGAAAGTTTCAACAGTGTTTGCTCTTTTGCTGAAAAATAACTCAATTGATTTAAATCTATTATTTAAAAAAAGTAGTTGTAGCCTTAAAATCTCAAAATGAAAATGTTTGAGTCCTTTTTTCCCTTCCTTTCTTCTTTTTAAAGAACCTTTGGGTCATGCCTACTATCCTCATGTAGGGCAGTGGAAACGGTACCGTTATGTTTAGATCTGGTGCTATAGGGAAGGATATTTGTGTTTGTAAAAACTGTGGTTTAAATAACACAGTTTTAATTTTCTGGAACAATTTACCTTGAAAATTATATTTTATTAATATTGTAAGTAAACGTAATCTCTGAAAAATACTTTGCTCCACGTTCGCCTTTTACTTCAGTTTAGTGTTATCTCCTCCCAACTGTGCTTACCAAGTTTATAGCCAAAACTTAAAAAAATAAAAAAGAACATAGTATGTTTGTCATTTGTCACTGGATTAGGATTAGCACAAATATACAGGTCCATTAACACATTTTTATGCATCTCAGTTCCCTTGTGTGGCATTATTTTAGAAATTCTTAGCAGAATATATATATATATATACGTATATATGTATATATACATATATATATACACGTATATATATATATACGTGTATATATATATATATTCAACATTTGACATAAGATAATTTGAATTTGCTGTGTTTGGAAAATAACTCACATGGGAGAAAGTTGCATTAAATAAATAATAGAGATAAAATTTATACTTCCATATATTTCAAAGTTAATGCTGCTAACTTGCAATAGAATGGTAACATGAAGACACAGTGCTATAATTTGATTGATTTGTTTTGACAGCAGCCAAATAATTGAGAGTGAAAGGTGTCAGCACAGATGAAATATTGTATAAGCCACATTCAGAAGGCAACCCCAGGAGCAGCCGCTACTGGAGTTTTATTTCCTTTGATTTGGTTCTGTTACTCACTTCCAGTTTATTATGAAACCATGAAAGGTGTGCCACTTCCCCAACTAGGGAGACTTTTATGGAGAGAATAGAAATAGGAGTTTGTCAAATAGCTGAACAATGGATATAGACAAAAGAATCTAAGGTGGCAGTAGCATACCAAGCTAAATTACATCAGTCTCTCCCTTTCTTTTGCAACTTGATGCCCTAGTACATTTTCTCTCATTGTGAAGTGATTCTTAGTCAAAGCATTTTTCAGCCCCTTGACAAGAGATGGGGGAGAAAAGAGGGGTGTACTTGGCACCATCTCTGGGACCAGATAAGGCATTTATGCAACTGAAAACCCGAGCCCCTGGTAAGAATAAGATCTGAGATGTTTAGTTAATACAGAAGCTACGTGGTCAGGAGAGGATTAATTAGGACAAGGACTCTGCACTCAGGCAAACATGTATCATGGTAATTAATAGAGTGGCCTGTGAATCACACTGACCAGATTTACTTCCAGCCCTTCTGCTTGCTGGCTATGTAGCCTAGACGGCACTCTGATTTCTGAGATTTGCGCTCCTTGTCTATTTTTTACGGTTGTTTTAAAAGTTAAATGTGATACTGTATGGAACATACCTAGTGTGGTGCCTGACACTTAAGTAAGTGCACAATGAATGATGGCTACTTTCATTATTTAGAGCTGCAAAATGCAATGTGGTAGCCATGAGCCACACATGGCTATTGGGCATTTAAAATGTGGGTAGTTGAAACTGAGATATGCCGTAAGTGTAAAATTCACACAAATGCAAAGTATCTCATGAATATTTATATATTAATAATGTGTTGAAATTGTATTTTGGATATATTAATTTAAATACAATATGTTATTAAAATGAATTTCAGCTTTAAAAAATTTTTTTAAATATGGACACCAGAAAATTTTAAATTACATGGGTGGCTCACATTTGCAGCTTACATTATGTTTCTCTTGGGCAACACAGGCCTGGAGGATCTGCCTATACATATGGCACTGGTTAAAAGCTATGTTCATTACAAGTAAAAATAACAGTGTACATGTAAATTGTGGACCTTCAGGCAGGAAATCACAAAGGATCCACTTTGGTAACACAAATTAGAGAGAACTCATTTTCTAGGTTCTCTGCTATAGTGTAGGAACTACTTGGGATTTTTATCTATACAGAGAGAAAAAGGATGCAGTTTTATAAGCAATTTCCATTCATCAGAATCTAAAATTATCTCTATCTTTTTTTTTTTCTTTCAAGACAGTGTCTAGCTCTGTCATCCAGACTGGAGTGCAGTGACACGATCTCAGCTCACTGCAACCTCCACTTCCCAGGTTCAAGCGATTCTCCTGCCTCAGCCTTCCCAGTAGTTAGGATTACAGGTGTGTGCTACCACACCTGACTAATTTTTGTATTTTTAGTAGAGACTGGGGTTTCACCATGTTGGCCAGGCTGGTCTGGATCTCCTGACCTCAAGTGATCCCACTCACCTCGGCCTGCCAAAGTGCTGGGATTACAAGTGGGAGCCACCGCAGCTAGTCCAAAAATTATCTTTTCTTTTTAAAAATTAGTACACTTTTTGCTATGAAATATAGAGAAATCATGTGCTTTAACTATATTTGTAATATTTTTTAAAAACAATATGAAGCAAGAAGGATAAAATGTTAGAATTTGTGAGAACAGTGTGATGAGTACACAGGCCCTCTGTATGTTATTCACTGTAGTTATCTTTATGGTTTAAATATTTCAAAATAAAAGACATTAAAATGTTTTAAAATGCTCCTTAGGAATTATACTTCCATATCCTTAATAAATTAACAAATAAGATAAGCTATCTTTTTTTCTGGGATAAAAAAATGTCTTAACTCATTTGCAATCTCTGTTAGTTACTTGTTTTCACCACCAAAAGTTAGCTGAATAAAAGCTTAGGCATCCACACAGAATTTGGTTTGTTTAAAAAAAAAACCATAGGCAATACTGTCTATCACTAAAGAATGTTTCAGAGGGAATGCTAGACCACAACATCAGACATATTAGCAAAGGGCCTGTTGCTTTCTTGCTAAAAGCTTCCAATAATTCCAGAAAGGGTATTTGCAAATTTCTGAAAGTTCCAGGAAAAAAAATGAACTGCCAAATTCAATTGAATGCTTGAAAATTTTAGGAGTTATCTATCTGCTAAGGATCCATTATTCAGTCTGGCCTAGTTAGGGAAGTCGACAAAAGGAAGAGAAGAGACTTTCCACGGCAAAATTGGAGTAAAATATACCTAACATAAAATTTATCATAAAATTTATCGTCTTAACCATTTTTAAGTGTACAGTTCTGTAGCACCAAGTACATTCACATTTCTGTGCAATCATCATCACCATCCATCTCTCTAGAACTTTTGCATCCTATCCAGCTGAAACTCTGTACCCATTAAAACACAACTCCCCGTCCCCCTCCCCCAGTCCCTGACAACCACCATCCTACTTTCTGTCTCTATTAATTTGACCACTCTGGGTACTTCATAGAAGTGGAATCATATAGTATTTGTCCTGTTGTAATTGGCTTGTTTCACTTAGCATGACGTTTTCAAGGTTCATTCATGTTGTAGCATATGTCAGAATTGTGTTCTTTTTAAAGAACACATCCACTATTGTGGATGATGCTGCTACAAACATGGGTGGACAAATATCTATTTGTTTCAGCTTTCAATTGTTTGGGGTATATACCCAGAAGAGGAATGCTAGATCATATGGTAATTCCACATCTAATAATTTGACGAGTTGCCATACTGTTTTCCATAGCAGCTGTGCCATTTTACATTCCCACCAACAGTGCACAAAGATGCCAGTTTCTCCACATCCTTAACAACATTTATAATTTTCTGAGATTTGTTTGTTTGTTTGTTTGTTTTGGAGGCTTCTTGTTTTGTTTTGTTTTATAGTAGCTATCCTGTTGGATGTGAAGTGATATCTCATTATGGTTGAAGGAGCATTTTTGAGAGAACAATTACTGACTTCTCCTAATATGGCTTAATCACATTCAAGTATAATATCAAATATTAAAATAACCTAAGGAGAATGCACGCTTCAGAAGTTGCGTTATTTCTGCTTTGTGCCCTTCAAATTGTAAATATCGTCATTATGGTATTTATATAATTGCAGTTGGATTTACATTTTAGGTATATACAACTGTGTTACATATGCAGGTGGAGACTCACGTGAAAGAACATTTCTTTTTACCATGAAAGAAATTCTTGCAACACAAATCCTCTTTTTCTGTTGAACTGCAATACAATTAAAGGCTACACTGGGCAAAAAATAAAATACCTAGAGATTGGAGGAAATTTTTCCTTAAAGATTTTGAGGTTGTGACTTGCTCAGCAAAATCCTGACTATTGGAATTCAACAAAGGACCTAAACAATCATCCTGTTTTTCTTTGTAGCATTTTTCCCCAACCTTGAAATCTTCCTTACCTTTGAGAGCTATCTAAATCCCTTCCTGAATCACAAGAATTTCTTCCATGCCAGAGTATTGCCTTATTTTCTGCTTTGAATGTCAAGAATGTCTTTGCCATATTCATGCTTTAGCCTAGTGGGAGCTACTGTCTCCTCAGTTTGAAGTATAATATTTACTTTTCTAGTAAATTCTCTATTCTAGCTCTTGTTTTACTCTAGCCTAAATTTTTTTAATTAAAGCCTTCAAGTTATAGTAACAAAATTAAGTTGGTTCTCTACTTGAGCACTTCTATCCAATCCTGTATATTTATTAGACATTTTTGGTGTATTTTGTGTTCAGAGTTTTCACATGCAATAGATGATTTTGTTTAAGTCAAGTGTGATACGCAGTTAGTAGAGCTACACTTCACCAGCAAGCTTTTGACATTTATGTCATCTGTACAGTCTGTCTCATACTCTAGCCACAAATAGAATGCAGGATAAGGTAGCCAGGTCACCTCGAAATAAAAGAATCAGTGTACAAAAGCCCCTCAAAATCATAAAGTCATTGGTGCTCATAAAATGATACTGCACAATTTTTCAGGAGATTAATGAGTGGGTCATAAAATAGCATTAATTTTTTGGCCAACTTCCAGTCAGAAAGTTATGTGTTTCCTAGGTAGTACTTTTCCAACTGCGAAAGCCTGGCTCTGAGAATATTTGCACTTCACATCATTAATGCTGTTGCGTTTCTTCACTTAAAACAAAAAAAGAGGAAATACAGCTATTGAAACCCCGAACTGCTCCAGCATTTCTGCCCAGGTTATGTCTTGAGCAGTTATGTCCTTTTAGCTAAATTCTCCAAGTCTTTGGAAATGAAGATGAGGCAGTTGGAGTGGAATGCTACTGAAAGTTCAGTGGGTCCACGTAGACTGCCCCAACACACATCTTAGAACCATCAATGGCTGCTTTACCTTATGCCAATTAGCAAACTTGAAAATTTATTTATTGATCACAAAGGTGATAATATTATGAAATACAGACCAAAAAAAAAAAGCAAAAATAATCACTGCTTCTAGAAGAAAAAAAAAATACCCCACAGCAGTTGATCGGCCTTGTGAATGTCTGTAATGATTGACAGCACATTCATTCACACAGTGGGCACAGAAAAAGGGCATCCCTATTTCCCAGCACAGCTTTTCCAAAATTCTAAGCAGACGTGACTGAGTCTATAAGTGAAATTTTCTCTGTGAAACCTGAGACAGTATTCCATGTCAGTGCTTGCCTCCTGAATGTTCCAGAATATCATATGACCATGTGATTTACTGATCTGCAGTCAGCTGCCCGCTGTATTTTAAGAAGGAGAACTCCAACCACTTCTCACCTGAAATATTTCAATATTGTGTTCACATAATTTATGAATGAATTAAAAAACAAAAACCTCAAACCACTTTGAACTTCATAGACTCTTGGGAGAAATCAGGAATGTTATCAAACATAAACATCTTTTCAATTCAAAATATCATTAAAATAATAAACTTTCTTCTTTTTGAGACAGGGCCTCACTCTGTCACCCAGGCTGGAGTGCAGTGGTGCCATCTTGGCTCACTGCAACCTCTGCCTCCTGGGTTCGAGTGTAAAATAATAAACGTTTAATTAAGGAGCTAAAACTCGAAAAGACGGATGTTTTATAATTTTTTTTTTTTTTTTTTTTTGGTTCATAACTGCCCAACTTTCCCCTAACTTAAAGTTGTTTTAATCGGGCTATGTTGAATTCTCATAACAAAAGCACAAGATTACCTTTTCTGTCTGAATATTTCTGAAAAATTCTCGATGTACTGGGATTGAATTTCTTCATCCCCTACCAAAGGGAAACCTGGATTTGAAAGCATGTTCCCTTTTCTGTCTGAATATTTCTGAAGAATTATCTATGTACTGGGGTTGAATTTCTTCACCCCCACCAAAGGGAAACAGGATTTCAAAGCATGTTCCCATGAAGGGAAAAATTCCACACCCACGACATTCATAGAATTATCAGGTATAAAAGAGACTTTATCTAAAATTTGATCTATAATTTTCTCTTAAAAACTGGATGATATAGCCACATGTTGTGTATATAATAGATGTATGTGAATGTGTGTGTATTCTTTAGCAAAAGCGTTGCACTTTATGCAGGTATAAAATGTTGCCATATTCGTTAATTTTGTCATAACAAATGTTTGTTCACATGTGATTTCATGCCATAAAAACACATCCGCATTTTAGAGGGAAAATAGAATGCTTCAGGTCTCATGCCAAGTTTTAATGTAGAATTAATCCCTTAAAAAAAAGGGTTTTTTTTTTTTTTAAAAAAAAAAACAAAACATTTTTCTAATGTACATTAAGGATGTTGGAGAGTTCACTGAAGCATATGCTCTGAGCTTTCAGGAGCAATCTGTAGTCAGGCATTTTAAATGAAAATTGATTTGTGATTTACATGGTCAGTGGAAAGAAAATTAACTTATGGAAGGTTGTAATGAAATATTAGACAAGTAAAAAAGTAGATGGTGATCTAGTGGAACTAAAAGTCCCATCTGGAAGAATTCTGTGACATTTTTACATTTATCTGTGTTCTGCATGAGTTGTAATGTTAGTGGTAATTTTATGGGACTGAACTGAAATGAAAAGGGTGTTATCACAGATTGCCTACAATATAGGATTGTGTTCAGTGGAGAGGCCTGTATCCTTTTCTCCATTTTCCTGTAATATGACTCATTGCACTTTTTTCAGCTACTGTTGTTGAATGCATTCAGCCTTTTACTTGAGGTTATTAAAGAAGAACATCAAATGCTCACAAATACAATCTAACTGCACATTTACAAGCAACACAGAGGCTTCTCCTTAGTTCTGCATTGTTTAGGTAATGTCTAAGAAAGACCCTTTAAAATGTACGTGAAAGAAGCAAGTGCAATGAATGTAAAGCTTTCACTTTAAACCATTTTTTGTTTGTTTTTTTCAAAAGTATGATTAACACTTCACCAAAAACCTAGAACATGTTAGCAGGATGGCAAATGTATATCTTCCTAAAAGTGGGTCATTCAGAAGTTGCCCATTTTTCTCCCTTTTTATTCCAATTTTGTAAAAGCACTCGTAATTGTTTCTGTGGTCAGAGAAGAGTGTTCTAGGTAGGAAAGGTCAAGACTCTTCCTTTTCTGTTTGATAAAAAATAAATGTTTATCATATTTCAACAGTAATGAGTTGATGTAAATTTTGAACGGGGGATTGAGTTGCGGGCTTAATTTCACATGCTGTTCTTCCCTTTACATTGACTATTTTTGACAGATGGTCATGACTTTTTGAAGTATATCATTTCTAAATTATTGTGCCTTAAATATTTGATAAAATTTAAATAGTTTGACCCAGTACTAAAGCATAAGCTGTGAAATTATTTGCCTTCAGATTTCAAAATCCATTTTCTGTCTCTTTTCTTTTCCCTGCTTTCATCTCTTCCTCCGTGAACCACAGCTGAACATAAGTAGAACTTCTAAAAATTCTAAATATTAAGGTCTTTGGCTAAATTGGTACTTGTACTATATTTAAATAAATCCACTACATGTGAGAAATCATACTTTTAGGATCGATCGTTTGGAATGTCCTCTTTTATTTTCCTTTTTTTTTTTCCATCGAGTTGTGTTCATTTGTGAAATCTTCTCATCTATTTTTCTCACTATTTTCTCTAATAAGAAAACTGCTAGTCATTTCAATAAGTTAAAATTGTATCATGTTGATTTCAACCAGAGTGGTAGCTTTCTAGCTCTGTAACTACAGAGGTGCTTCTCCGGTGGGGCAGTCCATGTAGTATCACCTGGGCTTTGTAAAAAATAGCAATTCCTAGTCCCCTTCATAGAGTTCTGATGTAATGAGTCTAGGGTGCCTCGTGACATTGGTACCTTTAAAAAACTCCCTGGTTGAGTGTCCTGTGCAGCCAGGGTTGAGACTACAGCTCTGTAAAAGGAGGTGGTAGGGAAACCCTTTGTGAAGTTGCTCTATTTTAGGTGAGGAAGGGAAGGAGAGAGGATGGGGTTGGTGGGCCCGGATTCATCCCTGCCTTTCCAGAAGACACAACTCTACTCTTCCTCTGTGCAGTTTTTGCATTCTAGGAATAATTGTTTGACTCACAATAACTGGATTTGTGTCTTTGACCTAAATACACATACACAAATAGGTTATAGGAGAATTCTGCCTTATTTATTTAATTGCATTTTCAAATCACAGGCTCAGAATATACTTTCAGTCCATCGTCTTTATGTAGGTTTGATGACTTAAATTGAGATTTCTGTCCCAATTTAATATAAAATATTTTAAAACTTTTTCCTGAGAACTGGCTAGAAGTGTCTGTTTTTGTAGCAGAGGATGGCCTATTGCCTCCATCCTTTTGGCCTGGTTTTTTATTGTTTTGTTGAAGTAGAAAACAAATAGCCCTCCCACCAAAACGTCCTCTAACGTCAAAACCCAAGACTGTAGCTGTGGGTGCTGACGTAGCATTTAAGCAACCATTTGACATCCATCCCTCCTGTCATTTCTGCCGCACATTCGTTTCATAACATTTCTAGGGAAAAGGTCACGGATCTGTCACCAGCAGTGTTTGTGGCACTCAGAAAATAAAACGGGGTGGTTAATGATAGCTGGAGCAGCCCACGTAATCACAGGATGCCGCCGAGGTCAATATTCTGTATTGGCTTTCCGTCCTGTCCATCTGAAACAATATACTGGAGTAAATGTAATCAGTAAGTGGTTGCAAATGAATCTTTTGGAGACATCAGCATTACAGAAACAAGAGATTCAAGAAGAGATGCTAAGTGGGGCCTTTTGGGTTGTAATTGCAGCCCTGGGAGTAATTACTTTAATTAATAGCTGCTAAACCTGGGACCCTTGCTCCCAGGCTCATGGATGAGTTTGCAATTGCTGTTCTGGGAATGTCTTTCGGGCTTCACAGAAAGTGTCAATGGGGTAAACGTACTCTGGGGACCAGGCTTAGGCACTGAGAGCCTCCTGGCCCCATTTTTTCCTCACCACAAGTACATCCCTGCTGATCAGATAGCCATCTCCATAGACCACAAAGTAGTGAGTGATGGTTGTGGAATTGGATGAGGAGATCTATTTCAGCACTAAGTTCCTGTTTAGTCAAGAGAGCCTTAAATGCATGCTGTTTCCGGTGGATTGATAGCTCTGGTTAGAAAACAGCAGCCCTCTTGATATTTGCCTGTGAATACATAAAGAGCTCAAGAAAGAGAAAACAATAGGGCAGCTTTTGTTTGCGCATCCTCCAGCCCCACTTCAGTAGGCTGTCTTTAAGAGCTGGCAAACTTGTCTGAAGGATCAGCCACAGGCAAAACTGTAACAAGTTTGTTTCACGACCTCAGACTCTCCTTTGCCCTCTTTAGCGATGCTCCCTCTCTCTCCTTCTCATCTGGCATCAACTGTCTGAGCCATTCTGCCTTCTCTCCCTGGTCCAAATCTCCTCTCGAGAAAAGTCCCAATGCACTTGCTCATCCCGAGGTTTAATTTCCCAACAATGATCCCAGAAACACTTACAGGAAAGCAGCCGCTTGGGCCAGGCATCAGGTAACTGGATTTGGGAATTATTTAGAAAAAGGGGAAAACCTCCTCCCCCTCATACCCTTATCCTATAACCTATATGACTTCACTAGTAAGATACTAGTTTGTGAGACCCTGATGTTAAAGTTTTCTCAGTAATGATCAGAATATTACCACACAAAAGATTCCATTCACATGGAAAGTGTGTTAAAAAAACAGGCAGGTATCTCTTAACAGCGATAAGTCTCTCCAATTTGCAATCTTTGCCCTAAACAATGTGTGTAATCCTGGACCTTGGGATTGGGAGAGAAGGGGAGATACTAACTCCGACGTTTTGAGGATCTCAATGTTGGTGTACGAACTCACGTGCAGCTCACATTTATTGAGCACATACTAAACTCTGACCGCTCTCAAAACTCATCTCACTTACTTGCCACAGGCGGCCTGTCCAGGCATCATCCTCATTGCTCATGGTAGTCAACCAAGGCACAGATGTGATTAAGAGATTTTTCCAAAATAATACAACTAGGAAGCAGTGGAGTCCACGTTTGAACTTGAGTTGTCTGGCCTAGATGCCCTGTCCCTTCCACTGCTCCTGTAAATGGGAATCAGATTTACCTGCTACTGGTTTGGAACATTTAAAGTGGCTCCCACAAGATCTATAAGAAGTTCAAGGCCGGGTGCAGTGGCTCATGCCTGTAATCTCAGCACTTTGGGAGGCCGAGGTGGGCAGATCACGAGGTCAGGAAATCGAGACCATCCTGGCTAACACAGTGAAACCCCGTCTCTACTAAAAATACAAAAAATTAGCCGGCGTCATGGCGGGCGCCTGTAGTCTCAGCTACTCTCACCAGGCTGAGGCAGGAGAACGGCGTGAACCTGGGAGGCGGAGCTTGCAGTGAGCCGAGATCGCGCCACTGCACTCCAGCCTGAGCAACAGAACAAGACTCCATCTCAAAAAAAAAAAAAAGAAAAAAGTTCAAGGTAGGCCAGGCACGGTGGCTCATGCCAGTAATCCCAGCATTTTGGGAGGCTGAGACAGGAGGATTCCTTGAGGCCAGAGTTCAACACCAACCTAAGCAACATAGTGAGACCTTGTCTCTACCAAAAAAAAAAAAAAAAAAAAAAGCTGGGTGTAGTGATGCATGCCTACAGGCTCAGCTACTTTGGAGATTGAGGCAGAGGACCACTTGAGCCCAGGAATTTGAGGCTACAGTGAGCTATGATCACACCACTACACTCCAGCCTGGTTGACAGCATAAGACCCTGTTTAAAAAAAAAAAAAAAAAAGAGTTCAAGATAGCATGGTTTGATTCCAAAATTTTGGTATGCTGAGATAGTAATACTTGCTCAGTAAAACTGGATGAATTGATTAACTGGAACAACCTCATGCCTCTGAATATGTCTCCTTCCCATAGCAATAGAAGAATTTTCAAGTAAATCTAGGAAGGGGGAAAATCATAAAGGGCCCAACAGAAATATCAGAATCGATACAAATAGTTTCTGCCATTCTTAAAATGAATAAGTGAAGGGAGAATGCCAGTTAGTACTGGTCAGTATACTCAATATATAGATACACACTTTTCTGTGTCTGACAAATGTTATTACTAAAATTTTAATTAGAATACAAGCCCCCCACAATGCACCCCAAATAGATCTGTGTGCTAATGGGGTCAGAAGAACTAGACAAAGGATAAGCACAGTAGTTCTCAATTGGGGCTGATTCTTCCCCTACCCCCCCGCCCCAGGGACATTTGGCAGTGTCTGGAAACATTTTTGTTGTTGTAATGACGGGGGGCAGGGGGTGGTGCTACTGGCATCTAAAGGGTAGAGACCAGTGATACAGCTAAATACCCTGTGAGGCACAGGATAGCATCAAAACAAAAAATTATCTAGCCCCAAATGTCAACTGTGCTGAGATTGAGAAACCTGGGATCAAAGAGCTAATGTTGAGGGTGACAAAATGACAAAGGGTAAAGAAGCCTGATTGAATTTACAGTCTGAAAGTATAAGTGTGTTCTGGCTAGAAATTGTGATAAGAAAAGCATCTTAATATTGTTAGCATGATTGAAAATTATTTCAGTATTCTTCACAGTCTAATGGGATTGGCTTTATAATAAATTTTAAGCAGGGATGGAATTAACTTCCAGGAAAACAGCAATGATAATAGGTAGCGGTTTTTTATCCCTACAGCATGGCAGGCATTTACTATATGCTTTATATACATTATATTTAATCATCACAACTCTATGATGATAAAAAAAATTGCTATGAGATTAAATGATATGGTAGAGATATTTCTGTTCTGATCACTTCATTTCCTTTTCCTCATTGACACATAGACCATATTTTCCATCCTTTCTTACAGGTAAGCGGGTCTCTATGACTGATCCTGGCCAATAGAATGTGGGTACAATAAGATATGTTCTTCCAGAACTGACTTCTAAAAATTCCTTCTATTCAATCCCCTGCATGTTCTCTCTTCCCTCGGATCCAGTGGAGGACTCAGGCCCTAGGGAATGGCCTGGATCCCTGAGTGACTGTGTGCGCCCCACTGGCCCTCACTGGACATAGATGTGAAAGAAAAATAAAAAACATTATTGTATTTAGCCACTAAAATTTGGGGTTTCTTGGAGCAGTTAGTGTGCCCTAATTAATACATGGGGCTTTAAATAAGCTGGAATTTGAATCTATGTTTTTCTAATTCCAGAGCCCCTGTCCATGATGACTACATTGTGTTACAAATAAATTATTATAAACCATTTCAAAACAAGTACAAACTATTTTCAAGAAACAGTTGTAAAAAGATGTCTATAATTTTCTCTGGGTTTCTTCTAGATAGAAAAGTCGAAGTATAAAATTATCATTGAATTTTCTCATTATAGAAATGTAAATCAATACCAATATGTCCCTGAAGTATATAAATATTCAACAATTTTAGGAACAGATAAAAATGTATGATGTTTATGATTATATATGAATAGACACTATTCTTCACATGTTCTTCTGATATTAACTAGATGTTTGTTAGCTGTTCTTCTTTCCAAGCACAAAGGACAAGTAAATAGATTACAAAAGAATTTTAGGAAAAAAAAAAAATGGAGAGAAGATAACCAAGTACTGCTTACCTGTTTCTATTTCAAACCAAAATAAAACACTGACTCTTGATGAATGATAAAAGTTATCAACTAGAAAGACAATCATTCTACTTGCAAGTAGGAGAACAAAGAGGGTATCGCTAAAAAGACTATCACTCATGGTCACTATGTTGAGAACCCTTTAATGGAAAACATCCAATTTCTTAAGAATGTGTATAGCTCCCTCCAGCATATAGAAGGTATTCAAATACTTACTGAATTAATCTGAATATTTATATTATTGCAGTTATAAGATCTAACCAGAATGAACACATACGGAAATTGTTGCTAGCTTCCCTTTAACTTCTTGCTACCAATGATTTTATTGAACTCAACGTATCAAGCAAATATTATTGCACTGGCAATCATTTAATGTTGCCATGACATGCTAAGATCAAAAGTAGTTATGGCCCATGTCATTTGCCTGAAATAATGCACATGCTAAAGGCAAGGAGTCTTCTGGTGTGGGATCAGTTTCCATGGCATTAAACTAAGGACTTGCCCGTGAAATGAAGTTTTGTGCTCTCTCAAGGACATCTACAGAATTTCTTGACTCTGTGTATAATATATTTCCATTCCCTCCCGGACTATTCTTTGGTTTTTAAGCTTTTAAGCTTATTGTCGATAATATTTTAGCTTATCATAGACCACATTGTAGCATATTATATATTTTAAACGTTTTCTGACAAATTACATGTAATTTATTAATTCATTCATTTATTTTTATTAACTACCTATCCTATGCTGTGCTCAGGGATACGAGTTGTCTGGAACTTCAACCCACATTCTCAATATTATATTCTAACATGAGTAATACAGACATCATAGTTTAGTGAGGAAGGTAGACCTGAAAACAGGTAATTTGCAAAATAATTTGATAGAATATTGTAAAATGAGAACTAAATAAGTGGTGGTGTTATCTGTTTTACCAAAAAAAAAAAAAAAAAAAAAAATTCTACTAAGTGGTATCTAGTCTGAATTTAGCATTTGGCTTTTCTCAACATTATCATTAGCTGCCTTATTAAGTAATTAAGGTGTCAATATTATCAATAATTTAATTAATAACTCTTTTAGAAATGAGATACTGCAAAGCTTCTTGCACTGCTACATTCTCATTCTCTGGGACTTGTAGGAAGGGTCTGTCCCGAGACTGATCTACTTCCATCCCTCCCGGCACAGAAGAGAAATCCTTTCGGAGGACTAGGGGATGATGATCTGGGTTATGGCAAAGTGGAATTAGGACCTGGGTTTCTTCATCTCTTCCCGGGTTCCCTCCACATGGCTGCACTACTAATGCCACTGGCCAGAGTCTTGTGATTGTTAGCAGACCACCAGAGAAAGCCAGCATGTGAATGCCACCCCCCAATGCACAATATGTATACATTACCAAACTTCCTGGTGACTCATTTTCTCCAGCATAGCAGAGTCTTTCAGAAAGTGTAAAACCCGTAAAACTCGATCACTTTAATGATATCAATCCATCTGCGTGGTTGTCCTTCTCTTGTGTTTTCTGGGCTTCTGGTTATGAAATCAGAGCATGGGGATATTTCCTCTGAGACTTTTCATTAAATGGTATTCGGCGCAGAGAAAGGCATTGCTGAATCTTTAATATTCTGCTACCAATAAACATGTGGGCCTTCTGTCCTGCTTGTTTTAACATAAATTTTATGGAAACTACATCTTTAGCACACACATGCTAAGCATACAGCACTGTAAGAGCCCCATTTTGAAGACAATCAGCCCAGGATATTGTAATACCTCTGTTAGATAAAATGCATGTTTCCCTTTTAATGATAAATCGGTCTGTTCGAATATTGAATAAGATGCTACCCTTGGGATTCTTTAGGATTAAAATTAGATTATTAAGGGAAAAAAAGGACTCTGAATGGAAATATTTTCTGGCCTGTGATTAGCACTTGGATGCTTTCAGTACTGCCGAGTTGAGCAGCTGTCACTGTATTCTAAGTGACCATCCCCTACTCTCCCTGAACCTGTCCCAGAGAACATGGTAGAAATGGTGTCTCCTGGTATTATGCAATGCTGAGGGCCTGAGTGCTCTTAAGCCTTAGACTCTATGAGTTTTGATGTGCAGAAGATTAGTATCAATGAGTTATTGGATTTAGTGATTTTTGTTTTCAGGTGAAGACAAAATGCAGCCATGTTGCTGTGTGTTTATCTCTGAGAAGGAGACGAAGTACAGGAACAAGATCACAGTGTGATCCTTCTGGAAAGTCACCTTTCTTTTGTGTTTTGTTTGTCTGTTGGCTGCTTCATATGCAACCTACCTCTGGGTGCAAAAGCATCTTTTGTTCCAATGATTCCACTGATCCCCTCTTCATAGGACCGAACTACTATTTAATAGGGACTGTTAGAAATGCATTTTCTACTAATGTCAATTTTCTTGCCAACACACTGAAATGTTTCATTCATCAGTAGTGCCGTTGTTCCATTTTCGTTACATTCTGCTATAATGTTATTCTAGAAGTAAAACTATCCAGATAGGGCATCAATATAATTCTTTTCCCAGACTCTTAACTAAGTGAAATTCTCTTAGGCATTCCTCCCTGGGTGTGGCTTTCTTCCTGTGTTCAGAAGCCAATTCTTTCACTCTGATGCAACAGAACAAGTGCCTTCCCACTTTCAGTTTATGCATTTGTAGAGCCTTGTAGGTTCTGTCTCTGCTGTCTTTAGGATGCTAAACTCTACACCACCAAGGCAGAGCTTTGGGGTCAGCCCCTTATGTTCCAGGATTTGCTGCTTTTACCTTCTTCATTAATATTACACCATCTTTTCCTTTCCTTGCTGTGTAACTACCTGCTGCTCACATGCTCATCTCTTTCAGCAGCCTGCCTTTGTCTGACCCAGATCTACAGCCACTCATTTTTAGAAAAGAAAAAGGAGGCAACAAAGGCAGCATAATAGATGTATCTGGGCAGATCATAATAAAAATAGCTCCTGAATATCAAGTACTGTGGTTAGGACTTGCCATATTAGTATCTCATTTATACACATAATGATTTTATGAGGTAGTTCTTATCTCCATTTCGCTTGTTCAAGGTCACACACCTGGTAATTGGTGGTAGTGAGATGAAAGCCAAGGTCTCCCTGCCTTCACCACTGGACCACCCTGCCCCTTCTCCTGCCAGTCCACTGGGCTTTCTCCCCTGAGAGTCAAAGTTTCAGCCTGTTTCCCCTCTGAGGTCCTTGGTGTTGACAAGACCTCAGTCTAGATCAGATTGTATTTTATCCCTTTACTCTCTGTGCATTGTCTCTCCTGAGCTTTTTAACATACCAGGAGCCCTTCCTTAGAATAGCTGTCACCTACACCTATTGTAATTTATACCTATTGACACTATGCTGCAGATAATTCACGTTTGCAAACTGTCACTTTCCACTGTCACCAGAAGTAGCTAGCAAACGGAAATCGTATGCATGGTGCCCATCAACAGAGGACCTTGGTGTCACTTGATGCAAACACATGGGGAGGAAAATGAACCTGTACCTCCCGGATCACACAGATGTCTTCTTTCCAATCAAGAGCATCATTTGATGACTTTGAAGGAGCCAGAAGATGAGAGAAATAACTCCTAAGATGTGATCATTGTTGAAATAGAATACTGAACAGGTGCATCTGCATTTTCTGGAACGTCTCTGGAGTACATCTTTTATTCTTTGGTTAAGTAGCAAAATGCAGTTGCAACATTTTCCCATGAAACTACTAATAGAATACGTATTGAAAACCAAACTACACTCACCACTTCCTTTGAGGACTCAAAGGTAAGACTCAAGAGAACCACGGAATTTTCTTTAAATAGAACACACTTCAGAAATTATTTGTCCCCACCTTCTACATCACAACTAAAGAAACTGAGGTACAGAAATATTAATGGATGCATTCAGGGTTAAACACGGTGATGAGTACTCTAAGAATATAACTAAGTGCCTCTCAAATTAATATCATAGCACTTATATACATTTCGGTACCCATCATTTTTCTCTGCTTCCATGGCATTGGTAATAATGGAAACTTATTCCTGCTTTCAGATTGTGTTTGCATTTTTTTCTCATCCTTGTGGTTTGAAATAGTTAAAGCATCAGCCTCAACTAATATGCACTTGAATTTGAAATTTGCTGTATGATGCTGCTGCTTTTCATTTTTTACCGTTTCACACCTTGTCCGCATCTTGAGCAAGCTTGTAAGTTTCCAGCGCATACATTTCTTGTGATGATATATTGTCCTGGTGGAAAATTTCATTTACTGGCTGTGCCCTTTGCTGAACCTGTTGCTAGTCAGGGAACATGATAAGCGTATAAGTAGCATGCTACTTCATTTATCATACATCGTTTTAGACACTCAAATATCTCATATACAATTCTGCATTCTGCACAAAGAGGAACTACCCAACTCACAGAAAAAAAAGATCTTCAAGTAAATTGTCACTTTATGTTATATAAATGTATCCTCTTAACAAAAATTAATCATAGTTTATACTAAAACTATAAGTATCCTTTTTTTTTTTTTTTTATAACCCTGCTAACCACATGCTGTCAAATACGAATAGAAAGAACCTGGCTTTTGTGATGTGGTGTATAAGAGAATTGGAAGATATAAAGATGCTAT
The DNA here is from genome assembly GCF_007565055.1 of Rhinopithecus roxellana. Lineage (NCBI taxonomy): Eukaryota > Metazoa > Chordata > Mammalia > Primates > Cercopithecidae > Rhinopithecus > Rhinopithecus roxellana. The sequence continues at coordinate 92,514,629 of NC_044554.1, forward strand.
TTTCAATAATTGGATCACATTGTGAAATAAATCAGGGTATTGGGAATCCCAGCAGTGTCTCAGGGGCTGTCTAGTGCTACACTCCTCACACAGAGAGAAGCACTTCAACATTTTCCTCCTTTTGCCTTGAGTGAAAACAGCCCTAAGTCAGAGCCAACACTTGTAGAAGCCAGAATGAGGCTGGAGAGAGAAGGTGCATCAGCGAATGGAAAGCCAAGGAAAATAAAGCTCTAAGCGTGTGCTTAGAAAGTCTTTTTAGAAGGGTTATGTTCCTAGGCTGCTCCAGGAGGCCAGGCCTACCTAATTTCAGTAACTTTTCCTGTATTGATTTCTGCTTTCCCCCCACCTGTCAATGCAGTGTTTTACTAGCACCCATGTTTTATGTGTAGCATTAAAAAATCTACATTCTGTCAGAATGGGGCCCTTGAAATTTTGAAAGTGAAACTTGATTTACATTAAACACTGCTTAGACTAATTAGGACCTTTCTCAAAGGAATTGTGAACATGAAATACAGCTAACAATTATGTGTTCGCTGTCTCCCTTTCTTTATAGTCCAGGAAGTACTTTAGCTGAGTGGAACCCATAGGCAGATAAAGGCTATGGATACTTACAGAAAGATACAAGACTTGATGGAGGCCCAGGCATTTTTGTCCATATAGGACTACTGCTCCTCAGAAACAACAGTCTATGTATTTCAACATGATGCATTTCAGCAGCAACTCACTTCTATACCTCTAAACACGACTCAGCTCGACCCGGCCTTGCATGGGTACCCATATAAAAGGGAAGAGCCTCTCAAATGAAAACTCACTTTTAAACAGTTTTTTGTTTGTTTGTTTTCAATAAAAAAGAATGTTCCTTTCTGAAATGCAGGATTGGGATGCAGAATTTAAATGTAACATTAATTCTGGCCACTGTGAAAACACCTTACTAAATATACAGCAACAAACCATTTGGTTTTCTCCATTTCTCATGTTGATGGAACGCTCTCTAGGCCCTGGTTCTTCTTGCTCTTTGAATCACAGTCTTTGAGATGTGAATGAAAGCTGTGGATCTTCCCTACAGACAAAAACGCACATCTGAAACACGCAGATGCCTGCATGTCATTTCAGGGGGGTATAAATACTCTGAGGTTCGCTCATGGGTCCCCAAATGTGCATGGAAAGAGCACTGGATTCAAATCACCAGTTACAAACTGAGGCAGTTTATTAAGCCTCTCTGCACTCAGTTTGAGCATCTGTAAAATGAGCACAAAGATAGTACTTGCCAAGGGTGCTGCGGCCAGATTAGAGACAATGAACATATAAAGACAAACGCCGCCTGGCACATGGTAGTTGCTTCGCCAGTGTCTGTTTCTTCTCCCTTCTTAGACTGACTTACCAGAAAGCAAAGTCATTAACTAGAAAACAGGGCTTGACAAACATCAGCCTGCCAGCGGAATCTTACCTACCACCTGTTTTTCTAAATAAAGCTTTCTTGGAATACAGCCACATCCATTTGTTTACGTATTGTTGGCGGCTGCTTTTGTGCTACAATGGCAGAGTTGAACAGTTGTAACAAAGATTATGTGGCTCGCAAAACCAAAAAATATTTGCCACCTGGCCTTTTCCGGAAAAAGTTTACCAACACTTGCTCTGTAGCTCTTAACCCAAGTCAACTGCATTTGCAGGCAGTTCCCTTCCTCCTGATTGGAGGAATCTGTTTATTGCTATTGTGACCATACCCTGTTTGGAGGTTGGATCTGGGGTAAATACTAACAGTTGTTGGCAGCAAGGTCTGGTAGTGAAGACTCCAGCTCCAAATTGGAATCAACTCAAATGTCTATCAAGAGGAAAATGGGTGAATACATTGTGGTGCAGTATTTGTGCAGTCAAAGAGTACAGTAATAAAAATAATGAGCTATTGCTACACACAGAAACATGGGACCAGCAAAGAAAGCTGAACATAGAAGGCTACATACTGTATTGTCACATTTATATGTTCTAGAACATATAAAACTAACTCTTGGTGATACAAGTCAGAGTAGTGCCGGAAACCTCTGGTCTGTTGAAGCATTCTATACCTCCATTACTTAGCACAAGATGGTAGTTACGTATGTAAACATTTCTGAGCTACATATATAAAATTAATGTACTTTCTGCACTTGGGATGTTATAACTGAAGTGGAATAATATGAAAGAGAGACAGAGAAGAGAGTGCTCTGGGCTGAGGCTGTCAAGAGTCAGATCCTGATTTTCTACCACTGACTAGTAATAAGACTTGGGACAGCTGTCTTCATGGTGCCTCAGTTTCCTCAACTGTAGAATGGCCAAATGGTTGGGTAGGTTTAAATTTCCTTGTCTGCAATTCCAAAATCCAAAAAATCTCTGAAAAGCAAAGGTGTTTTCATAACTCATTTAGCAGCACAACTGACCTTAACTTGTATCAGAATATTTATGGTTTTTATTTATCCCACTTAGTATGAAAAGTAATAGGTCTTGTTGCAGAAAAATATTAATGTGCTTCATTGTGGAATGCTGCTACAGATGATACTAGGAGTATTATTAATATGTGGTATATGTTTTCCATGTTAATTTTCTAAAACATTAAAAATTCTGAATCCAAGATTTCTGGACCAAGATCATCAGGGAAGTGATTGTGGGCTTACATCTGCCTCATGAGTTTGTAAGGATTAAATAAAATTACACCTGAAAAGCACTTAGAACAATGCCTATCTCATGCAAAGCACTTAACAAAGACTAATGTTATTGATTGTAATTTCTGCTCCCACTCCAAGGAAATGTATGACAATTGTTTTCCTTAGGGCCAGATGACACTAGTTATGAAAACTATCAGGAGTCAAATTTCTAAAGACAGCAGCCTATAAACCTTCCCTTGAGCAGACTTCATGACAAAGAGGTGGAAAACTGTGGCTTCCTAAAGGGGGCAAAGCCCTGAATTATCACTCAGGAAAACTTCACAAATGGGACTCTGTTATGAGAGGCTGTTTTCTGTCACATCTCCAAGTAGACACTTCCACTACGATCATAAATTGCTAAGTATTCTTGAACAGAATATGAGGGTTTCTTTGAAGGACCAGGAAAGGAGTTTTATTTAGTGCTGATTCTGCCTGAGTTTTAAAAATACTCCATTTCCAGCGTTTCTGCTGGGCTGTGCATATTTGAAGCATTCCACTGAAAGGACTCCTATGTCTCTGACATCTTTGTTTGCACCGGAATTAAGGTGGCCATATGCAAGGAAATTACCCCAAATCAGGACAAGGAAAGGAAAAATTAATGGGAGAAGCAAGTCACATAAATGATCCTTCAAAAGGATGTTCAGCATCCAAAAATAATAAAAAGAAGAGCTTTATGGAAAGGGCAATGGCTCTGAGTACCAGATTCTGGTTCTTGCATCTGCCACTATTTGCTGGGTGACCTTAGACAAACCACAGAATCTCTTTGTGCTTCAGTTTCCTCATTTGTAAATCGAAGGGGCCTTAAAAATGGAAAGTTGATTTCTAATATGCCTCTCAATTCTGTGAATTCTAACTGCCCCAATTTTGAAAGTCCAGAAACCAGTTCCTACCAATCAACTCAAACTCCTACATAAGACCAGAGGTACCTACAGAATGAGAAGCTTTACAAAATACTGATTGATTTAAAATACAACCCTGTCTTGTTTACTGTGGCATCCCCAGTATCTAAAATAGCACCTGGCACAAAGTAGGTACTAAAAAAGTATTGCTGCATAAACGACTGACTATTTTAATAATAGATCTGTTACTGAGACAGCAATAGTTTCTTTGATAAATAAATACTAATGAAGTTTATGTTATTTAATGACTCTTGCAAGTAAAAAATATGATATTTTCAGCCATACAGAAAATCACAGCTCAAAATTATTTACAGGGAAAATGTCTCATCTCATATATTAAGAATTCAAAAGGGAGACAGCATCTTTATTGGTTTATTTATTGGCATCTTTATTGGCTCAACAGTGTCACTAAAGACCCAGGTTTCTTCCTTGTTCTGCCCGCCATCTTAGGCATGTTAACTTTCTTGCAACTGACTCACCTTGTGGTTGCCAAGCAGCTGCTGCATTTGCAAGCGTCATGTAACCTTCCTCGCTTTCCCCCAAGACCTCAGCAGACTTCTCACTTCTTATTGGCTGGAATTAGGTGGCATGTGTACTCTTAACCTGTTCCTGGCAAGAGGTCTGGGATACATAATTGTCTTAGATAGTTTAGGAGAAATGGGTATGCTCCCTGAACAAAATCAGGGTTTTCCTAGAAAGAAGGAGGCAGAGGAATAGATTTACATAATCAATGGATAGTGATTGCTCCAGATTTAAATGTCTGTTTAATAAATAGCTGTTCAATAAGTAAATGAATGAATGAATGAATGAATGAATGAATGAATATAGAAACAAATGGCATCAAGATAAAAAGTCAAATGTGAAAATGCCAAATGGGTGATCCAAAAATTAAGTGACAGAGGGATTTTCTGAAGATGTCACTGTGGGCTGGTGTGGGGAGGAAGGTGTCACTGGGATAGTGGCACAGGCCTGAACTTGGGTGGTCTGGATATGGGTGAAGAGCTGGTGAAGGCATTTCATTTGTGGGGAGAGTTTGATCCAATGTAGGGAAGTAGAAACACATATAACCTGTATTCGTGGGAAGAGAGACACTGAATGAAGAGAGGAGAGGGCAATAGGGGACAGTTATTAAGGATCAAAAATAAAAAAATAAATTTTTACAACTTGGCTCACTGACTAGGCCTTATTCTATTGGTAATGGGAAGTATTTTTTTAGTTAAATGCATTGAGCTATACTTTACATAAAGCAAATTCCACTCTTTTCAGTATATAGTTCCATGAGTTTTGACAAACACACACAGTTGGTATAACTGTGATACAAGGTAGAGACAAATTCCTCAAATATTTTCTCATCCCCTTTGTAATTAACTCTTCCTTGACCACCAGCCTTCAGCAACCACTGATCTGTTTTCTGTCTCCATAGTTTTGCCTTCTTCTGAGTGTCATATGTAGCCTTTTGAGTCTAGCTCCTTTCCCTTAAAATACACATTTGAGATTCATCCATGTTATATACCACAGTAATTAGTTTCTTTTTCTGTGAGTAAGGTTTCATCGCATGGGTATACCACAGTTTGTTTTTCCATTTACCAGTTGAAGGATATTTGGATGGTTTCCCTTTGTTTTTGTTTTTGTTTTTTGGACAATGATAAAGCCACTCTAAATGTTTGCCTATAGGTTTTTCTGTGAACATAAATTTTTATTTATTTTGGATAAATACTTAGGAGTGGAATTCCTGGATTGTATGGTAAGTATATGTTAACTGCCAAACAGCTTTCAAAAGTGGTTGTGCTGCTTTGTAATCCCAACTGCAGGGTATGAGCATTCCTGTTCCTCCACATCCTGTCAGCACTTGATGTTGTCAGTTTTTGTTTTGCTTTTTTTTTTTTTTTTCTTTTCTTTAGCCATTCCACTAAGCATGGAGTGGTTTTAACTTTCATTTCTCTAATGACTAATAATGTTGATCATCTTTCTTGTACTTATTTGTCTACTATATATCTTTTTCAGTAAAGTGTCTAAAAAGAAAGGCTTTTTTTTTCCTTTTTGGTTCATAATATCATAATATGGTAAAATCAAAGCTTTAGAAAGACAAACTTGAGCTGGAATTAAGGTCTTGTTATGAAAATCAGATAGGAAGCTACTGCATAAACGAAGTCTGAAGGGATGAGAAGAGTAGTATACCCATAATTACATAACATATTTGTTCTAACAAATAGACACTGAACATAGAAAACACCTTGCACTGTGCCTGCCAGTAAACTGAAAATAATAATGACTGCCATGTATGATTTACCAGATACATGCAGGCACACGTGTACACAGTCACAGGTATGAAGTAACTTAATCTTCACACCACTTCCATCAGGTTCTAGTTCTCTCCTCTACCCTTCATATGAGAAACTGAAGTACAGAGAAGAAAATCACTCACTTAAGATCATACAGCTATTAAGAGTAAGTGACATCTGGAGGATCTGAAGTCTGTAACCACCACACAATACTGCCCTCATAGAAGTACCTCCATTAATGTTTGTTGAATTAAATGAATTTTAAAACTATAAGAAATCACCAAGCATACCTATTTCATCGTTCTGTTTCTTAGAATCAAAACTGGTTTGACAAAGACACTAAATGTAACTCTTCTCAATAACACATAGCACATATTATATTATTTGAACAATAATAAAACGGTAGTATTCTTCCTTATTTTCCAACTGGATCAAGAGTGGTGGTCCCCAAAAGTAGCAGACTATAGGGTTCATTATCCATTTCCTGTGGTTCTTTTTCAAAACTGTCCTCCCAGTGATGGAAAGGTGAGGACCACTAAATACAGGCTACTTTGGGGACTCACCTCCCCTGCACCCCCTCCACCCCTTAACCAGGGCATAATTGAGCCATTTCTTCACTTAGCTGGATGCAAGCTCTTTCCACTCCATTCATCAATAGAAGACCCAACCTCGTTGCTTGGGAACAGTTATGCCCTGCCAGGGTACAAGAGCACCCACCTTTGAAACCACTTCTACAGAACCAGAAGGATGAGAGCAAACAAAGGAAAAGTATAACAAAAAGCCCTTTAATCCTTATTTCTTGGCTCAGCTCTAGAAGAGTTATTTTACTGAGTTCTCCAAGAAGAGATAAGAGATGCTAATTATAGTTATCAATAATTTATTCTAGGAACCAAGACAATTCATGCTACTAGATCAAAATGAACACAGTTTTAGAGGTTTTATATTGTAAGGGTGTGGAAACTCAGCTCTGTTAGGATAGTACACTAATCCTCAGAAATGAAGTCCCCAGAATCTATCTGATTTGTCTCTCGGTCAGTTGGAAAACTGAGAATTTGCCAACTTTTTTAAACTAAATACTGACTTTGAAGCAGGTGTTTGCTGCTGTGCCCTAGCAAAGATTTGTATGTAGACAGTGAAAGGATGGGAAGTTATGCAAAGGTGTCAGGCCTGTTTTTAGCGCTAGAAAGTCTTACAGGTCATTGACAGTTGCAGACCTACAACATTGTCTTCAAGTTCTTAAAGCTTATTGAGAGAGGAGACTTGAGGAAGCTTTTTGACCAAAAAGGTATTCATATTTGATAAATTTCCATTAATGACAATCTTTCACTGGCAATGTCCATTATAAGATTAGAGACAGGTTCTCTCAAGGGAAAAAATGTTGATTTACTGTATTTCCAGATGAAGTGGGACTACAAAATAGAAAAAGAGAAATTCGATTAAAACTTCATATTTAAAAAAACAGTTTTGTCATGAGACATTAGAATAAATTTCAAGTACTGTCATTAACTTTAGATTGCAATGTCTTTCTGAGGCATAGGCATATTTTAAAGTGCTTACAAAAGGAAGACAGAAAACAGCATTTTGCCCCCAAACCATGCCCACACTGCAAAAACATCTCATAACTACAGTTAGGTTCACTGTGGGAAACGGTCTGATTCTGTGGCAAGAGCTGAGCCTGGGTACCACTCATTGCCTGTGTGACCATGACGAATTTCTTTCTCTGAGACTGAATTTCCTCTTCTACAAAGCAGGCATAAGAATATTTATGCTTAGGGCTGTTGTGAGGATTAAATACATCAGTGTATGAGAAATAGCTGGAACCGGTATTAACTTACTGGTGGTAGTTATTGGTAGCTCTTTTTCCCTAAAATTACAATATCATGAAATCCCAAGAAATTCCATCAACTAATCATTCATTTCTGTATGTACACTCACGCACACACACATTTCATACAAGCTGTGTAATGTTAATATAGAAAAAGTGTAGCCTATGGTTATCTCTCCCATGAGGGTCCAAATTCTGAGCCAAGTGTTAAAATCATGGTTCCCATTTATACTTACCATGAACAGAATCACCATCGCCAACTCAGAGGATCTAAACTTGCCATCAATTCTTCCTTGGCATTAACTTCACAGCTGCCCCTTACCCAGAAATGATTCTTCCATTGAAAGAATATCGTTTATAAAAATTATACATTTTAATGAACCAGAAGAATTCAGTAACAGCCACAGATACTCCAAATGGCCTTTAATATTTCCAGAGGGATATGAGAAATCTCTGAACTTCACAGCAGTCCATGAAAAAAGGTATCCTGGAGATGTCCAAAGTCTATAACCTTATAGGTATTACACAGAAATAATGTGGGGCTTAGGTAATGACTTAGCAAAGTTAAGGATTTTGTTGAGTGAGTTACCATCAAGTAAAACTAAAGTCTACTTTGGGTCTATAAATCACAGAAATGAATATCTTTAAAGGTTTTGGAGAAAATATCTGGCCCTGCATTAAGATCTTGAGTTGAAGTTAATAACAAATCAACTTATTCAAAAGTGAGCAGACCACTTTGTAAAACTTGACCCAAGTAGAATTTTCGTGAATACTGCCCAGTTCTCCACTAGTTCTGAATTCTGAAAAGTGAAAATGACATATGGTTATCTACCTTTCACTTTTACACCTAGGCATTGGGGTCTCTTCATTCTGTTTATTATTTAGACTCACTGGGAAAATACTAGCCGAATCATTAGCCCAAGAGGTTGTCTTGATGGCAATATCTACCAGTTAGAAAGAAAATCTTTTTTTATGACTTGGTTTTTTAATCAACTTTTTACATTCTTGTTAAGCCTATTAAGAAGAGGTTCCTGTCTGTGCCACATCGTTCAGTTTGCTGGAAAGGCTATTAGTTCTACATGCTGGATTAGGACTGAACACTAATGCAAGTCTCTTTCCATCTAAGAGGAGCTTAGTTTTTGCATGAAATCATGTTATCACCTACAGTAAAACCTTAGAGGTCTCCAGTATATGGGACTGTACATAGTTCCAGCTAGATTCAATAGAGAGCATCAATGGGGAAAGAATCCTGAAAAAGTAGAAAGAAGACCACATAATTTGACCAAGATGATTATGGTTCTGATACCTTTTGTTGCTGTCCTCACCACTATTTCCAACCCTTTTTCTACAAGCATAGTGATGGGAGCAAAGCCCAGATGGCATTCTGAGATAAGCACTAGATATGTAGATGAGAAACTGAAATATTATTCATGATTTAGCTACTTTGCTTTCCTCTCACTGACCATTTCAGGGAGCCACATATCAGGGAGTCTTGGGGCAACTGCTCAGAGAGAAAGAAACAAGATGTTAACCAAGTTGAAAGTGAACCCAAGGCTTTTCTGTCACCTGCTACCACCTTTTAAAGTCTCATTGGAGAAATGTTGGTCAACCTTTAGGAATATAATCTATGAAATCATGTTTGACTTCCACCAGCAAGGATGTTCTGAGCCCCTCCTATGTACCAGCATGGTGATGGGCACTGGGACGACGGGAGGGGACCAAGGAAGGCCTGGTTTCTGAGGGGACATTCTGCTGGGAGGGCCGGCATTTAGCTGAAGATGTGCACAGACGGCGCATAATTGCAAATTGTGATTAGTACTACCAAAGGGGAAAACAGTGTCAGGATAGAGAAAATAAAGAGGACGCCGTGTAGACTGAAATGGTTTAAGTTGACCCCCTACTGAAAGTGACTTTTAAGGAACATTAGTGGAAGATATGACCAAGTGGTTAAGCCAAGGTGTCTGGCGTCAGGTGTCAACCCCAGCCCTCCTTTGACCTTAGGCAAGTTATCTAACCTGTGTGAGCCTTGACTCCTGTATGTAAAATTGGTATAACAGAACAACCTAACTATCCCATGAAATTGATGGGATGACTCTGAGAATGAGCTAATTCCTCTCAATGGTTTAATAAACATGAGCTATAACCACCATCTTCATCATCCATGGTGTAATTGCCAGCAGTAACAGCAGTCGTAAACTGGGGCCCTAACAATCTCATTCATGAACCAGGACTTTTTTTTTTTTCACTCAGTGTTTCCTTAGCCAATTAGTCTACGAATGTTTCTAGTCAAAGAGAGAGAGAGATTGATAGTCTTCTCTCTGCTGTTTTGAGACACAATCCAGTTCACCCCAAATCCGGGGTGGCTTTTCTTTTCTTTTTTTGAGATGGAGTTTTGCTCTTGTTGCCCAAGCTTGAGTGCAATGGCACGATCTTGGCTCACTGCAACCTCTGCCTCCAAGGTGGCTTTGTTAGCCTGTAACCACTCTGACTGAGAAACAAATTAAATAATGAACAAGTCTTCAGTGCTCCTGATGGTCCAAGTTCTGTGCTGGGTGCTTCCTCCTTGAATACTGCCATGTAATTTACAACCATTTGTGGTTAAGGATTATTATTTTCACTCTACAGATAAAGAAATGGAGGCCAGGCATGGTGTGTCATGTCTATAATCCCAGCACTTTGGGAGGCTGAGGCGGGTGGATTGCTTGAGGCCAAGAGTTCAAGACCAGACTAGTCAACATGGCAAAACCTCATCTTTACTAAAAATACAAAAATTAGCCAGGCATGCTGGTACACATCTGTGATCCCAGCTACTCGGGAGGCTGAAACATGAGAATAGCCTAAACCCAGTAGGCGAAGGTTACAGTGAGCCAAGATCTCACCACTGCACTCCAGCCTGGGAGACAGGGTGAGACTCTGTCTCAAAGAAAAAACAAAGAGAGAAAGAAAGAAAGAGAGAGAAGAAAGAAAAAAAGAAGGAAGGAAGGAAGGAAAGGAGAAAGAAAAGAAGGAAGGAAAGAAAGAAAGAGAAAGAAAGAAAGAAAGAAAGAAAGAAAGAAAGAAAGAAAGAAAGAAAGAAAGAAAGAAAGAAAGAAAGGAAGGAAGGAAAAGAAAGAGAAAGAGGAGGCTCAAGAAGTTTTCTTAGTGTCATACAGCTAATAAATGACAGAGAAGGATTCAACTTGAGGACTCTGAACCTCACATCCAATGCTCTTTCTGCTCTAACGTAGTCATTGAGGTATCAGCCCATTCATTGATATATGGGTCCTCATTGGCTACTATTTAATGACCAATCCCACTCTCATAAGAGACAATGAAGGAATTCCAGAAGTCACCCTATCCCCCAGGATAGTACTAACTTCAAACAAATCAAGAAGTCACAGGCTTTTAAGTTAATGGTCAACTGTAACACAATATTCCAGGGCAGCTAATAGGTAGGACCCCTGTCACAGCCTGGAAGTTTCTGCAGTTTTCTTAGCATCTCTACAATCTTTATTTTCTATTGCTCTTTCTGGGTAGAGGTAGGTCTTTCCTGACAATCTGGGGTGGATCCTTTTCCTAATAAATTATAAAGTACTTTTAATTTCTTAGTATGTATCCCAGGTGGATGCCTCAAAATGCATCCAATATTAAAGACAGGATTTAGTGTGTTGATTTTGGTAGACCGCCCGGTAACTGTTCTCTTTTCCAGGAAAAACACACACACACACACACACACACACACACACACACACACACACACACACACACACACAGTGGCATTACCACTCTGGGAGAAGTGGACATATTGACTTATTAAGAGATATTGTTGACATTTCAAGTGCCATAAAGATATTTAACAGGATATGGGATTAAGATAGCATTTCTGGCTAATGAGCTCACTCTCAGACAAAGCATCAACGAAGGGAAAGTTGCTAAAATGGTGTCTTCCTAAGTAAACAAAACAAAGCCAAACAAACTAGCTTAAGAAAGAATTCTGACCAGGGAGATAATAAAAGGTATATCAAAATGAGGAGATGTGTTCAGGGAAGGCCAGAGAAGCATCCTTGCTGCCCCCATCACCTTTCCCCTCCTCAGCCTGTCAGAGAACTCTTGCACGAGGCTGCTACTGGGCGTGTCCAGATGTCTGTGCCTCTCCACTACAGCGGGCGCCCAGAGATCACGGAAATCCTTTCTGCATTGAATTCTTAATCCCCAAAGGATCTTCTCTATGCATGCATGGATAAAATTCTTAGGTGGGTAATTTTCGTGTAATACACCCACAGTATGTGCCACATCCATATTTAAATCCTTATCATCAGAATAACCATTGTGCTTCCAGTAGTTTTGGGCAATTCTGTTGTTTACTGTTGGAGTGCGAACACAAAGCAACCTTAATACCATTAATTTAAAGACTAAGCTACTTGCCTTGGTTATCCTAGACTAGTTATGTGTCACGTGGGTGGTAGAGACAGGTTAACCCAGTTAGTCCCTATCCCCACTGAGCTGACTTTGCCCATCTTGCTCGATGGTTTTCAGAGTCAGAAACAATAGCATTTCTCACACTGCCCCTGGGACATTAACACACAAGCATGCTTTTTCATGGCTCACCCCCAAGGAGCTTTTTCAGGTCACAGTTTAACTGCCAGATCCCTGTGACGATGACTCATTTTAGCCCATGAATTTTTTCTTTCTACCTGGTATATATTTGTTCCCCATGCAGGTCTCCATATTCCACCCATCAACGCCTCCTGACATCTAGGCCCCAGCGTGGCTATAAAATCTTCATTGCAACAGGGTTTGAAGACTAAGAGGAAATCTTATCTGCATTGTTGCTGACTCCTTAATGTGCTGTCACAACATATCTTTGAGTTCCTTTCAGAATGAATTAATTTTAAGGATTATTTTTCTGCTTCATCATTAAATGCCAACTATATGCTTCCCTAACTCTCCACTTAACAGATGCTGTTAGCATTTTAAACCTGGGTTAGGCCCTGTCTCTCTCCTGAGCTCTGCAGCACCCCTGGAATGTGCACCCTTCCAGGGGAACCACAGATGCTGTAATGCATCTCTCTCAAAACATACAGCACCCACCACGTTTCTGCTCTTTCTCAAATCTTGTCTGGGGAAACTGAGAAGCTCCTTTTGAAGGATTACATTACACCTTTGATTTTTATTTATAAAACATAAAGGACTAATATATATCAGTTAGGACATTTTGCTTGCAAAGTGCATTGTAGCAAAATAATTGGAAGGCAGTTGCGGTGTGAAATATATGACAGCTTTACAGGACATAAAAAGCAGCTTTCTCTTTGTAATAGTGTAATTGCCTTAAACCCCACAATCATAATTGTTATCAAAAAATAATCCCAAGGAAAGGCTAATATAAGGTGAGCAGACTATTATAAGAGCTCTAATACACTCGATTCCTTGAACAGCAAATGCAGCTCTCAATCTCCTGGTGCTTTTAGTGTCAGTCAGAGAGTACTCAGTCATTTCTGTGCATCAAGCCTGCAGTATTGATTTTTCCACTGACTGAAACAGCCATATAAGCATAAATTTTGCATGAGCCTTTCACTTTGTAGACTCTCCTTTGGTCAGATGACACATGATGTGAACATGAAGACTGTATAATAACAATGCATGGTCAACCTGCAGGCATTAAAGCGTGGGCTCTCGCAGCACTGAAGGACAAAAGCTGGATCGAGAGAGGGCCGCCTCGGCAGTGCCAGAGAAAACAAATATCAGCTCCATCTTGGCAGCCCGCGTGCAATTTTATTTTCTACTTCTCTCCTGCATTTTCACGTCTTATTCAGAAAACCCCTGCAACCCACACACACCCACTCACTTGCATGCATCTTATCATCTGCACCTACTTCAGGTAAAACTCAGCTTTATGGAAAACAGCGACCGTGATCTTGACTGTGCAGTCCATCTGAACCCTCTCATTGCACTGCCTCTGGTTTTCTCCATGTTGTTTTTGTGTGTGTTCTGTTGGGGATGTCATTTCTTTTGTGTCGCTGGCCCTAGAGACTAAATAGTGTGTAACAACATTGGATAAGATCTGGTATCCTGCTGAGAAAGCCTTATCTAAAGATGTGGCTCATTGATACACAGGTACAAGGAAAACAAACCCTCCTTAATAGCCACCTTCCATTTAACCTACTTTGGCCCTGTTTGAGATCTCCTTATTCATTAATAGTTCTTTATCTCATCTCTTTATGATAGAAAATGTTCTGTTTGAAGTGCAATCATTCTGTTCCAAGATTTTGCCAGTGGAAACCAGAGAGGAGAGTATAATCCTACCCCCATGGAGCTGATAGCACCTTAATCCCAGATGGCAGAATTGCTCAGCCACCACTACTTTGCTCAGTCACATTCACCGCGGCCATTTCATGTAATTAATTCATATTAGGATATGAAGGATTCTCAAGATTAAGTTGAATTGGCCTGAGGGAAAAATTATCTTTATATAAAAGAATAAATCCCTGTTGGCCAGATAGAGTCAACCAACATTTTCTTTTCAGTAAAAATCACGGTGCTAAGCAGGAACTTCCTATCATGAATAACTGCAAATGCATTCACTTTTTTGCTTTGTGTCTCCATTTGGAATAACAATAATAGCATTCACCTTGAGGCTTGCTAACCTGGAGGAAGAAAGATGCTAGGCTCAAAATTAAACACTTCAAACTTCCGCAGCGTCTAATTAAGGGTCTAAGCTTCACACATAGGCAACATTCATTTACGTAAATCTAAACATGATTTGGTTTATTTTTAAAGCTAAGTGGTCCTGTATTCATCTGGAATCTCTTCAGTGCTCAGAAAAGAGAAATGGGCTCTATCATTTTTAATTCTTTTAATGTTTCCCCTTTCCAGAAGAGACTGCCTGCTTTTTGTCATCAGCCTGGTCTGTGCTGCTTGCTGTTTGAAGAGAGTTTTGAAAATTATTCTTTTTATTTCCAGTTGATGGCATCACAGGAGATATTTCCACTTAAAACCCGAGTTATTATAGTGAGCAGTGTTCTCTGAAATGAGTTTTGGCCAAAGAGAATGAACAAAATGACACTTGTGAGCCTAAGCTTGGAGAAGAGCTTGGTCTCCAGGCCAGAGTGTGAAGGAGGAAGAGCTGGTTTGTTCTTTATAGGAAACTAAAAATCTGTGGAGAAAATGCAATAAGCTTTCTTGTTAATGCTTTATTTGATGGCCCCTCCCTTTAAAATAGGCTCAAATGCCAACTGTTTAGCATAAGGATACATGCGTGTTTAATGTTAAGTAAAAAAAAAATAAAAATAAGAAGACATCTCCCCAGCCTAGCTGAGCTCCCATTTCTGAGACTCCTCTCCTCATGTAGCAAATGCAGTCTGAACTCTAGCATCCTGGGAGATGTTGCACAAAGACACCGGGGCCTTGGACATGCACTAAGATTGCATGCACTGGACACCACAGTCTGCCCACCAGACCCCCAGCATGGGCACAGAGGTGTTGCAGGAAGAGTTCCTCCCTTTTTAATTTTTTTCCCTCCTTTGACCACCCTTACAACCCCCACCCTGAAGTTTGATCATAACCAGGGGAGAAAAGTAAAGGGACTCAAAGATATGAAAGGGCTGGTAGCAGAATCTTCAGTGGTTCACATCAGTGCCTGTTGCCTCTGATCCATCCCTGTGTCTAAAAATTGTTCCTGTCTGCTCAATTTCTAACTGAAATGTGAGGGCCAGCTCTACATCCCTCGAGTGTGTGGCTGTCCCTGTTGTTTCTCTCATGCTCCTCGGGTCTCTGTGGAGAGATCAGCACATCATGAGAAAGAACACTGAAGGAGTTGACAGGAAGGGTCTGTCCCTGGAGCTCCAGGAGGACTTCTTATCACTGGCATCTGCCCCAGTGATAAGAGGTCCTCCTGTCCTCCATTTACCTGTCCTCTGTTTGAGTGTGGCTCCCCTTCTGAGCCAAAGAGGATGCCGAAGATGTTGGGATAATCCTACAAATCAGTTACAAAGTTTAGATCCATAAGTTTTGCAGCCTGTCCAAAGTCACCACACAAACACACACACACACACACACGAACACACACATGGAATCCTGAGCAACACTAGAAAAATATCTGAAGAAAATCTAACCAACAGCTTGAAATAGAGACATCTTTGCCACTGTGAAATGAAAAGCATTAACCCAAAGCATGTTTGAGGGTTCATGCAGCTTTCTCTCCTATGGAGAGCGTCCTTAACATGCAGTTATAAATGAGCTTCCTGTTTGCAGAGTTTGAACATTTGTGTTTGGAGGAAACCAACAGCCTCTGCTTTTCTGCCACACATGCTCAGAGTCTTTGTGCTTGCTGTTCCTTCCCTTGGAATGCTTTTCCCTCAGATGTGCACATGGCTTGCTGGCTCAGTCCCTCCAGAGGTCTGCTCATGGCATCTTATCAGTGAGAACTCCTCGAACCACTATGTAGAAAACAGCACCCCCAAACTCCCACCCCACAGGCACACCTTATGCCCTGCCCCTGCTTTATTTTAGCTATAGCTCTTAACACTGTGTGATAGACCATGTATTTCCCTGAGTATTTGTCCATTTTCTGTACCACCTCCTGGCCCCCAAAGAATGTAAGCTCCAGCAGGGCCATGATTGTGTGTGGACTCTGCTGGCTTCCCAGCTTCAGAGACACCTCTCATAGTGGTCATTCCATGAACATTAGTGCAGGAAGGAATGAATCCATGGCTTGCTATGATTCCTTATCCAGTACAGAGGAAAGAATTCATGCAGAGGCAGAGATATTTGTTCAGTCCCTGAGCTGCTGCTCTGGGGTATTGAGCTCAGCACAGCCGCTCCCAGGAGCTACATGGAGGGGTGGTTTGGAGGGTGGAGAATTCCAAAAAGTTGCGGGAATTTAGATGTATCTGCTGCCTTCTTTGCCTCATGCTAAAATCTGGAATAGAGAGGACCTGTGTGCTGACAGAGGCAAGAAGCAGGGTAATAGAAAGTTTGTTGAGTGAGGTGCCGGGGAGCACCTGGTTAACAGAGCCTCTACCCTATAAATGCACATGGTGGCTTGTGATAGACAAGCTTTATAAAATAACAGCAATAATAGCCTTTATTTAATTTTGGTATTTCTGTATTTTTTGTACATTGCCTTTGGGCAGTGTGCGGCTTTAATAAATAAACACACAGCTTCTAATGAGGGAATGAAATTACAAAATTGCTACCAGCCCCAGAACAACAGCTGATCACTGCTGCCCGTCACCTAAATGAGAAGCATGTAATGTAGGTCACAATATCGAGACGCTGAAGACCCCAGTGTCATGCAAAGTGGAGGGTTGGGTAGAGGAGGGCACAGAGTGGGGAGGAGACCAGGCACAGTGATGCCTAGAGCAACCACTGAAAATGGGGCACTGCAAAGAAACTTCTGTTTTCTTTCTCAGCTAAGCTTCTGATGAAGTTATTTAACAGTTTGTTTGCTATTACGCTACGACTTCTTTGCGATAGCCAAACCGTTATTTTTTTCTGTTAGAGTTTGTTCGTTATCAGCATCCTGCCTCATGGTATCTGGGCTTATCCCTATTCATTTGCTAAACTTTATCTCGCCTACGATGCAATACCTGACCAACTATAAGGAGTTGTCATAAGCCCATTTGAAAGTCAGGACACTTAAGGGCCATTGGAAAATCAGTACAAGGAAAGTGTCCATTGATTTCTGCTTCCTTCTGTCATTGCACATGCTACCTCGTGTCATAATTTTCTCACTCTGTGCAACCTACCCAAACCCTCCCCACAGACCCCTGAGGATTTGGACCCTCAGCACAGACCCTTGCATATAAAAAGGCTCACAAATATTTTCAGAAAAGCTGGAAGACTGAGTAATTTGGAGGCCAATGACAGTGAGATTTGCCTCTTCCTTATTTCTTTCTTTAAACATTCCCAACGGCCTGATATCCATTAAAATACTGTCCCTTCAGAAAAGAGGGCAGCTCTTGCAGTACCAAAAACAAAATGGAAGAGTCAAGGTTTGTAGAATGGGCCCACTCCCATTTCCATGCTAGTCTGGATTTTAGTGTGAGAAGCAGAGGTCCACTTAAGCTGCTTCAAGAAAGAGGATGTCCATTATAAATATTAATGAGGATCTCCTGGGAATCTAAAGACACTGCAGAACAATCGAGTCCCAGGGAACCAACCTTGAGAAGCCACCAGGAGCCAATGTCATGCTTCCAGCACCTGCAAGCTCCTTATCACGGCATCTCACCCCTTGCCCCCCTCAGCAAACTGTAGGACTCTGACTCTTCATAATTTCTCCTATATTTTTGGCTTCCATACCATTTTGGCCATCCTCAATCTGTTTTCTGGCTCTTTCCTGTAACTTCAGCCTCGGTGTCTGTTACAAAAGATCTCTCAGTACCTAATTTCAAATTTTAGAGAGAAATGTGATCTGCCCTGCTCGTGCATTTCAGCCACAGCACATGTGTCTTCTAAGAGAGGATTAATTTTGAGCTGAAGAAAGTAGGCCAGTTTAGGGCCTCAGCAGCTGCGTACACAACACAAGTGTTTCCAAATCTTGTTGTGATTCTACCAAACTCACCCAGGTCATTTGGCAACCCCCCCAAAAAAAATACAGATTAATCTAAGAGAAGGTAAATAAAGGGGTAGATTTGTAAAATGTCTAAACAACTTTGAGTGTGAATATCCTTTTACATGTATCCTATATATATATATATATATAACTATATATATATATCTATATATATATATATATATCTCCTAGACAACTTTGAGCGTGACTATATCCTTTTATTATAATTGAATATACAAATAGAAAAGTTAGTTTGAAACATTCCTAAAACAATGAGACTTTGATTTTAAACAAATGATCACTTTAAAAAATTAGTGTGGTTTATCATACAAGTGCCTTCTTAATGATAAACATTTACTGTTGTGAAAATTATTTTAATTGGGAATAATACATGGTGAATCAGAAGGTCATAGCTATTAGATTAGAGGTATTAAAAGATTGAAACAGGAAAACTTAAATCATGAAAGTATTCCTGCCCAGAGTAGATGAGAATACGCTCCACTAAATTATTACATATGCCTCATGGAAAGAAGGCACTTTATTCTTCATGTTACAACTCAGGACAAAGAAGTATGCCCTTCTCATCTTTGTGTGTCTGGTGTCACATGAAGAAGCTGACATGTATTTGATGGTCAATAAATGTTTGGGGTATTAAAAATAAATGACTGCAGTCTTAATATTTCAGGAAATGGAGCAGAATACAAAGTACTTTGGAAACTATAAAGGTTTTAACTCAGGTTTTTAAAAAATTAAGTGAGCTGAATGCCTGGTTTGGATTAACCAGTTGCCAAATAAGTCATCATAAGCCATCTAACTTTAGAAGTGACAGTAACGACCCTGGGTGAGGAAAGGGATTTAGGGCAGTGTGTTTGAAGCTGAGGGCCTTCTGGGAGATTCCAGATGACTTCATTTTTAAAAGTCTGTGTATGTGGATTTGTCTTCTCAAATCCCCTTTAAAAGCAGTACTGCCCCTCTCAAATGTCCAGCCATGAGCTCCTCCAGGTGAGCAACTGTATCTTCTGCTTTTCTAGCCTCTAGCACCTGCCTAGAAGTTTGCTCCACACAGAGGCCACATTAAAAATCACCTAGCAGTCAAGAATAGGGTCTCGTACATTTACCAGTGTGTTGATGGATTCAACAATGTTACAAGTGTGAGAATGATTTCTGCCTTTCCCAGGTAGGTTCCTTGAATCCCCCAGATGTTTCTCTATTCCACATTGAGATCGTGTGGTGCACTGCTTTTTTTTTTTAACCCTGCCGTTCTGCTCTTCCATAGCTTTCGTTACTCTCACCTTGTTATGTGTATGTATCTACTTCCTTTCATAAAGCATGCAACCTTGCACACCGCAGGCTCTCAATGAGTGCTTAGAACAAGAAGGGTGGAATCTGGTGGGGCAAAAGGACAACATGCTCATAGGCCAATAAGCATAGGAACACTGGGGTATCAAAATCCCCAAGAGCGGATCCCATCAGGCTGGGGGAAAAAGAGGGACGGTACTAATTCTTTAGGGGGAAAGAGGTGAGTCAGGAACATCAGAGTGGAATGAATTCCTCATTAAACTCCCTCTTCATGCAACAGGAAGAATAATGCTCCCCTTGCTAAAGATGTCTATATCCTAACCTTCAGAACCTGTGAGTAGGTTGTTACAAGGCAAAGAAAAATTAAGTTTGTGAATGGAAATAAAGCTGCTAATCTGTTCACCTTAAAGTAGGGAGATTATCCAGGATTATAGAGTGGACTCAATGTAATCACAAAGGTTCTTTAAAGCAGAAGGAGGCAGAAAAATGTCCTAATTAAAGAAGGTGTGATGATGGCAGCAGGTCAGAGTCAACCAGTGTAGAAAGACTGGCCCAGCCGCTGCTGGCTTTGAAGTTGGATGAATAGAGCCCCTTCCAAAGAACGTGGGCAGTCTAGAAGCTGAAAAGGGCAAGGAAACGGATTCTCCCATAGAGCCTCCAGGAAGAAAGACAGCCCAGCTGATACTTGATGTTAGCCCAGTAAAACCCATTTAAACCCATTTTGCGTTTTTTACTTCCAGAAATGTAAGATCACAAATTTCTGTTGTTAATAGCAGCAAATAGCAAACTAACACCGCATAGGAGTCTATTATTAACTACATAGCACGTCTATACCTAAAAGTTTACCAGCTCACTTATGAGGAACTCCCATCAACCCTCTCAATGGAAGGTTTGTCACATCTGTTTATTGCCACAAGCTAAGCTAAGCTCACCAGCCGCATACATTTATATTTTGGGAAACAGTGCAGATACAAAGGAGCATGGTACCCAAGGGAAAGAAAAAGTGGAGACTTTGAGACTTTCCACTTTCTAGGATCCTGACTAATATACTTCCTAATACTTTGGGGAAATACATGCACTTGGAGTTAGGAGTAACAAGTTCTGAAAAACCTAGAAATTATTTAGCCATTGTAAAGCCTGGTTAGAATTTCAAATTACTTAATATGCCTTAGACAAAATTTTCCATTTTTGAAGGGAAAAAAATATCTTCTTGTTACAGTAAACTTTTAAATTCCTATTCCTATTGGTTTTGCTTTTCCTGTTAGCACATCTGAAAATCATTGTGTGTTATCTAGAAACAAAAGCTCCTTTAAGCTGCCTACGTTGTGTCTCCGTAGGATGATACACCCACAAACCAGTTCAGGGTGGGTGTGAAAGGCACAACCTCGAGCTCCATGTGTTCCCACCCTGCTTTGTGAAGACACATACTTGCAAAGAAAAAGGAAAACTAAGAAGGCAAGAGAACTAGGCTTAGAATGGAGCTTTCAACTACAACTCCAAGCCTAAAACATCTGAAGTAAAAAGATAATACTTATGCATTTGAATCAAAATCACATGCAACATCACAAATTCCACCGAGAAAACCCACACTTCTGAAGTTTTTTGTGCCCATTGAGGCAGGGTACACACGGGGGAAATTTATACATGCATGGAACTCCCACACTTACTCTACTTTTCTCCCCGTAGACGTGTTTCATGCATATCAAAGCTTTCAGACATCTATAACTTTTATGCAGAAGGAACATAAAATCCTTAAAAGAAAGTATCAGTGCTTAATACTATTTACATATACATTTTTGAAACTACATTGTTAGGGCCACCACTGTTTCCCCCCATTTCCTACTGATGCAAGATTACCTGGGGAGAAGAATGTGGTATAAATTGAGGTTGAACATAGATTAAATACATCACAAATTCTTAGCTCTCACATCCTTGGGTAGTGAAATTAACTTTCAGATAATACCATGTAGATGACTTGGTTATGACTGTAACAACAGAAACAGTAGTTACATATTTTTATTTTTTCATTTATTTGTCTCCCAAATTAAAATAAATACCTACAGGCAACAGCACTATACGGGACTCTGAGAGATTTGAAGGCAGCAGCTCTACCTTTTACTTTTGGGGAACATTTACTGAGAAAAATAGAAATATTAAATCTGTGTTCTGGAGCCTGCAATCTTATCCAGGAATTTTCACATACTGGTTTTATAGTGTGTGTCACGTTATTCTGTCCTCATTGGTAGCTGGTATAAGCCACAAGTTTCACATTTAAGAATCTTATGCCTAGACCCTGTATATGATAAATTAATCAACCCACCTTTTTCCTGGTTGCTTCATTCCATAGAGATCCTCTATTATGGTAACACAATTGTTGGTTGCTAATTTCTTTCTGGGCTCAAATTATGTTTAATAGTTTTCTGACATTTCAGGTGTAAAATTCACCAATAGCCACAAATTGTTTTCTGTCTGCTTTGTGTATTTTTACTCTAGATGTTAAAAAAAAAAAAAAAAAAAAAAAAGAGAGAGAAGAAGAAGAAGGTGCTGGGGGCACGGCAGAATCTGTGATATTGTAAAGTGGTCCAGGTGGGGTGGGCAGAAAATCACAGTGGCACCTACAAACCACCTTGCTCATTTTCACATGACAAAGAATGCAAAGGTAAATGGAAACAAAAGAAGCTGAGAAGAAAGGAAGCTAATTGCAGGCCATTTGTAACTGTTAGGAATGGGTAAACATATTACACTTCTCCCAGTATAACGTAGTGTTCTGGGTGAATTGCACCTAATTTTTTTCTTATTATGCCATTTGAAGGACAAACTCATTCTTCACAGAAATTGCTTCAGGGCCTGAGGGCTCATGTAACTTGTTTAATCATGATTGTTATTTGATAGCATTACCTGGTAATCACTCTATCAAAAGTCGGATGATTATCTGGAAGCCACATTAAGCAAAGACATTTAAAGACTATAGATTGATAAGAGCCCAGTTCTGCCTTCATCACAATACATTTTATACACTTAAGCGGCAGCTGATTTTTGTTTTCCAATCTCAATGTCGTTCTCTATCGAGAAAAAAAATAAAACAGTGGGCAACTTTTTAAGCCAACTGTTTACTCAGATGTAATCCTAGGGAAGTTATTTGGCCTGACTTTGTATTGAGATGTTTCTGGCCTTTGGAAACAGATCATCCCCTTAAAACATGCACAAACCATAATTTGCCCTTGAAGAGAGAGAAAAACAAAATAGCCTGTTGGGCCCTGAGTAGGGAGATGACTGAGGAATCCAAAGAGTGCGGGAAGTCAAGAGGTAAGCGACAAGCAGAGAGAGCAGGACACCCAGCCCTGAGCTCTGGGAGTCACATTCCTCCTTGAGCACGTTCCAAGGGCAGTGTTGCCCTCCTGGAGTCAAAGGATGATCAAGCGGCACAGGGACACATAGGGAGCCTGGGCCTGTGCATTCCTAGCTTTCCTGGGCAGTAAGAGCAGACTTGTGTATGCACTAAAACTTTCTATCTCAGCATCTTCCCTGGGCTGCTCCAGATTCTCTCTCTGCTGGCCTCCTCTTCCTCTCCAATACTCTCCCCTGCTCCTTAGGGAAATCTGTGGGCTGCTCCTCACAGCTCAGGAGCCCACCCCAGCTCTCAGCTTTCCTACGCATCACACAGACAGAGCCCACACTCCCAGGGTCTGGCTTGTAAGTGTGACTGCAGCCTCGAGCCTGTGGCACACTGGAGGATGGGAGCCCTGTGTGTCTGCATGTCCTACATGCACATGCACCACACACGCACATGCACACACACGGTCACCACAAGCACACACCACACCATACCATGCTCACACCACACACACGATACCACGTACACACTACATAATCCATACACATACAATACACCACATGCACACTCTATACCATGCTCACACCACACACACAATACCACACAAACACACTCTGTACACATACACACACCACACACACACTCTCCATACTGTGCTCACACCACACACACAATACCACGCACACACCACACACTCTATACACATGCAATACACACCCCCAACACACACTCCAAACCATGCACACACCACACACATTCTCCATACCATGTTCACACCACACACACAATACCATGCACACACCACACACTCTATACACATACAACACACACACACCACACACAGACACCACACACCAGAAACACACACATACACCCCATACACATATGTACCACACACATACACACCATACCACACACAAGCCACACACACACCATACTGCGCACACATCACACCACATTCCACACACATACCACATACCATACACACACCATACACACACACAATATAGACACCACACACCACACATACATCACATGCATGCACATAGCACACCATACACACCAGATACCACACATATACCACAAGCATACATACCGCACACCACATATACTACATCACATGCACACAACACACAGACACCACGCCACATACCACATACACCACACGCAACACTTAAACACACATATATGACACACACACATCACGTTACACATACCACAGACACACACAATGCACACACAGATACCACACCACATACCACACACTCCACACACCACACATGCCACCTACACATACATATCACGTTATACACATCTCACACATACACACACCCTACATCACATGGACACCACACACCACACCCACCACCATTCATATCACACACGTATCACAGCACATGTATCACACATACACACTACACACATACATCACACATGTACATAACACATACACACACACCCCCCACACCACAAATCTGTCTCCTGCCTCCTTTCATCAATAATGAAAGCTGCCACAGAGACAAAGTTAGGCAAAGGTTCTGTGACCACTGATTCCACAATTGCCAGGGCTCAGCCAGGCCACCTCTCCTGTTCCTGTGGGAACCTACTCCACTTTGATGCTCTTCCTGCACTGCCAGCTCTTCTCCCGACACCCAGGCGTTTCCCTAAATCCTCCTTCCTCCCTCACATCTTCTCTGTTAACTCCTTAGGTCACCTTATTAAAGTATGTCATTGTATGGTTATGTAGTGTAAAGTATGTAAAAGTATGGTTGCCTCTTAGAACATATCCAAGTCATACTGTGGATTTCTCTAGTTGCTTGAAACTGACTTTCCATTTTTGGCCATCGTGAAGAATCAGCTTTTCTGGCTCTCACTTTCATAAGGCATTGTTCTCATCCATTTATTTTAAGTATCTCATTGAATCTTCCCTACAATCCTCAGGTAGGAACCATTATCAACCCTGTTTTACAGATGAGAAAGCAGGCACAGAATGTTTACCTACTTTGTTCAAGGTAACACAGCTCATAAGTGGCAGAGGTGGGATTTGAACTTGGACCTGACCATACTACACCATGCTGTCATTTCTCATCTAAGAATGGCAAACGGAGCTGGAAATTCCTAGGGCCCTTTTTTATCTCTATAGTTCTGTGATTTGTTTTCTACTATGTTGTTCAGGTAAATGAGTTTTCATTTTTGTCATGTTTATGCAGGTTGCATATTTTCTGGTTTAACCAGAAAATTCACCAGTACTT
This sequence comes from Rhinopithecus roxellana, assembly GCF_007565055.1. NCBI lineage: Eukaryota > Metazoa > Chordata > Mammalia > Primates > Cercopithecidae > Rhinopithecus > Rhinopithecus roxellana. Next base: position 92,539,729 of record NC_044554.1, read on the forward strand.
ATGTCTTTAAGAAGTCAGAGTAGGAAATGAGCCAGTAAACCTAAAACACATTCAGTATTCTCTCTCATCGTGATTTTAGGCCTGTGGGAATCAGCTGGGAGGGAGAGCTTGAGATGTGTTTTCTGAGTTGGCTGCTGCGGAAAGCAATATGGAAGGGTGGAGAAATACTGGAAAAGGGGTCTGGAAAAAACAAAAAAAGTTGTTCAGTGGTGCCAGTTTGGTGAGATCTGTAAATGTTCAAAATCTTTCACCTTAGACCAGTTTATAGTCAAATATAAGCTTCATATATTACATAATTATGCTGAAGCAGTGGCTCATAAGGTTCCTATTTGCAGTAGGAAAACAGGGTTGTTATGAGACCTTGGTGGGACATCAAGAGGAAGAGACCCAACTGGCAACTGTCAAACATGGGGAAAGGACGGTCTTACAAAACAGGAATGAGTGGTGGATCTGAACTGCTTCAGTGAACTTGTGCCCATAGTCACGGTGGCTGGAGATCCTGACAAGCTGGAGTCCCAACAGATGCTTACTAAAACTCAGGTTTAGATCCATTTTCTTTTTCTCAGAGCCTGATTTTGTAAAAGTTCAATGATGGAATCCACATTGGATCACTGTTTAACTCTTCATTCTACAAATGCTGAACATGCAACAACTGTGTAGGGCAATTTTGTGCTCCTCCTTTTTATAAATGACTAGGTTTTTTAATATTTAAGAAAAGCATAATAATATATTAATCAATACCACACTGGGAAACTTTAAAGTTATTATCTTCAAAATGAACAGAATTATCATATCAGAACATAAGCGTCTTTACTTTCAGGGCTTGTGGTATGCATTTTATTTATAGCATAGTTGAAGTTCGTTGTTGTTTTTCTCCAACCAACATGAATCATGGAGTCGGACTTTTTTAAAAAACATAAAATGCATTGGAACCTATAACATATACTTAACAAAATTACCCAGTGCATTTTCTGTGAATAGTACCCAGCTCCCTTTCCCTTCTCTTCTGACAACAAGAGTGCTATTGCTCAGAAAATCACCATTTCCCATCACTTTTATTTGACTGAAAACAGACGGGTTTCCTAAGTTACCATGTTCTGCTCATCTGATATAAGATCACGTTAAAGATGATTGTGGCAATTTGTTTCCTCTTGTTGTGAAACCACATGCTGTCCCCAGAAATTCAGTCCACATTTTTAGAGACCTCTTTTGTGTGCTTTTTATTATTATAAAGACACATATGCACAGTTTTAAAATTCAAAAATGTAAAAAAGTATTAAAAAGAAAACTAGAATCATCCCTAATCATCCCTAGTAACATCCTAAAAGGAAAATGTTACTTTCTTTTTTCTCTTTTCAGTATTAAAATAAAATATGTGTTTTGAAATCACCCAGAGTTTTATAACTCAGACTTACCTACTGATAATGTTTTGGTGTTTCTCCTTTCAATATTTTATCTAATCACACCTAGTGAACCCATGTTTTTAAAAGTTTAAATCACACCTTCTATAGTAGTCAAGGTTTTTTACTTTTAGCATCTTATTCTGAATGTATTCCTGAAGGTGTAGCTTTAATCCGAACTTTACTAGACCTTTTGAGATCAGAGGATTGTGTCTTTGTTTAATTAAGATACACATGGTTGTATAATTTGGCTATCTTGTGGACACAATGTACTGAACAAAGAAAAATAGAAAAAGTCAAAAGATATTATAATTTGTATTGGCCTTTGAGTTGTGAAGCCTACTGGACATGCATACAATTACATGCACGTGCATGAGCGTGTGCATGCACACACACACACACACACGAGTCACATACCCCACTTCATCTTTCTAATACCCTTATTGCAACCTGATAGAATGCAGAACAGCATATTTTTATTGTCTATTTTCCCCCAGCCCCTATCACCATGGCCCATATCCAGATGTGACCTCCCTGAAGGCAGGGACTGTGTTTACTTCACTGTTGTACCTCCAGAGCCTAGAACAGTGCCTGGCACTACAGAGGAAGCCCTTCAATAAGTGCTGATAGAATAAAGATGTGTGCGTGGCCATTTCCTATCCTGAATTCTCTCAGTTCTCCTAGCTCCTCAGTCTGACTTCCAATGTCCACTTGCTAATTTTCTGCTCCATGGCATTAGGAGGTACTTCTTGACAGTCCCAAGGCCCCTAAGACATCAAAATGGAAGTCCAGGCCTCTCAGTATGGTGGTGAGGACCATGGGCCCTAGAGCTGACTTCCAGGGTCTGAGTCCATCTTCCCCACTTCCTATCTGGGCTGCATGGGCAATTCACCCACCTCAGCTGTGGGAGCATTCAATGATTTGGTGTCTATAAAGCTCTTACTGGCATACAGTAAGCGCTCTATTGGTGTCAGCTGTTAGTGAAGGAAACCAGAGAGCAAAGAAGTAAGAATGTGGACCCATCGTTCAATAAGTGCTGATAGAATAAAGCACTTGGACGCCCAGCCATCCAACTGGGCCCTACTGAGTTATGGCCTGGTTAGATGATTCAATCCCTGTTGTAATGAAGATCTGAGAAAACCATTCTGCCTGCAGGAGTGGGATTGTGGCCCCCACGATTATGTCCTGAGTGTATCGTTTGGGATGGTGAGAGTCCCAGCTGGTATCTAAACTGTGTTCATCTCTATAATTATGCCAAACCTGGCCACTCAGTCCCCTGACAGACCGAAATCTGATGAGATGTGAGATCATCAGTGATTTATCCATCTGGCTCCCCTCCTATGGTGTAAGCCTATACTCCTGGTGCCTAGCTTAGTACCTACCACAGGCTAAGTATTCAACAAATGTTGAATGAATCAGTAAATAAATAAGTACATTCAATATATAACTTAGGTGTTCAGAGGATATATATGCAAATATGCATATATATGTGCACATATACATATATGTGTGTGTAGATGTATATGCACATATGTATATGTGTGTGGAGATGGCTAATATGTATACTCCCTACATACCATAAAGAATTGTTCTAAAGAATAAATCCAAGAAAGTACCCAAAATTGGTTGGAAAAACTGCAAATGTCTACACATCAAAAAAGTATTTGCTCTTATTGTCAGGCATGGTCAGAGAAGGATTATTAAAGGAGGTTGTTAGGCCTTGAGGTGAACTTTGAAGGAAAGGTAAAGTCTGGCCAGGCAGAGAAAAGCCAGCCTGGTGAAATAAGCAGAAAAGGTCACAATGTATACCTCAGGCAGTTCTCAATTTTCTGTTTTATAGGAAAAATAAAGATACTCTCCCCGACCCTAACACATACACACCCTAGTAAAAATTCTGGGACCCTCTGGTTCTGAATTTGGGATAGGAAATCCAAGCCTGTGTGATCCCCCAGGTATGGGGTGAAGGTGTTTAAACTGCTCGCCCATACCCCTAGCACAGGACTACCCACCCAAAGCCAGCCTGCCTGACCGCAGCTTCTGGAGCCAGATGGGCTTTCAGGAAGTCTAACAAAAATCTTTACTGTCCTTCCACCCCAACTTCCCGCAGAGAGAAAACCAGAGCTTCCCCAAATCTCACACCTAACCCACATTATTATTACTTATGTTTGGCTCATTTGAAAGTATGTACTTTTCTTAATACATTTAAACGTTTACATGTGCATTTCAAGAGGAGCATATGGTTTCAAATAAGTTATCCATAGTTTTACCATTGAAATACTCCACATTTTAGAATGTACTATCAAAATTAAAATAATAATTTATTTCAGTCGGCCGTAGTTTTTTCCCTGACCTGGTACCCCCAGAGCTGGGTTTTATGCTGGAAGGTAGCATCTCAGGCTGCCAGAAGAGATTCCCATCTCGCTTTGACTCCATTAAAGTAAGCTTCTATAAACAGACATCAATTACAACCAGTTTTAAGGGTTTTAAAATGTAATCCTACAGTGCTGCTTAACTAAATGAATCCCAGGCAGTGATCTCCAGTGAATTAATAGAGCGGTGTGCAGACAACTCACTATGAGTCTGAGTTAATGACTGAAGAAGATCAAATTAATTACAAGTGTCTCCAAGGAGTTTCCAGGATGAATTCTCCCTTATCAGTTAAAGTCTGTTTAACCCTTCGTGTTCAAAGTCCGTACATTTTCTAATTGCTAAGATATCAATAATAATGGGAAGAGAAAGGCTGGTCCGCCTTCTCCTCGGAAGTGGAGGTTTTCAGATGTATCAAAGTGTCTCACCCACTGGGAGGGAAGCATCCCATGAATACACTGATTCACCAGACCTTTTTCATGGATTGGAATCCAGCTGGGTTTCTGTCTGACCCATCAGGGAAGTTCCCTTGGCAAAGAGTCACAGGAGATTTTAATAAAGTTTTTAGGCTTAAAAAGTGTCCAAAAAAGATAACTTTTTTGGAGGTGGAGGATATCCATGTGAACAGGATCAGATGTAAGTCTGCATTGACCAGGAAGAAGGGTTCAGGGTCAACATCAACATCATTTTGCACCACAAGGATGTAGTAGTTGATCAGCAAATAGCTCCTGAATGAGCCAGTTTCCCCCAGGAAATCATAGAGGGGCAAAATGCTCAGGTCCTGCTCCTTGGCAGTGTTTACGTAGCCTTCAGGAATCACCCTCAACCCAGCCCGGGGATTGGTCCCTTGCATCTCCCTGTGTAGTGATTTGTTTTCTTTCTTCTTTCTTTCTTTTTTTTTTTAGGGGGAATGGGGGCTTGCTGTGTTGCCCAGGCTGGGGCACAATGGTGTGATCATAGCTCACCATAGCCTTGACCTCCTGGACTCCAGCAATCCTCCTGCTTCAGCCTCCTGAGTCAATGAGATTACAGGCATAAGCCACCGCACCTGGCCTTTTTTTTTTTTTTTAATTGACACATTGTAAATGCATATATTTATGGGGTACAATTTGACATTTTGATACATATCTATGTTGTATAATAGTCAAATCAGGGCAGTTAGCGTACTCATCACCTCATGCATTTATCATTTCTTTGTGGTGAGAATATTCAAGCTATTTTGTAATATACAATACTTTCCTGTTAACCATAGTCACCCTACTGGGCAATAGAACACCAGAACTTACTCCTCCTATGTAGTGGAAACTTTGTACCTGTTGACCAACCTCTTCCCCTGAGTAGTGATTTTGAAATGAAGATTCTATGTTTTGTATATAAGCTGCCTTGCATTTTATCACTAACATGACCAAGAGTTATTTCGGTGGGCACCAGGAATGGTGTGCTTGTTTGAATAACATAACTGGAGAAGAAAACGGCAAAAGTCTAGAAAACCAAAGGAGAGGGAAGTTAAAAATAAGGGGTGAATAGCACTACGGGAGGAGGCTGTGGAGTAGGAAAGAGAACACACACACAGACACCCACAAAATTGTACTGCAGGAAAAGCAAATGGGATTGGGCTCCTGGATTCTGTGCTCTTCAAATATACAAGTGTCATTTTCTGTAGTTTTCTTATCCTTCAAGCACCCCTTATTTTCAGCTGTTCAGGAATTAATTCTTTTCTGTATTCAATAAATGCTCTCTGAGTGTATATTCTATGCCAGGCATGTGCCAGGCCCTAGGGAGGCAGCAGGGAGCCCAGCATCTGTTGCCTGTCACTGCGTATCCTGGATAGGGCCAATTTGTGACAAGCCTGACATAGGGAGAATCCCGGTGACATTGTATAATTTGCATGATTTGGAAAAGATATTCCTCTGTAAAGTAATACACTTAATTAATAAGTACTAGCTGTTAACTTTTCATACATTTTAAAAATATTTAAAAATATTTTTTTAGAGACAAGGTCTTGCTATGTTTCCCAGTCTGGCCTCAAACTCCTAGGCTCAAGGGATCCTCCCGCTTCAGCTTGCTGAAGAGCTGTGAGTTCAGGTGTGGGCCACTGCACCTGACTAAAATTTCTGAAGTTTAACTGAGCACACACTGTTAACCCTAATTAGCTAGTTTGCTGACACTCTTCACTCCTCATGTCGGAGTTTAATTTAATTTCAGTATTTAATTTATTCATACGATGAGGTTTACCCTCCCCAAGCCCTTTGTCTATCTGTCAGTCTTTTCCTAAGGTGGGTAACACACAGCTTGCTTGTGAGGAGAGTTTGACTAGAAGGGGTTACTGGGATTGATCCTGAAGGTGCACCCCACAGCAATCCCACAGACGAGCTTTTCCTTAAAATATACTAATTCCAGAAAAGCATTCACTTTTGGTGACTTTGTCAATTTCAGGCTCTGAGATAATACACCATGTTTTTATGTGTCGTCTGCATAGGGAGATGTGGCAACGGAGTGTGAAAGTCATGCAGTCACGTGCCCAGATTGACTGTGATTTTGTTGCTGCTGTAAAGTCCATCAAAGATAATGGAAAGTAGATAAAATAAAATCACATTGCCCATTCTGCACCCACCCAAGCTGGAATTTCAGTGCAGGGACACTAATTGGTGCTGGTTTAGATTTGCCTGATGTTATCTTTATGAGTGTCTGTGCTTGTGGGATGATCATACAAAACATGTCAGGGTGATGGCTTACACCAGCAGAAGGATGGCAGTACATAAAGTACTGAGGCGGAAGGTGCTTGATGACTTTCAGTGGCTTTTTTTAACCAGAGAGATAGAACTGCTGTTAAGTTGCTCAAGCAGAAGTGTCTATAGGGCACTCCAAATGGCAGTGTTTAAAAAGAGCTCCTTTGTCACTTTGTATTCCGAGGAAAAATAGGTAAGGGAGAGAGAAGCTAACACGTGACCAGCCTTGCACGTGAAGATAGACACAGCGTGGCTCTTGACTGTCCTGCCAGACATTCAGACACACGGAAAAATCTTTCTATGATGATCTGAGCAGAGAACCTTAAGTCCACTTTATATATAAATCCAAATAATCTTTTTATACCGAATTAATACACATTACATTTTCCAGGAAGGCAACTACCCTTGACATCAGAAGAGGGCTAAACTTTGTTTTGTTCAGATTTGCCACCAGAGTGAGAATTTTCACTGCTTTAAATGAGTCTCCACTTCAAGTGGAGTATCAAGTGCCAGGGGTATTTAAGTTGCTAATCCCATGCTCCTGGATCCCTCTGATTAATAGCTGTAATCCTCACAGGACTCTGTCTGTAAGGATCAAAAATCAGACTACATCACTACATTTTTCAGCATAGCCATGCACGAGCATTTACAGATGGAAATACATGGTATTTTATTATAAATTAGCTTCCTTTTATTTCTTTTTTGTTATAGTTGAGGGGTTATATTGATTTTTTTAGAAAGTATGTGTGTAGGTAGGTTATATTGTTTCAACTCAGGCTAGTAAGGGAGTGTTATGAAGTATGTGTTAAAAAGAAATAGTGTGGGTGTGATGTGGGTGAGAACCACTGACCCCAGGGGAGAGAAGGAAGGCTTCAGGCTGGCACACACAGATAGCCTTCACCTTGAGCCAGGTGCCACATCAGCCACTCCTGGCGTGTGTGTTGTCTCATTTCAGCACGATGTTGACTCTTCCTGGACAGTTCCTCCTAGTAAAGGGGTCAGGAGAAAGGCCTTGATTCTCTTTAGATGCTGCCTGGGACTCTCCTCAGTCCTGTGACAGCCCCCAACACCCCTGCCAGATACAGATGGTCAGCTGGGTGGCAGGGCTGGAAGACTATCTTGGCCTCCACCAGCTGACAAGCTGGATGGTCAATGGTAAGCTATTCCCTTTAATTTACCACGCGTCTTCTCACCCTATAAGTGTTTCTTTCTTCATTAGCTCCTACAGACTCAGGCCATAGAGTCTGCCTTCCCAGGTGCCTCTTTTTTAGAGTTTGAGGCAGGACTGGGTTGCCTGGCAGGTCCTCTGTGAGCACCCCCTGAGCCTGTTGAAGTGCAGCCTGCTAGGGCTTTGTGTTCAGTTCTTGGTGCAAGCCAGGGGCTTGGGAAACCCTCTTTTATGTACTGCTTGGATGGAAAAATGTGGCATTAGAGGGTGAGAGTCATATTATCATGGGCCATATTGACTGTATGTTTGTTGCTATTGTGAAGTCCATCCAAGATAAAGTAGACAAAATCACATCATCCCATTCCAGACTCATCAAAGCTGGAATTTCAATGTCAGGACTAAGTCAAGACGAGCTCTCAATATTGTTCAGTAATAGGAAGAAGTTTTATCAGTCGTGTAATTAAAACAAAAATCATTAAGAAAGGACCCATAACTGTGTACAGAAGAGCACTCGAGGGTGTTTCCCTGTAGATCTTGTTTATTTTCTCCCTGTCTTTGGGAGACAGGGCACCATCACAGTTACAGAATTGAGCAGACTTAGCTTCAAATGCCGGTGGGGGAGACCATTGACAAGTCAAATGCCCAAGGCTTGGTTGGTATCCATATATGTGACACGTGATTAATAATGCCTGCCTTTAAGAGTCATTCTGAGGATGACATGAGGGAGCAAACACATGAAGTAGCACCATGGGTACTTTGTAGATACAGACTGAATCTTTAGAACAATTTTATTTTACAGATGAGGAAACTGAGGCACAGAGAGGTTAAAGGATTTGCCATAGGAAGTATGTAATAGGGGACTTGAATCCAGGCAGTTTGATGTCTGAGATCATGCTTTTAACACGTGTGCCATATTGCCTCAAGGAAATGGATTTAGTAAATGGCAACTGTTATTATTGTTATTGCTATTTTTAGTCTTTTCACTTCTCTTCTCCTGCGGAGTGGAAGGTAAGGGAGGGTCCACAAGTCTTTGCAGGTAATGAAGTGTACGTGGAACTTTTACCACCTCCACAGCCTAGACCTGGATCTTGTCATGCTAGGAAATCAAGCTGCAATGGAACATTCATTTTTGTTGGTCACTATGAGGCCTGGAGGGTTGCGGAATCCCCTGGTGCACTCAAACTTTATTTTTCTGTCAATTAGCATACATATCTCTAGAATATGGATGGATAGAAACACTCCTAGATTAGAGAATCAAACCACCAATATTCTGGCCCCAGTTAGTGACATAACTTCAACTCAGCTTGGTAACTTGGAGGCTCATTTTCTTCCCCCTGGCTTCACAAGGGTATGTTATTTCAGTGTGCTACAAGATCCCTTCCTCCCTGAGGATTCTAGAATTCTCTGTCAGAGTCCTGGTCCAGTTAGCTTTGCCCTCACATACCCCACAGAGTACAGAGCAATCTCTTCTCCAGCCAGGGGCCAGCTGGATAATGTATCCCTCAGTGTAGATCAAAGGTGGCCCAATCACGACCAGCAGCCCAAGATCCAGGCCTCCACCTATTATTGTATACCCGTGAGCTAAGAATGGTTTTTACCTGTTTAAATGGTTGAAAAAAATCAAAAGGAGAAAGACACTCATGAGACATAAAAACTGCATGAAATTCACATTTCAGTGTCCTTGGATAAAGTTTTATTGGAACCCAGTGTTGCTCATTCATTTACATGTTGTGTTTGGCTGTTTAGGGGCTGAGTTGAATATGAGTAGCAACAGGAACTAGATAACTACAAAGCTTAAAACCTTTATGGTGTGGGCGCTTTACAGAAAAAGTTTGCTGACCATAGACCTAAAGGCATAGTAAGAGAAAAAGTTCTAGTTTGGCTTTGTTTTATTTTGTTTTGTTTTATTAAGGAACCCAGGTACTGTCTTGTGCTCAATCAGTGAAAAAAACAAAAAAAAAACAAACAAAAAAAAAACAAACAAAAAAACCCTTATGACCAGGGAGCAGCTCCTAGAGCCAAGGAATCATAGAATGCCCAGGCCTGGCCGTGTGCCAGCAGAAGTGGCTCTGGCAGCTGTGTGAGCCACGGGGAGCGGCAGATTATCCCAGCAGCGTGAGCTTTGCAAAATTCCCCTCTCGTGGCTGAGCAAACCTGCTCGATGTGCCACAACTTTCTGTCAGTAACATGCCTATATGCTCATTTTCAAACATTATCTCTGCCAGGAGGGATAATTTGCTGTAATATGAGGGTGAGACATCCAGGAGCAGTTCAGTCATTCAATTTATTTTATTCTTTTTTTTAACTAAAAAAAATCCTGGAAATGGAAATATTTTCAGCAAAATCAATTTGCTGCGGAAGAAAAAATTTAGACATTTTATTTCTGATCCAGCAAAAGGCTGGGTTCCATGGGATCCATAGGGTTATGAAGAGGATGAGGATTTGGTGTGGGGGGGGGGGCGGGGGAGGGGCCGGGGGTGGTGGTGTTAGATCAGATTACAGAAAAGCTAGTGCTTTGGAAAAACATTTAGATGGTAGATTTGGAGATAAATTTAAATATTATGATTGCTACATAGAAAACTTAAGAGGGAAGTCTCAGAAATAACCCAGGATTATAGCGAGGAAACCATTCAGTGATTTTTAAGAAAACACAGCACTTAGTAGCTGCTCAGCTAGAGATGAGTCATAAATACCAAATAGAAATGTATTAAGAACCAGTGGATTCATCATCCTCCCACTACTGTAGAGAGACAGAGAGTCCAGGCTAATCCCTCCTCCACTTCCATCACAGTTCAGCTGCTGGAGTCTCCCCAGTCAGCCTGATCTGGCCTTCTCCCTCCGGACCAGGGGGCCTTTCTGTCCTCCTTCCCTACCAACCAGGAAGCCCCTGGAGACCAGCATAATATTTTATTCCTCAGTGAATCCGAGGACTGCTTTCAGGGACAGAGCTGTAGTAGGAACCCAAGAAATAAATGTTAGCTGAAAAAAGTCAAAAACACCTATTTAGCTCAACTCTGGGAGTGGGGAGAAATGTTTTGTTGAGTTTGGAGGTCCCTGAAAATAAATATCCTAAGTATTATGGCACCAAACATTCTTGAAACTTAAATTTCCAAAGACTGAGTTTCTCAAACATTGGCTAAATTCATACCAACTGAGTCAATTTGGTAATGTGGGACTTTTGGATTCTTAATTATATATTTTAGGAAGACCTATTTTTAAGCAGAAAGGATAATAAGGGTGATTTATTTAGTGACAGTATAGCTCTTTTCCCAAATATTTTCTTCTATAACAAGTAGGAGAGGACTTAGCACTTAGATTATGTTTACTGAACAAATAGTAACTCAACTCTAGTTAAACAATGGCAAAGTCAGAGCCACTGCCCTCCTTCCAGAATTCCTTGATAATGAGGATGAAAAGACAACTTTAAGCAGACTATAAACATTTTAGGGAATGAAAGAATGGGAGATGATGGGAGAAAGTATGAGAATATGATATTTTGCAGGGTACTAGCCAAGAAATTCTGAAGACTTACACAAGTCAAAGATAAGAAAAAATAAAATAAAAAAGAATTTCAAATCTTTCTTAAGGAAGAATTTCAAATAACATACAGAGCTATTCCATGCCCTCCAGGATGGGGAACATAATTCTGCTCTTTCCCCACTGTCCCCCTTGCCTCCAGGATGGGCTAGACTCTGTGGCTTGCCTCCAAAGAACAGAGTGTAAAAATGGAAAAATACTCTACAGTGAGCAAATGTAGAAAACATGACTTAACCAAGTGATGAAGGTTAACATCATCAGCGATGCCATGTGGATGTCATGTACACTCTGATAGGACGTGATGAGACAGGCACTTTGCCTCTGTGGTGCTCTTTCCAAACATTCATAACCCCGTTGAATCAGGATTAAAACATCAGGAAAACTTAGATGGAGGGGCATTCTACAGGTTACCTGGCCAGTACTCCTCAGAACTTTAAGGTCACGAAAACCATAGAAAGACTGAGAAACTATCACAGGCCAGAGGAGACTGGGGAGACCCCACAACTAAATATAACATGGTACGCCTGCATTGGGTCTTGAAGCACAAAGAGGATGTCAATGGACAATTGGAAAAAGCCTGTAAGACTAGAGGTTTGTTGTTGTTGTCGTTTTTTTTTTTTTTTTTTTTTTTTTTTTAGAGTGTCATCGGGGAATAGTGAGTACTAACTAGTTCCCTCCTCCCTTTACCTCAGTAGATTGCAATTTGTCACCTACTTTCTCAATGTAACACTTCAGTTGCTTCAGAAAAGTTAAAGGCACTGCCTTAGAGAAGCCTATGTTGGCAACAAAATTACAGTGATAAAGCCATGAAAAATGTAAATGAATAAAAGATTAAACAGCTAGAATGCTTTTTGGAATAAACTATAAAGAGTAAAAAGAAAAATATTGAAAAAATATTTATAATAACCGCATGACTATGGCAGCTTGTGTGCTTATTTTCAACAAATTTATTTTACGTAATGTAAACTAACAGTTGCATTCAAGAATTTGGTGACCTTCTCATTTCACCTTCAAACTACTTACCAAAATATTTATTCTTAGTCACTAACATTTGATTTGAACCAGTTGTATAAAAAATTCTCTTTCAAAACGTAACTCCCAGCATTGTGCTTTGGGAGAAACTTTCAGTTATAAAAACAATAGCTAAGATGTAAAATAAAGTACAGTTTCAAGTAAATAAAGGTAGACGGGAAGTTATCTGGCTCTTGAATCCCCTCACTAATAAATCAACATAATCAGAAAAACACACTTTTAAATTTAAATTTGAGTTTAAATTTTAGATTCAAGGGGTACATATGCAGATTTGTTACATGGGTATATTGCATGATGCTGAGGTTGGGCTTCTTTTGATCCTGACACCCAGATAGTGAGCAGAGTCCCCAGTGGGAAGTTTTCCAGCCCTTGACCCCCTCCCTCCCTGCTTTCTTTTGGAGTCCCCAGCATCCATTGTTCCCATCTTTATGTCCACTGTGTACCCAGGGGTTAACTCCCACTTATAAGTGAGAACATGCAGTATTTGGTTTCCTGTTTCAGCAAAAAGCAAGTATTATGGAGTCTCCAAGCACCTGTGTGTTGATTTCAGCCCTGGGGAAGTATAGAGTGTCTAGGATCTCAGATCCTTTGTCATCATCAATTGAGCAGGGAAACACCCAGGGAAAGGGAAAACATTGGTGTTTTGGTTAACTTTCCCTTCACAAACTTTCATGAGGTTGGGCCACCGAAGTGGTTAGGGGGAAATTTTCCTAGGAAACCTGTTGGAGCCAAGCTGCCCTATAGAAAAAGGTGGGGACTAGGCACAATGGCTCACGCCTGTAATCCCAGCACTTCAGGAGGCCAAGGCAGGCAGATCATGAGGTCAGGAGATCGAGACCATTGTGGCCAACATGGTGAAACCCCCTCCCTACTAAAAACACAAAAATTACCTGGGCCTGGTGGTGGGCGCCTGTAGTCCCAGCTGCTGGGGAGGCTGAATCAGGAGAATTGCTTGAACCCGGGAGGCGGAGGTTGCAGTGAGCTGAGATGGGGCCACTGCTATCTAGCCTGGTGACAAAGTGAGACTCTGTTGAATGAAAGCAAGAAAGAGAGAGAGAGGGAGAGAGGGAGGGAGGAAAGAAGGAAGAAAGGAAACGGTGGGGGACGCAGAAGAGAAGCAGCTCTTCTAGACCCCACAGTGCAAGGAGAACTCTGAGAAAAAGCAGAGAAGGCGTTTCGGAACAGCTCCTGAGATAGGAGCCGCTAGGGAAAGAGCTTACTTCCGGTGATCAGACACCGGATATCAGGCCCGGGAGACAAATTAATGGCATTGAGCCTGTTTATGGTCACCTTATGCGTGGTGTCGCGGGTAAGGGGAGTTTCCGCACCTGGTTTTTGCTCATTCTCCACATGGATCAGACAAAGTCCAAGTGGCCAGGTTCCAATATTCTTCCACTCTGTTCTTCATGAAAAGAGCCCACCTTGTAATGAGGATGCTTGGCAATTTACCCTTTATAGTGGAACGCAGAGAACAAAGGGTGTTGAGTAGATTCTGAAACTGATTTCCAGACCTTCCTTGTAAGTAGAGTGCAGGCAGGTGACCCAATCTAGTCATCCACCCCTGCTTGTCCCACCCCCGTGTAAGGGCTCTCCTTTCTGACAGCTGAGAAGTTCTTGTATTTCTCCCCTCAGGAAAGCCCCTGTAGCCAGCTGCTCTGTGTCTGTGCCTGCCCTTCACGCCGGCATACAGGCAGGAACAGTGGAATGTGTGTCTGTCACCACCAGCGTGTGGCTCAGCTGAGAAGCATTTTTGTACATGGCATCCTGCATATTGCCGTTCTTAGCCATCACCATCCACAGGTTCCTCAGGCTGGAGAACTGAAACTCAAACGTCCTTCTCCCTCATTACCACCTCCTTCCAACATTCTAGATTCTGTCTCCAAAACAGTACACAAACACACCTCCAGTTCTTAACCTGACTTTTACAGCCTTAATCCCAGCTCTCGTTTCTAATTGGAATTAGGACTGCCCAGTCTCCCAGGTGTGCCCTGGCCCTAGTCTCTCTGGACTCTCTGGTGTGTCATGCATGGCCGTTCAGAATCGGCTCCAGCCACTCTTGCCAATCTCACCTCATGGCCTTCTTTGCCACCCATCCTATACTCCAGTCATTCAGAACTTCTGATCCCCACAATCCTCTTCCTTCACCTCACCCTAGAGTGCACTCCCTTCTGCACCCAGCAAACATCTACTCAAGATCCAAGCCCCAACATAGGTGCCACTTGCCAACCTTCCCAGATGTCCTAAGCAGCATCTGCCTAGGGGTTGCCAAGCTACTCGTATGAATTTTGATTCAGTCCTTACCTTTCTGAGCCTCAGTTTCTGTATCTGCAAAACAGGAGAAAATAATAACATCATCCCGTGGGGTGATTGTGGAAACGAAATGAAATGAAATAATACATTGCTTTCCTAGGGTTGTCATAGCAGAGTTCCACAAACTGGGTGGCCTAAAGCAAAAGAAATTCATTATCTCACAGTTCTGGAAGGTTGAAATCAAGGTGTCAACAGGGCCACACTCCCTCTGAAACCTGTAAAGGAAGCCTTCCTTGCCTCTTTCTCACTTTCAGTGGTTTGCCAGCAATCTTTGGCATTTCCTGGCTTGTACATTGTATCACTCCAGTACTCCATCTTCGTGTGTGCTATCTTCCCTCTGTGTGTGCCTGTGTTTGTGTCCAAATTTTACCTTTTATTTTATTTGTTTAATTATTTTGAGATGGAGTTTCACTTTGTTGCCTGGGCTGGAGTGCAGTGGAGCGATCTCGGCTCACTGCAACCTCCGCCTCCCTGGTGCAAGTGATCCTCCTGCCTCAGCCTCCTGAGTTGCTGGGATTACAGGCACCTGCCATTATGCCCAGATAAGTTTTTGTATTTTTAGTAGAGATGAGGTTTCACTATGTTGGCCAGGGTGGTCTTGAGCTCCTGACTTCGTGATTAGCCTGCCTTGGCCTCCCAAAGTGCTGGGATTATAGATGTGTGTCCCCGTACCCGGCCTAAATTTTCCCTTTTATTAGGACATCAGTTCATATTAGGTAAGGACCCCCCCTCATGACCTTATTTTAATGTGATTATCCCTGTAAAGACACTCTTTCCAAGTAAGGTCATACTCTGACATACTGACAGTCAAGGCTTCGACATATCTTTTTGGGAGTACTTAATTTAACCCATGGCACATAATAAATACAAAGTTTTCATACGTGCTAAGCCCATGCTACCCCAAGGTGTGTGCAGATGGCTTGCCCACTCCACTCTCAGGCACAACCTGGACATCTATAACAGGTGACCCAAAGTGTGTGTTCAACCAAGGAAATACAGTCCATGCTGCTTCCTTTCCCTCCTTCTCTCCTGCACATTCCCATCTGACCTTCTAGGAATGCTAGAATCTTAAACCATGCCACAACACAAGCCAAGGATAAAGATTCAAACGGACCATGTCTCTGGAACCTACTCTCCTCTCTATTGCTTTTGAAAATTGCTGAAGAGGCAATTACGGCTGCATGTTGGTAATGGAAATAATTATGACTACTTTCTGAAATTAGTTATCTGATATATTTCTCATAGGTAATTTAAGGGGGGGCAGTGAAGTGGGATAGGTGGGTTCTTTTACTGAAAGCTTCACACTAGATAATTGAACAGCATAATGGAGGAAGAAAACTAATGCGACCAAGATAATGCATAAGGTAATGCAACCAAGAGAAAATAAGTTAACATAGCAATTGCTTTGGGATTTCACTAAACTGAACCACTGGGAATAAAACATGAATGAAGACATCTTCTGCCTACAAAGTAATCATCAGATCCTACATTTGCACTCCCTAAAAAGTGGTGATGCTCACAAGTTGGCAGACACTAGTGAATTTCCAAACATGTATGATCTTGTCAGAATCCAGAGCACCCTGGTGCAAAATCTCCGAGAGTAGCACCAAAGGACACTTTGCAAGATAAATGCATCTTTTAAGTTTTAGTATTTGTGAATGGAAAATACCGGGGAAATAAACAGAAAATACAAGACATATGAAAACAGGTTCACTTAGAAATCATGACATTTTAATGTTTATATTCTTCTTTTATTTTGGTAAAATGTACATAAAATTTACCATTTCTTAATTCTGTTTTTGATTGATATATAATAACCATATATACTTGTGGGGTACAGTGTGATGTCTTGATACATGTGTGTATTGCACCATGGTCAAATCGGGGTATTTAGCATACCCGTCACCTCATACATTTATCATTTCTTTGTGGTAAGAACATTCAGAAGCCTCTCTTTTAGCTATTTTGGAATATACAATACAATATTGTTAACCATAGTCACCCTACCGTGCAATAGACTATCAGGACTTACTCCTCCTATCTAACTGTAACTTAGTACCTGTTGACTAATCTCGCTTTATCCCTCCTCCTCCTTCCCCTCTCCACCTCTGGGAACCACTGTTCTACTTCCTACTTCTATGAGATCAACTTTTTTAGATCCCACATATGTGTGAGAACGTGCTGTACTTGTTTTTCTGTGTCGAGCTTATTTTACCTAACATAATGTCTTCCAGATTCATCCACGTTACTGCAGATGCCAGAATTTCATCCTTTTTATGGCAGAATTAATATTCCATTGTGTGTATATACCACATTTTCTTTATTCATTCATCAGTTGATGGACACTTAGGTTGATTCCATATCTTGACGATTGTGAGTAGTGCTGCAGTAAACATGGTAGTACAGACATCTCTTCAACATAATGATTGCATTTCCTTTGGATATATACCCAGTACTTGGGTTGCTGGATCATATGGTAGTGCTATTTTTAATTTTTTGAAAAAACCCCATACTGTTTTCCAAAATGGCTATACTAATTTGCATTTACACCAACAGTGTATAAAAGTTCCCCTTTCTCCACTTGATCATCAGCATTCATTACTTTTTGTAGCTATTCTAATTGGGGTGAAGCGGTATCTCATTTTGGTTTTGATTTGCATTTTCCTGATGATTAGTGATGTTGAGTATTTTTTCATATACAGGTTGGCCATTTGTATGTCTTCCAAGAAATGTCTATTTGGTATTTTATTCATTTTTAAAATCAAAGTATTTGTTGCTTTGCTATTGAGTAGTTCAAGTCGCTTATATATTCTGCATGTTAACTCCTTGTTGGATGCATAGTTTACAAATATTTTCTCCTATTCCGCAGGTTGTCTCTTCACACTGTTGATTATTTCCTTTTCTGTGCAGAAGCTCTTTAGGTTGGTATAGTCCTATCTATTTATATATTTCTGTTGCCTGTGCTTTTAAGATCTTATCCAAAAAACCTTGCCTAGACCAATGTCATGAACCATTTCCTCTATGTTTTCTTCTATTTGGGGTTTTACATTTAAGTCTTTAATCCAGTTTGAATTGATTTTTATATGTGATGAGAGATAGGGGGTCTAGTTTCATCTTTCTGCATGGGGATATCTAGTTTTCCGAGACCATTTATTGAAGAGAATGTCCTTTTCCCAATATGTGTTCTTGGCACCTTTATCAAAAATCAGTTGGCTGTAAGTGTATGGATTTATTTTTGTGTTCTCTATTTCATTCCATTGGTCTTGGGGTCTATTTTTCTAAAAGTACCATGCTGTTTTGGTTACTATAGGCTTGTAGTATATTTTGGAGTCAGGTAATGTGATGCTTCCAGTTTTGTTCTTTTTGTACAAAATTGCTTTGGCTGTTTGGGTTGTTTTGTGATTCTATATGAATTTTAAGATTGTTTTTCTACTTTTGTAAAGAATGTCATTGGTATTTTAATAGGGATTGCATTGAATCTGTAGATCACTTGGGTAATATGAACATTTTTTTGTTTTTTTTAAATTATACTTTAAGTTCTAGGGTACATGTGCATAACGTGCAGGTTTGTTACGTATGTATACTTGTGCCATGTTGGTGTGCTGCACCCATCAACTCGTCAGCACCCATCAATTCGTCATTTATATCAGGTATAACTCCCAATGCAATCCCTCCCCCTCCCCCCTCCCCATGATAGGCCCCGATGTGTGATGTTCCCCTTCCCGAGTCCAAGTGATCTCATTGTTCAGTTCCCACCTATGAGTGAGAACATGCGGTGTTTGGTTTTCTGTTCTTGTGATAGTTTGCTAAGAATGATGGTTTCCAGCTGCATCCATGTCCCTACAAAGGACGCAAACTCATACTTTTTTATGGCTGCATAATATTCCATGGTGCATATGTGCCACATTTTCTTAATCCAGTCTGTCACTGATGGACATTTGGGTTGATTCCAAGTCTTTGCTATTGTGAATAGTGCCGCAATAAACATACGTGTGCATGTGTCTTTATAGCAGTATGATTTATCATCCTTTGGGTATATAGCCAGTAGTGGGATGGCTGGGTCATATGGTACATCTAGTTCTAGATCCTTGAGGAATTGCCATACTGTTTTCCATAATGGTTGAACTAGTTTACAATCCCACCAACAGTGTGAAAGTGTTCCTATTTCTCCACATCCTCTCGAGCACCTGTTGTTTCCTGACTTTTTAATGATTGCCATTCTAACTGGTGTGAGATGGTATCTCATTGTGGTTTTGATTTGCATTTCTCTGATGGGCAGTGATGATGAGCATTTTTTCATGTGTCTGTTGGCTGTATGAATGTCTTCTTTTGAGAAATGTCTGTTCATATCCTTTGCCCACTTTTTGATGGGGTTGTTTTTTTTTTCTTGTAAATTTGTTTGAGTTCTTTGTAGGTTCTGGATATTAGCCCTTTGTCAGATGAGTAGATTGCAAAATTTTCTCCCATTCTGTAGGTTGCCTGTTCACTCTGATGGTAGTTTCTTTTGCTGTGCAGAAGCTCTTTAGTATAATGAGATCCCATTTGTCAATTTTGGCTTTTGCTGCCGTTGCTTTTGGTGTTTTAGACATGAAGTCCTTGCCCATGCCTATGTCCTGAATGGTACTACCTAGGTTTTCTTCTAGGGTTTTTATGGTATTAGGTCTAACATTTAAGTCTCTAATCCATCTTGAATTAATTTTCGTATGAGGAGTAAGGAAAGGATCCAGTTTCAGCTTTCTACTTATGGCTAGCCAATTTTCCCAGCACCATTTATTAAATAGGGAATCGTTTCCCCATTTCTTGTTTTTGTCAGGTTTGTCAAAGATTAGATGGCTGTAGATGTGTGGTATTATTTCTGAGGACTCTGTTCTGTTCCATTGGTCTATATCTCTGTTTTGTTACCAGTACCATGCTGTTTTGGTTACTGCAGTTACTGTAGCCTTGTAGTATAGTTTGAAGTCAGGTAGCGTGATGCCTCCAGCTTTGTTCTTTTGACTTAGGATTGTCTTGGCAATGCGGGCTCTTTTTTGGTTCCATATGAACTTTAAAGCAGTTTTTTCCAATTCTGTGAAGAAACTCATTGGTAGCTTGATGGGGATGGCATTGAATCTATAAATAACCTTGGGCAGTATGGCCATTTTCATGATATAGATTCTTCAATCCATGAGCATGGTATGTTCTTCCATTTGTTTGTGTCCTCTTTTATTTCACTGAGCAGTGGTTTGTAGTTCTCCTTGAAGAGGTCCTTTACATCCCTTGTAAGTTGGATTCCTAGGTATTTTATTCTCTTTGAAGCTATTGTGAATGGGAGTTCATTCATGATTTGGCTCTCTGTTTGTCTGTTACTGGTGTATAACAATGCTTGTGATTTTTGCACATTGATTTTGTATCCTGAGACTTTGCTGAAGTTGCTTATCAGCTTAAGGAGATTTTGGGCTGAGACAATGGGGTTTTCTAAATATACAATCCTGTCATCTGCAAACAGGGACAATTTGACTTCTTCTTTTCCTAACTGGATACCCTTGATTTCTTTCTCTTGCCTGATTGCCCTAGCCAGAACTTCCAACACTATGTTGAATAGGAGTGGTGAGAGAGGGCATCCCTGTCTTGTGCCAGTTTTCAAAGGGAATTTTTCCAGTTTTTGCCCATTCAGTATGATATTGGCTGTGGGTTTGTCATAAATAGCTCTTATTATTTTGAGGTACGTTCCATCAATACCGAATTTATTGAGCGTTTTTAGCATGAAGGGCTGTTGAATTTTTTCAAAAGCCTTTTCTGCATCTATTGAGATAATCATGTGGTTCTTGTCTTTGGTTCTGTTTATATGCTGGATTACGTTTATTGATTTGCGAATGTTGAACCAGCCTTGCATCCCAGAGATGAAGCCCACTTGATCATGGTGGATAAGCTTTTTGATGTGCTGCTGCATCTGGTTTGCCAGTATTTTATTGAGGATTTTTGCATCGATGTTCATCAGGGATATTGGTCTAAAATTTTCTTTTTTTGTTGTGTCTCTGCCAGGCTTTGGTATCAGGATGATGTTGGCCCTCTTTTTCTATTGATTGGAATAGTTTCAGAAGGCATGGTACCAGCTCCTCCTTGTACCTCTGGTAGAATTCAGCTGTGAATCCATCTGGTCCTGGACTTTTTTTGGTTGGTAGGCTATTAATTATTGCCTCAATTTCAGAGCCTGCTATTGGTCTATTCAGGGATTCAACTTCTTCCTGGTTTAGTCTTGGAAAAGTGTAAGTGTCCAGGAAATTATCCATTTCTTCTAGATTTTCTAGTTTATTTGTGTAGAGGTGTTTATAGTATTCTCTGATGGTAGTTTGTATTTCTGTGGGGTCGGTGGTGATATCCCCTTTATCATTTTTTATTGTGTCTATTTGATTCTTCTCTCTTTTCTTCTTTATTAGTCTTGCTAGCAGTCTGTCAATTTTGTTGATTTTTTCAAAAAACCAGCTCCTGGATTCATTGATTTTTTGGAGGGTTTTTTGTGTCTCTATCTCCTTCAGTTCTGCTCTGATCTTAGTTATTTCTTGCGTTCTGCTAGCTTTTGAATGTGTTTGCTCTTGCTTCTCCAGTTCTTTTAATTGTGATGTTAGAGTGTCAATTTTAGATCTTTCCAGCTTTCTCTTGTGGGCATTTAGTGCTATAAATTTCCCTCTACACACTGCTTTAAATGTGTCCCAGAGATTCTGGTATGTTGTATCTTTGTTCTCATTGGTTTCAAAGAACATCTTTATTTCTGCCTTCATTTCGTTATGTACCCAGTAGTCATTCAGGAGCAGGTTGTTCAGTTTCCATGTAGTTGAGTGGTTTTGATTGAGTTTCTTAGTCCTGAGTTCTAGTTTGATTGCGCTGTGGTCTGAGAGACAGTTTGTTATAATTTCTGTTCTTTTACATTTGCTAAGGAGTGCTTTACTTCCAATTATGTGGTCAATTTTGGAATAAGTGTGATGTGGTGCTGAGAAGAATGTATATTCTGTTGATTTGGGGTGGAGAGTTCTATAGATGTCTATTAGGTCTGCTTGGTCAGAGATGAGTTCAATTCCTGGATATCCTTGTTAACTTTCTGTCTCGTTGATCTATCTAATATTGACAGTGGAGTGTTGAAGTCTCCCATTGTTATTGTATGGGAGTCTAAGTCTCTTTGTAAGTCTCTAAGGACTTGCTTTATGAATCTGGGTGCTCCTGTATTGGGTGCATATATATTTAGGATAGTTAGCTCTTCCTGTTGAATTGATCTCTTTACCATTATGTAATGGCCTTCTTTGTCTCTTTTGATCTTTGATGGTTTAAAGTCTATTTTATCAGAGACTAGGATTGCAACCCCTGCTTTTTTTTGTTCTCCATTTGCTTGGTAGATCTTCCTCCATCCCTTTATTTTGAGCCTATGTATGTCTCTGCATGTGAGATGGGTCTCCTGAATACAGCAGACTGATGGGTCTTGACTCTTTATCCAGTTTGCCAGTCTGTGTCTTTTAATTGGAGCATTTAGTCCATTTACATTTAAGGTTATATTGTTATATGTGAACTTGATCCTGCCATTATGATATTAACTGGTTATTTTGCTCGTTAGTTAATGCAGTTTCTTCCTAGCCTCGATGGTCTCTACATTTTGGCATGTTTTTGCAATGGCTGGTACCGGTTGTTCCTTTCCATGTTTAGGGCTTCCTTCAGGGTCTCTTGTAAGGCAGGCCTGGTGGTGACAAAATCTCTAAGCATTTGCTTATCTGTAAATGATTTTATTTCTCCTTCACTTATGAAAATTAGTTTGGCTGGATATGAAATTCTGGGTTGAAAATTCTTTTCTTTAAGAATGTTGAATATTGGCCCCCACTCTCTTCTGGCTTGTAGAGTTTCTGCCGAGAGATCTGCTGTTAGTCTGATGGGCTTCCCTTTGTGGGTAACCCGACCTTTCTCTCTGGCTGCCCTTAAGATTCTTTCCTTCATTTCAACTTTGTTGAATCTAGCAATTATGTGTCTTGGAGTTGCTCTTCTTGAGGAGTATCTTTGTGGTGTTCTCTGTATTTCCTGAATTTGAATGTTGGCCTGCCCTACTAGGTTGGGGAAGTTCTCCTGGATGATATCCTGAAGAGTGTTTTCCAACTTGGTTCCATTTTCCCCCTCACTTTCAGGCACCCCAATTAGACGTAAATTTGGTCTTTTTACATAATCCCATACTTCTTGCAGGCTTTGTTCATTTCTTTTTCTTCTTTTTTCTTTTGGTTTCTCTTCTCGCTACATTTCATTCATTTGATCTTCAATCGCTGATACTCTTTCTTCCAGTTGATCGAGTTGGTTACTGAAGCTTGTGGATTTGTCATGTATTTCTCATGTCATGGTTTTCATCTCTGTCATTTCATTTATGACCTTCTCTGCATTAATTATTCTAGCTATCAATTCTTCCACTCTTTTTTCACGATTTTTAGTTTCTTTGCGCTGAGTACGTAATTCCTCCTTTAGCTCTGAGAAGTTTGATGGACTGAAGCCTTCTTCTCTCATCTCGTCAAAGTCATTCTCTGACCAGCTTTGATCCGTTGCTGGCGATGAGCTGCGCTCCTTTGCCGGGGGAGATGCGCTCTTATTTTTTGAATTTCCAGCTTTTCTGCCCTGCTTCTTCCCCATCTTTGTGGTTTTATCTGCCTCTAGTCTTTGATGATGGTGACATACTGATGGGGTTTTGGTATAGGTGTTCTTCCTGTTTGATAGTTTTCCTTCTAATAGTCAGGACCCTCAGCTGTAGGTCTGTTGGAGATTGCTTGAGGTCCACTCCAGACCCTGTTTGCCTGGGTATCAGCAGCAGAGGTTGCAGAAGATAGAATATTGCTGAACAGCGAGTGTACCTGTCTGATTCTTACTTTGGAAGCTTCCTCTTGGGGTTGTACTCCACCCTGTGAGGTGTGGGATGTCAGACTGCCCCTAGTGGGGGATGTCTCCCAGTTAGGCTATTCAGGGGTCAGGGACCCACTTGAGCAGGCAGTCTGTCCGTTCTCAGATCTCAGCCTCCGTGTTGGGAGATCCACTGCTCTCTTCAAAGCTGTCAGACAGAGTCGTTTGCGTCTGGGCAGGTTTCTGCTGCTTTTTTTGTTGTTGTTGTTTAGCTGTGCCCTGTCCCCAGAGGTGGAGTCTACAGAAACAGGCAGGTTTCCTTGAGCTGCTGTGAGCTCCACCCAGTTCGAGCTTCCCAGCAGCTTTGTTTACCTACTTAAGCCTTAGCAATGGCGGGCGCCCCTCCCCCAGCCTCGCTGCTGCCTTGAGGTTAGATCGCAGACTGCTGTGTTAGCAATGAGGGAGGCTCTGTGGCCGTGGGACCCTCCCTGCCAGGGGTGGGTATAATCTCCTGGTGTGCCCGTTTGCTTAAAGCGCAGTATTGGGGTGGGAGTTACCCGATTTTCCAGGTGTTGTGTGTCTCAGTTCCTCTGGCTTGGAAAAGGGATTCCCTTCCCCCTTGCGCTTCCCAGGTGAGGCAATGCCTTGCCCTGCTTCAGCTCTCGCTGGTCGGGCTGCAGCAGCTGACCAGCACCAATTGTCCGGCACTCCCTAGTGAGATGACCCCAGTACCTCAGTTGAAAATGCAGAAATCACCGGTCTTCTGTGTCTCTCGCGCTGGGAGTTGGAGACTGGAGCTGTTCCTCGAACATTTTAATAATAATTTCAACCCATGAACTCAGGGTATCTTTCCATTTATGTGTATCCTCTTCAGTGTTTTTCATCAGTGCTTAAATAGTTTTCATTGTAGAACTCTTTCAACTCCTTGGTCAAATTTATTCTTAGGTAACTTCTTTTTTTGGAACTATTGTTAACGGGATTGCTTTCTTGATTTCTTTTTCAGATAGTTCACCATTGGCATTTAGAAATACTACTGATTTTTGAATGTTGATTTTGTATGCTGCAACTTTACTGGATTCATTTATTAGTTTTAAAGGATTTTTGGTGGGGTCTTGGAGGTTTTCATGTGTAAGATTATGTCATCCATAAATAGGGACAATTTAACTTCTTCCTTTCCAATTTGAATGTCCTTCATTTTTTTTATCTTTCCTAATTACTAATCATTTTTAAGTGTATATTTCAGTCGCACTACAGACATTCACATTGGTAAGCAACCATCACTGCTATCCATCTCCAGAACTTTTTCATCATCCCAAACTCAATTCAAGCTCAGTACTCATTAAAAAAATACTCCCCATTCCCCCAACTCCCCAGCCCTTAACAACCACCATTCTACTTTGTATCTCTATGAATTTGATTACTCTAGGTATTTCATGTAAATCTAATCATACAGTGCTTGTCCTTTGGTGACTGGCTTATTTCATTTAGGGTAATGTCTTCAAGTTTCATTCATGTTGTAGTGTGTATCACAATTTCCCTTTTAAGACTAATAATATTCCATTGTATGTATACACAGCATTTTCTGTACCCATTCATCTGCTGATGAACACTTGTTTCCACTTTTTGGCTATTGAGCAAATCATGACTTTTTAAGCTTACTTTAATTTAACTCATTCCCAAGATCTGCTGATTTTACCAAATGAACATGTTAAAGAAACACTGCTTCTGGATAGCCCAGCCAAAAGACACTTAATTTATTTTCCTTTCTAACTTTTTAAAAATTTAGCACCTGTACTCTCCCAAAATGTGACACATGCATTATTAAATCATTGTAGATAATACAAAAGGATACAGATAATACAAGAGGATGCAAAAGCTTAAACCATGTAAGTGATTTGCTTCAGCACACATCTAGTAAATGACAAAACCAAGATGCAAATTTTGCTCTCTGCCTCCAAGGCCAAGCCTTTCCCCTACACCATAAACCAAGCCTCTCAGGTATTATGAAGATCCTATGGTCTCGAGAAGGCTGGAAATCCCTTTGCAAAAGAGATCTGATAGTAAGATGAATTTTTCTGATGTACACGTGATTAAGATAGATACTTAGTCTGTATGTTGGAGATCTGATTGATTCCATTTAACACATCTCAGGCTGGGCTAGTGCAACTTTTTCTGTATAAATGCATGTGTGTAGCCCAAAGTCTTCACAGTAGGGAGCAAATTTACAAGGAGGTCACATAATAAACTCCTGCGAGCTCTGGCTTTCTGTGGATTTTGTAGCTGTGGTAGGAGCCGTTCACAAGATAAAGGGATTTGGTGGGGTTTGAAAAGGCTGCCATGCTTACACGTATTTTCTCCAATGAATGTGCTGGAGGAAATTTCTCCTGACAGGTTATTATAACTACTTTAATGTACATATGACCAGCTGTCTGGAAAACAGTTCAAATTTTGAATTGTTCATACATATACTGACATACTTGGTGACAGCACATGAACATTTAATTTGATCTTTGTTCTTTAAAATAGTAATATTGCCTTCTGAGTGGGAGTGAGACACTATATCCTTTGGAGAAATACACATCTCTTTCTCTGTACTAGCTTTCAAATACTTTCTGTTTGGTATTTTAATGTGTTTGGCATTAAAATCATAGCAGGTTTGGGCTTTTCCATTCCACTCAAGAAATAAGAAATGGTTTTTCTTCCTAATTCAAGTTAAATTCAGTCAAGGTTGGTAAGAATATGATATTAATTATTTCAGGGACTGTTTCCTCCTCCTCTGACCATATAAGATGCCCAAATATCTGTAGTCCCTAACAACAAGGATGGTCTGGGTGGGTCTAGGCATCATTGCTTCTCACAGGCAAGGTCCGTAGGGTCCACAAGAAGGCTGGAGACTTCACTCCCCCCGTACCTGGGTCAGTCATGAAGAGCCGTGAAGCTCTCAAGCCCACAGCATGCATCCCTCCGGGGGATACCATCACATCTTACAGAGAAGGAAACCTAGGCTGTTCCAGTGGCGTGGCCAGAGAGCGACAAATCCTGGATTTTATTCCCAGGTCTTCAGACTCCTAATCAACAATTTTTTGTTCTAATTTGTCACAACTGTATTTGTTGGACTTTCCCTCCTGCAAGGATTGGAACTCGTCTTCTATCACCTGTAATGTACCCCTCACTGCAGATAGTTCCCGCTGAAAACTCGGATGCCACAGTTGGTTCCATGCATGATGCACAGACTGACAAAGGGACAGAGTATTTTTCAAGACTGCCCATAAAACCTGTAGGATGTATGGCCACCATGCCTATCGTACCTCATGTATTAGTCACCCGTAGTTTTCTGCCCAATTCACCCACTAGCAAAAAGGCCCTTTGAATGTGTGGTTTGTTTCTATAGCCAGCAGCAATGGTTCAGGAATTCCCATTTGGGAATACAGGGAGAGTTGCCAGCTTGTTTTAAAACATATTTGTACTGAATCCAATTGCTACTTGTTTCTAAAACTTGCGTGGCAATTGTATGGATTTCAATATTTTGTAAAACTAAAACACTGCTCAGGTAAGGACCAAAAACCTTATTTTTTAAATCTTGTGAGTTAGATTTTGAAAAAATACATATTTCCATCAGCCATAGAGGAAAAAAATCTGAAAATTATATAAAATGTCATAAAAAGACTGGCCCTTGACTTTACACAAGATGCTGAGGTTTCTCAATAGCATCCCAAGCAACTCTGTGATCCCCCATCTGTCAGCTCCTCTGCTTTCTTCCCACTCCTGGTGCCTTCCTCCCCATCCTCATATCTAAACCTGTTTTCAGGATTGCGTATGATCTTAGCATTTATTCCCAGAAGGGAGGAAGCATGTAGCTCTGTATTCCCAGCACAGGACACATGTTGATTTGCAATAAATGCTGACTGATGGAGTGAATTAGTGAATGACAGGGTGACTAGGAGTCCATGAGCTTCTCTTCCCACCAGCATCTGTACTTAAAGCCTCGTCTTTACTTGTTGACCAAACAGCTTTTCTTTTATTAAACTTTAGCCCCAGACAGCAAGTGAGAGAGTTAACCTGGGAAGTGGGAAGTGGGGAGGGAACCTCTGAAATAATGATTTATGTGGGCACACAGCTATCCCACTTACCAACAAGATGGGGCTTGGGGCAACATTACATAGATTCAAAGACTCTAGAGCTGTCAACCAGGCCAAGGATTATAAAAGTATTTCTGTAGCAGGATGGCTGCGGTACATATAGTTTACAAGGAGAAAACATCCTGGCTCAGCAGTGAATCAAAAATAATTTAACTACCTACAGTACTTATATAACATTATTTCCTAATGTCATTGTTTTAGAAACCACAGCATGGTTTAATCTTACTGTCAAATTAAGGGGCAGAATTAACAAGACAATGTAAAACGTTCCAGCTGTCTGTTCTGTAAATGGTGTGTCTTTCCAGATGTAGCTCAGATTTCTCTCAAACACAGTTTTCCAGCCTCTCCTTGAACATTCCTGGTGATGCGGAGTTTATGTTGGACAGGTCAGATTGTTAGAAAGTGCTTTATGTTACTCTAGAATCTCATTCCCTGATGTGAAACTTTCATTCCTTGGTCCTATTACGCCAGTTGACATCAGCATTTTCCAATGTGTCCCAAGGATGCAAACTAGTTTCACAGAATGTTAAAAGGTATCATCGTCGTCGTCATCATCATCATCATCATCATCATCATTATCAGAGACAGGGTCGCACTCTGTTTCCCAGACTGGAGTACAGTGGTATGATCCTGGCTCACTGCAGCCTCAAACTCCCGGCCTTAAGGGATCCTCCTACCTCAGCCTCCCAAAGTGCTGAGATTACAGGCATGAGCCACCATGCCCAGCCTTTCAAGGTATTATGTTTTTTTCTGTAAGGGAGAGAGGGAGTCTGTGGTCGAATAAGAATGAAATTCCTAACTTAAAAGGTGTCAAGTGAGCCTGCTTCCCCAGGGACTTCTCAGAGCTTTTAATAGGCTAATGGATGTTGTGAGTCTCTATGAGGAACAGGCACAAAGCCTGCTTGTGCCCACAGCATCACTTTTTACTGACACAGCATCTCTCAAGATTAATAGCCCAACAAACAATGTTTGCAAATAGTTATTTAAATAAACATAAAATAAACCTACTTTCCCTTCCTCAAACCAGTTCATCAAATAACTGAAGAAAATGATAAGGAAGATAAGTTTTAAATCCAGACTAAATATCATAGTTCCCTCAAGGATCATGCCTGTGATATGACTTTTAGACCTCAAAGTCCTGGTTCCCTCCCCTGGATTCTTCTCCCTGTATGTTACACCTCCTCTAATGCACAATGCCTTAAAGCTAACGTCCAGATTTCTAGTTAGTAGTAGCTATTATTCACCCTTCCAGGCCTTAGCTTCTCATCAAAAAATGGGGAAAGTCATCGTCTACCAACCTCACTGAGTCGTTTTGAATATTAAATATGTTCATGTATGCAGAGTACTATGTAAGTGCTAGCTGCATGCCATTTTTCTATCTTCTTTTCTATTCAGGGCCTATTCCCTCTTAACTGTGTTTGGTTTTGCCTTTCACATTCAGATTCCAGGAGACACACACAGAAAACAACATTTGGGTCAATCATCTAATGATCTATCATCTTACCTGTCCAGGGCTATTCTTTGCTTCCCAGGTGCTTTGCTACTCCAAGATCACCTGAAAGCTGGTTAGAAATGAAGAATCCCAGACCCCAGCCAAGACCCACTAAATCAGAGCCTGCATTTTGTCAAGAATGTCAGGTTATTTCTGGGCACATGAATTGAAAACCACTGGCCTTGAGGGTACACGCAACAGCCAGCCCAGGTGTATATAACAGATGCCCTCTGTATACAACAGATGCTCAGAGGGGCTTTCTGGCATCTGTGTGTATTGACTGAACCTGTATACTGTCAGTAGGGGAGATTGCTGACTGGGAAATTCTGGCATCAAAGGCATGCAAAGAGTAAATGGGAACGGACTTGGCTCCGAGCAATTACCACCATTTACCTAAATAAGATCAAAGAGCAGGTACATTTTAAACACTAAAAAATAATTAAAGACCGAGCTTTTGAATTCTGTTTCTTTTTAATTGTTTGATCTTTCAATTATAATCCAAGCTTTAGCTTTTATGAGAGATAATGTTAACAATTCAGGGGACTATTTCTCCTCAGAGGCAATAAGCTGCAGTGTCAAGACCACCATCTTTGCAATAAGACAGACCTGAGTTCAAAGCCCACCTCTGCCCCTCTCAGCTCTGTGACATGGCACATAACCTCACCTCTCTGAGCTCAACATTCTCAGCTGTCACAGGGGCATAATCATGCTCATCTCATAGGACAGAGAAGGATAAACTAATATAGAGCTTCTAGTATAGTGACTCACAAATAGCAGACATTCAGCAAACCACTGATTCCTTTCTTCTTCATATATCAGCCTTCTCTTCATGAACACCTTGATGAAGTGAAAAATTGAAATGACTTTTGGAGATACAACCATCTGGTCCATTGGCTTACAAGCCTATCATTTAAGCTAATCGTGAATCATCTGTCCTACAGTACCCATAGTCATCATAGTTTTCAACCCATTCCCTAATTGTGGTTAGTAGAGACCACATAATTAAAAAGAAACAGTGAATGAGCATATCATGTAAATGCTGACAACACCAGTAGGCACTTCACTGAATCAGAGTGTCTGGCACATAGAAGATGCTCTATCAGTGTTGGCCACTGAAACTGATAGTTACATACAGTTGTGGAGGACGTCTACTCCAAGCCCCATGCAATTTCAGCATCTTTCTATACCAGGTGCTCTTCCAGCCTCTGCCTATTCAGCTCCACCAAGAGGTGTTCAAAGATTATCAAGACAGCACACTCCATCCTTAGAATAAAAAATTAAGCCTTTATTTCATTCTGAGCCCAAAACGGTAAGTTTTCTCCAACTTCCAGACATTGCTCCTGATCTTCCCCTAAACTGAAGCTACCTAACTATAATCCCTTCTTTTCAGGAGAACATCTTGAAATATGTTAGAGCAGCACTCATATGTCCCTTTCTGCTCATTTGCCCCCCATGAACCCCTCCTCATTGGTTCTTCCTTCCAGCTGCCTCCGGAAGGCATCACTGGCAGCTCTTCCTGGCCACAGGTCCTCTTGCCCCAGCATTACCCAACACAGGCCACATATACGAGGGGCCACTCCAGCCCCAGCACTGGAAACTAGACAGCAAGGCCCAGAAGGGATGGTCCAGCCTTGCTATGAACTCCGTTCTAGCTATGAAACCACCCACCACATGACCGTTTATTTTCAAGTCAAACTGTTAGGTTATATAATTAACTGAAGTCTTTTGTTCATGTCATAAGCCAAGTTTTACTGATCTTAACAGCTGTACAGTTTTGTTTTGTTTTGTTATGCCTAAAAGCGGGACTTCACTTTTTTTTTTTTCAGTTGATGCCCACATTAAAAATTGTCAGGGTCTTTTAGCATTCTGATTCGATTGTGAAAAATACTAGCTATCAACTTTCACTAATAGGTCTGTCTGTGATTTGGTTCCCAATTGTTTGAAATTCTAGTGCAGCTGTTGATCATTCAACAACATCAAAATGATGTTTTAAAAGAAAATGTATACAGTCAGTTTTTAACAGTTTTCTCCAATATTCTGAATTTATGGTTCAAAATAGTTAGCCTTGGTTTTGGTAGTCCATTAGAACAAATACCCTAGTCCCACAGTACCGCACACAGGTCATTTTCAGTCAGAGATGTTACATTTCCATTATTATTTGTAGTTTGGGGCAATCCTCATGAGGCTTATTATGTCATCTCTGAACTGTGTTCCTCCTCACAGTTGCTGTCAGTAGTGTGAGCAGTGTTGCTGTTGGACCAGCTCAGCTCAGTCACACAGACTCGGGCCTCAGTTCTCACCACCCAGCGACATTTACGAAGAACAGGAATAAGACTCAG
Organism: Rhinopithecus roxellana; assembly: GCF_007565055.1. Taxonomy (NCBI): domain Eukaryota; kingdom Metazoa; phylum Chordata; class Mammalia; order Primates; family Cercopithecidae; genus Rhinopithecus; species Rhinopithecus roxellana. Next base: position 92,571,077 of record NC_044554.1, read on the forward strand.
GATGACAAAATGTAAAATTAGAAATGATAAAATAAAGCACCATCCAAAGTTAGAAAAAAAAATATGACTTAAGGAAAAGTATTTTTTAACATGTTTGTGTCAGCACCTCTCTTGTACACACAGATATACAAGTTTTAAAAATCCATTTCATATTTTGGGTTGCACAACGTCCTCTTTCATATTAGTCTGTCTACTGAATTGCTCTTCACAACTCCTTCCCCAGGGCCACTTGTCCCCACCCATCGCCATTCAGAATCCAGATCTCACCGGAAACATTCTTGTTGCTGCAGCCTACCTCTCCCTTGCACCTTTCGCTTGAGTAGCTCCCTGGGACAGTGCTAAAAGCTTCGGGCTGCCTAGGCAAGTCTCCCCACCAAGTCACTCCCTGTACAGAATTTGTTCTCTGAGCTTTGTGCTCTGATATTCTCAATTCTAAACATGGGTAGGCTATATTCCTCTTAATCGAGTTCTTAAAGCTGAATCTGGTGAATGGCTTTGCAAGCGCCATTTTTCAGGGACTAAACATACCATGCTACAAAATCAATAGATGTTATATTCAAAGTTAATTATCATTTCCAGGTAAATTGAAATTAACTGAGAATTTCCTTGAAGGTTTTTGATTGTTGTCATCCTTATTTTTTCCTCCTTAAGAGGCAGACCATGTGTCGATCTTACAAATCCAGCTACAACCTCTCTTTGCAACCTCCTGAGATGCTCTGCAGGACTTTCTGTGGTGAATGTCTGTCCTCCTTCAGGGACTGCAGGCCTGTGATTATGAAATAGAAATAAAGCAAAATTCCCCGGCTCATAAAAGACTTCACTCACACCATGCGGCTGCCAACCAATGGGAGTAAGATGGGCTAGTGAAAATTGCAAGTACTCGTGGAGAAGATTAGACGATTGATTCAAATAATGTCACTACTATAAAGAAAATTCGAATCTGGATTTATCAAGCCACTTTGGTCCAGGTCTCTGTACTAATATTTAGAGGCAAACAGGACAGAAAAAAAGAAAGCACAAGTTTACAAAACAGGGAGCTCAGCATCATTGCTTAAGGTTCAAACTTTAAGCTTTTATCTGGCTGTGGATATTAATTTGGGTTACCTCTCCTAGCTGATAACGTATAGCATTTGGCAAATCTGTGCTTAAAAATTCACAAATTAATTCCCATCTAACTAATCACCACTGTCTTGCATTTTAGAATAATTAAACATGAGCTAATTAAATGAGTCTTTTGAAGGTGAGATTGTTTGATAGCATTAACCTACATTTGACCTGCTGCGGATGGCATGTTAGATGCCAATGCATTATTTTAGGTTTTGCGTTATGTTGTTGTGACCTGCTATAATTATAAGGGAAAATTTTTTCTCTTTATTTATGACACATAATTTTAGATGGCTTCCAGATATTACATCTCGTTTTGTTTTCCTCTTTATGAGATGCAAAGATATTGCCACCATCCAATTACGCTGGATCATAAGCTTTAGACCTGCTATGATTTAATTACATTTTTGTTCATTCAAATGTTTATACCTCGTGTGTGTTTTCAAATCATTCTCTCTCTAGTGGCAATTTCCCAATGTGGCTGCAGGAGAATATGGCCTTTGAAACGGTGATCTCTCTGCAGTGCTTTAGAGAGAGAGGCAGCACATGAAGAAGAACCTCAGAAGATGAGGGCCAGGCTTGAAGCACGGTTTCATTAATACTGGATGGCAGAAAAGGAGCCAAGTCCCAGATAATGAGGAAGGAGTTGCAATTTTTTTTTAAAGCTATCTGGTGACAGGGAAAACAAAAATGACATTCAGCTGACGAATGAGCGGAGTTTGACCTAGCCTTTTGACCCTTGACAATCAATCTTACCTGCTACTTCATAAAGAATTATAGCTCTGCCACTCACATTTGACTCTGTATTTTTACTATTCCCTTTACCTTTTTTTTTTTTTTTTTGAATACATGGTCTAAGAAGATAAATGTTTATGTTGGATAAAGCAGAGAGGAGGAAATATGGGATACTCAGAAGGGGGAAAAAACTGAGAAGGAGAGGAGAGAGCAACAAGACCAACAGCCATAAAATGGTTTATACATGCAATTCAGAATTGTCAGGGATATTTTTTATGTGGCTGACCAAAATAGCAACTGGAAATAACTGATGACCCTACACACCTTCCACCCGGCGCCGGGCTAGATGTGAAATCTGCAAGAGTGGGGGTGAGTCCCGAGCTCATCTTCCTGTCTGCCTCTCTGCTCCCCACCTCCACCCTCCCCAAAATGCATCCAATGAATTTTGATGAATCCATTCCCTGTCCACGGGCTCTGATTACCATGTGCATTGTGAAGGGTTTTGGTGCCATCATTATGGGAAAGAAAGGGCAGCAAGTCGTGGCCACTGAGCTGTTTTCATTATCTGTTCAAGGCACCAATGCAAGCACTAAACAGTTTGTGCTCGGTCCACCTTTGTGTCCACCAACAGAGCATAAATCAACAGGGGTGAAAAGTAGCTTGCTGGGGAGCGAGAGGAAACACCTTAGGAATAAGAGAGAAGGTCTTTGTTGGCATTTGGGATGCATTGTTTTTATATATAATTTGATGCGGTTTGTCTCAAGACACTAAAACTGAGGCTAGTCAGCAAGAGCAACTTTATGGAGCTTGCCCCGTGCATAAGGTGACCGTGGGGAGTTTTTCTTGCCTTTATAGAGTCAAGAATCTTTTCATGACTGTACTGGAGACTTCAGCAAAAACTCATTCTCATAGAAGTGGAATGCAATTTTTGACCATTTAATCCATCCTGGATCACTGGGAACGTAAAGCTGTTTTCCTCATCTAGCCTGAAAGAAGATAATCGGGTTGGGGGTCTGCAGGGATGGCTGGGGTCTTGCAGTGGCTCTCAAAAACAAAAAAGAAAACATCAGAGTAGGCTGTGGGCAAATGAGCCCTTTCCGTACCTCCCTTCCAAACCCCCAATCTTGCTTGGGCTCTGGCCGCCTCTGATTTACCAAAAAGAGAAAGCATCCAGGCAAATAAAAAGAACCTGGTGATTGTGTGAAAAGCCACCAATCTAGCTCTGACACCTTTCTCAGTAAGCAGGGATTAAACTTTGCTGTTAGCCGCTTCACAAGCCCAGCTGTGCGCCTGCCCCTGCCCAGCCCCGACTGTGCCAGGCTCCTCTCTGCTGCGGGTCAGCTGGCTTCTGGGGTGCCACCCTCCCTCTCCTTGGCATGGAATTCGTTACTTCCAGAATTACAAGGCTGACAAGCTGTTTATGAGGTGTTTCTGGGCTGTGTGTTCGTAAAGAATCTCCCCTCAAAATAGGGCGAGCTCGTTAATGGAGGAAGTGAGGTCAGTGTGCTTCTGACAATCCTAACAAGATGACAGAATTTATGAAGCACTGCGGTAGAAAGATGTAGTTATCTGCAGTCTATTCATATAATAAGGCCACTTGGGGCCCGTCGTTACACCCCTTGAATTTGTTTTCCTTTCTTCATTCCTTTTTGTTGTCCGGCTCTTCCTTCGGCTTTCCTTTCGGATCTATCTAGAACCATTATCGCTTCAGACAGTGTGATAAGCTGAGGGAAGCAGGCCCACTTCCTCCTAAGGATGGGTGTCGTGTTCACTGGACTGTGTGTGAGCCCCGGTGACAAGGGAGGGTGGAATGGGCCAAGTCTTTGGATCAGCTTTGTATAAAACCTAAATGTGGTATCAAATCAGCAGCACCTGAAGACCGAGTTCACATTTTAACTCAACCCAAAAAAGGAAACCCGTGACGGTTTGTTTTTAAAGTCCAATGTCTTTCTCATCCCAATGAACGAGGACATCTCTTTTTCCACAACCCTGTGAGAGGTGAAATTGCACTGTCCCTGGGGAAACTGACAGGCATGAAACCATCCTGGCCTGAATGATCAGGGAAGACTGGATGGAGAGGTCCAGCACAAGAATGGAGCAAAGGATGAAAAAAATTTGGAAGGGAAAAAGGAAAAAAAGTAAGTTAAACCATTTTGGTATCAAAATTGAGAGGCAATTTGTTAATAGCATTTATTAGTTGTAAAAACTATTAACCAGTTAAGTTGATTAGTAAAAGGAAATAGAGTAGTGCCTTTATTTAAACTATGAGAATCAGGTCTAGTGAGATCATTTCGCTGTGGGAGAAAGGTCCCTTCAGAAACCCGAAACCATGATGGCAACAGCTGTCTCTCTTTTTCACTCTGACTTGAAATTTCTGGTCAGCCAGAGGAATTAGAAGTAGGTTTTTCCAGCCAATTTGTTAACAAGATGCATTCATTTGTCTAACAATAGTATTAGGTTGGTGCAAAAGTAATTGCGGTTTTTGTCGTCACTTTTTGATGGCAAAAACCCCAATTACTTTTGCGTCAACCTAATACTTCACAATCCACTGAGGAGAAGGAAAAATAAAAAGAGTTACCTTGGATAAGCAAAACAAAAACACGCTACTGTTTCCTCTGTCTATCTAGACTGAAAGAGCTGTGAAGTAGCAAATGAGCCAAACTGTGTCTAAGTACAAAATAAAATTTATCTCAGTTGATGTTTTTATAAAACAGAGTCCGTCTTACCTTTGAATTTCATGGACTAAAATGTTGTTTCACTAGTTGCTGTATCATTGAGGTCCACAAATGCATCCTGATTCATTCTAGAGGTCAAGAAAGGGATGGGCCAGTCGTCGGTAAGCCAGATCACCAAGAGATGGCAGGACCTGTGCCACTCCCAGCAGGGGTGGCTAATGTTTATCCAGCCTGATGGGTGTAGGGTGGCTGGGCCATTCCACCTCCCACCTCGAGACTGACTTGTATTTGACCCCAGGGAAGAATTCTTATGGGATGTTTGCTGGACTGAGCCCACAACGTGAGAACATTTCAGAGTCAGGCCTGGAACTTAGGTTGAAAGACGCTCTGCATTGAGATCAGGGGCAGGTCCTGGGGGAGTGGTCGTTTCATTTGGCGAGTGAAACAGGAATTCCACAATACTTCATGGATTCAGAGAAACAGATTATGAATAGATTCTCACCTTTGGGTCATGCCATGAACTACTCTAGGGTCAAAAAATTACATTTCTTAGTTTGTATTCTGGTAGTCCTAAGCAAGATTGTTTTAAATGCTTGCTTGCTTGCTTGCTTTCTCTCTCTCTCTCTTTCTCTTTCTTTCTTTTCTTTCTTTCTTTTCTTTCTTTCTTTCTTTCTTTCTTTCTTTCTTTCTTTCTTTCTTTCTTTCTTTCTTTCTTTCTTTCTTTCTTTCTTTCTCTTTCTCTTTCTCTTTCTCTTTCTTTCTTTTTCAAAATATTTACTCCAAATTGTCTTTTCCACAGTTATCAGAGTCCTACATTGAAAACCTAGGGGGTGTGCATGACTGACTTCTGTAAGCAACACACGAAAATCAGTCTCACTGCTTTCTTGGGACTCATGGGAGAATTGTGGGGTGACAATAAGAAGTTGGATATGGGGAGGCCAGGTGTGGTGGCTCACACCTGTAATCCCAGCACTTCGGGAGGCCGAGGCAGGGAGATCACTTGAGGTCAGGAGTTCGAGACCAGCCTGGCCAACATGGTGAAACCCAGTCTCTACTAAAAATACAAAAATTAGCCTGGCGTGGTGGCACATGCCTATAATCCCAGCTACTGGGGAGGCTGAGGCAGGAGAATCGCTTGAATCTGAGAGGCGGAGGTTGCATTGAGCTGAGATCGCCCCATTGCACTCCAGCCTAGGAGAAGAAGTGAGACTCCATATCCAAAGAAGAAGTTGGATATGGGAAAGAAAAGTGGCAGCTCAAGACTAATATTTAGATAGAGTAGTCCTGTGTGTTGTTATATCTTGATATCAAGAAGGCAATACTACTTAAAATGATTCCTACAACCTTCATAGCAAATTGTCTAAAATTCATCCACTAGAAATTTCTTCTAATATATGATTAAACATACTCTTTCAAAAAACAAGTAACTTGAGAGAACTAACTCAGTTTTATTTCATATCAACAACATGTAACAGACACTAGACTAGACCTGAGGGATATTGGTACCTGCCTCTGTAAGGCTGCATTTCCCTGTTATCAGTCCTTCACACTTTAGCAGAAATTAATGAGGAGCTAGTGCTATTATCAGACCTTTGCACACTAATGGGAGTGCATTTATCACATAAATGTCATCTGTAATAGCTTAATGAGAGCAAAGTCACATCATATATTTAAGGAAATTGAAACTTAGCGATATCTATTAAGCTTATAATGTTCTAGTTAATAATTTCAGAGTGGAGCCCAGTCTTGCTACATAGATTCCTGCTGTACATTCTCTGGGTTTTCATCTTTTGTGGGAACAAGAGAAAATAGAAGAGTTATTAGACGCTCATTAATTACAGGAACTCTACAATTAATTATTTACGAGAACTCTAAAATTAATCTGTTTTCCCTACCAAACAAATTTTAAATCTTCATTTTTGCCTTCCCTACTAAGTACTCTTGAGAACAAGATACAACGTCTTAGTCTAATTTTATCCCTAATACTCACATTTACCATGTATAACATTTCAATAAGCTACCATCCTCTCTCCTCTTCCTCTCCTCAAATCCAATCTGTTTTCCACACTGCAACCACAGTGATCTTCTCAAAATGCAAATTTTAGCATTTTGCACCCTTGTAGCTCTTGGGATAAAAGCCAAAATCCCTAAACACAGCCTCAAGGTCTCCTTCCCCAGGTTTCCTGACCCCCTCCCACTGCGGAGTCTGTGCTGGTGTTTCCTCTTCCTGGAAACTTCCTCCCCTCCTCACTGGCACAAACTCATCCTCAGGGAGGCCACCCTCCTGCCAGTGCCACCCCAGAGGGGAACAGATGTAACCTTACATTCACATATGTGATTATTAGCTTAACGTGTTTTCCCCTCTGGACGCTTAGCTCTATGACAATAGGTTCTTCACCTGGTTTTGTTCACTATGGTTTCCCCAGTGCCTGGACCATGTCTCTCATTGAATGTATGATTGAACGAACCAATGAATGAATGAGTCTAACTGCTTAATAAAAGCTCAGTGCATTTATTTATTCAAAGCCACAGGAGTTTTTAACATTAACATGCTCTGTAACCCCAAGATATCAGAAAAATATGTACCGCCTGGAGAGCTTTTAATTCTAAAATATATTTGAAAGCCTAGGTCTCTTTGTGCCTATGAGACAAAAGAGTTAAATTAAGCAGTAATTAAGAAGAGTTAACGATTAGAGTAAAATCTCTAATAATAATCCTGTTTAAATTGTATTCTGTAGTGTTTGTGCCTAATTATTTTAATAGGGGTGTTTACACACACACACACACACGAATTCACGTGTACGTGCACATTTTTTTCCTGGACTGAATTCAGCATTCCTGTATGAAGTCTGAGACTTTGGGCCATGGTACCATCAGCATCATGGGTTTCCTGTTGGCATTTACCTTCACTATAAGACAAAAATCACTTGAAACTCACATTTAACAAATGAAGACATGGGCCACATTACTGTAATAAAAGAAAAACTTGGTTAAATGTGTAGTTGCTGCAGACCAATCTCTTTTCTGACTACTACTTGAACCAAAAAGAAGGGAAACTGGAAATCTATTGCTTTAACATATATAATCATGGCCTGAATTAGTTTGCAAGACCACTGTGACATATATTGCTCCCTTCCTAAGTCCAGTCTTAAGTAAAAGTATGTGTCTTGATGGATATCTCTACAATACAGCTACTAGGCTGCCATCTGTGAAATGTCGCTGACAGTATGGGATAGGATTCAGTGTAGTCAAATTAAACTATCCTCAACAAAGCTGCAGGTATCACACTACCTGACTTCAAACTATATTACAAGGCTACAGTAACCAAAACAGCATGATACTGGTACCGAAAAAGGCATACAGATAAATGGAACAGAACAGAGACCTCAGAAATAACACCACACATCTGCAACCATCTGATCTTTGACAAACCTGACAAAAACAAGCAAGGGGGAAAGGATCACCTATTGAGTAAATGATGCTGGGAAAACTGACTAGCCATATGCAGAAAACTGAAACTGGACCCCTTCCTTACACCTTATACAAAAATTAACTCAAGATGGATTAAAGACTTAAATCCAAAATTAAAAAAATTTTAAAAATTAAAAAAAAAACCCATAAAAACCCTAGAAGAAAACCTAGGCAGTACCATTAAGGATGCAGACATGAGCAAAGACTTCATGACAAAAACACAAAAAGTAATTGCAACAAAAGCCAAAATTGACAAATGGGATCTAACTATAACTAAAGAACTTCCGCACAGCAAAAAAAAAAAAAAAACTAGCATCAGACTCAACAGGCAACCCACAGAATGGGAGAAAACTTTTGTAATCTACCCATCTGACAAATGTCTAATATCCAGAATTTACAAAGAACTTAAATTTACAAGAAAAATATCAACCCCATCAAAAAGTGGGCAAAGGATATGAACAGACACTTCTCAAAAGAAGACATTTATGCGGCCAACAAAAATGAAAAAAAGCTCAACATCACTGATTATCAGAGAAACGCAAATCAAAACCAGAATGAGATACCATCTCACGCTAGTCAGAATGGCAATTATTAAAAAGTCAAGAAACAATAGATACTGTTGAGGTTGTGGAGAATTAGGAACACTTTTACACTGTTGGTAGGAATGTAAATTAGTTCAACCATTTTGGAAGACAGTGTGGCTATACCTCAAGGAACTAGAGCCAGAAATACCATTTTACCCAGCAATCCCATTACTGGGTATATACCCAAAGGAATATAAATTATTCTACTATAAAGACACATGCACACGTAAGTTTATTGCAGCACTATTTACAATAACAAAGACATGGAACCAACCCAAATACCCATCAGTGATAGACTGGATAAAGAAAATGTGGTACATACACACTGTGGAATACTATGCTGCCATCAAAAAAAATGAGATCATGTCCTTTTCAGGGACATGGATGAAGCTGGAAGCCATCATCCATAGCCAACTAACACAGGAACAGAAAACCAAACACCACATGTTCTCACTTGTAAGTGGGAGTTGAACAATGAGAGCACATGTACACAGGGAGGGGAATAACACACACCAGGGCCTGTTAGGGGGTTAGGGATAAGGGGAGGGAGTGCATTAAGACAAATACCTAATGCATGTGGGACTTAAAACCTAGATGACGGGTTGATAGTGCAGCAAACCACCATGGCACATGTATACCTATGTAACAAACCTGCACGTTCTGCACATATATCCTGGAACTTAAATAAAACAAAAGTAAAAATTAAATTTAATTTAATTTAAAAAATTAAACTACCCTCACCTGCTTTTGAAGTCGGACCAGGCAGATGCTTGCAGTTTTATTTTTCATCACTACTTCACATTATTTTTCTTCATCTTTTTGAATAACCCGACAGTCTTATCTGTTGATCCTTTTGGCTACTGCTATGTATTTCATCTATTGCATAAAGGTTTGTTTGGGTCCACTTAGAGAGGGAACTCAAATAATTAATAAGCCCAATTCCCTGAATTGTGCCCACAGCATTTGATACTTCCGAAAGACACTGAAATAAACAAAACAGAAACAGCTAGAAGTGTGTCCATTTCACAGCAGGCTATGAAAAAGATCCTCCCTGCCCAGCAGAAAACTACTTCTGAATAGGTAATGAGGGGCTTGAGTTGTTTCAAGTTTGGTATGGGCTTCATTCATAATTGAATGTTGAAATCTAAAAATTGTGAGAACTAAATACACCAAATTTTAGGAGCATTTGGTTAAAAACTAAACAACACTCCTAGGTTCCCCATCTCACTGGCATTTTTGCTGTTTCTGCACGTGGGTCTTCATTCAACTCCAAAAGGGCCTTTGCTGATGTCAAGGTCCCTCGGGCAGGAAAGGCTCAGGAGAATTCTCAGCCAGGGAAAAAGTGATGAGCCACAACTTGATTAACAGCGCACTGGCATGTGCCCCGAGGCACCTTCCTTCAGGCACTGTTGTTTCATGCCCCCAGCCAGGAGGCAGAGATTCCTTCTCAGCATCCAGCCCACTGTTTTTCTTTCCAGCAGTCCCAGTGAGGCTGGCTGACTTCTCACTGCAGAGCCACATCTCTTCCCCTCCCAAAGGCAGGCCAAGCCCACAAGGACCCGCCATCTGCTGTATTTTCCCTTTGCCAATCACCTTTAGCCCCTAATGAAATCCTAAAACCCAAGCGTAGAAAACTCTGTCCTTCACAAAAATGTTACAAGAAAAAAAGGTAAACAAATGTGACTGTATAAAAGTTTAAAACTTCTACATGGCTAAACTAAACATTGTAATAAATAACTAGAACTAAAGTGGAAGCCAGAATTCAGTTGTGTGGAATGGAAACTGTGCAAATAATCGGGGACATATCCAGATTCCCGAAGACCAGGAGGAGAGGGAAAGCAGGCAGAGGAGGGACAGGGACCTTAGGAAGGTGTTTCAAAGTGTTGGGGAGGGAGTTACGACTCTCAGGACAGTCCTTACAGCAAGTGACAAATGCTGGAGATGGCCAACAGCCACCCTCTTCAGCCCTCACTTAACTTCGGCATAGTTGACTCGGGCTGCTGTAACAAAGTACCACAGACTGGGTGGCTAACACAACATAAATTTATTTTCTTACAGTTCCGGAGACACAAAGTTTGCAATCGAGGTGTCAGCAGGGGTGGCTCCTCCTGAGGGCCACGGAGGGAGCCTCTGTCCCAGGCCTCTCTCCTCGGCTTGTAGATGGCTGTCTTCTCCTTGAGAGGTCACATCACCTTCCCTCTGTCCACATCCATGTCTAAATTTCCTCTTCCTATCAGGACACCAGTCACACCAGATTAGAGCCCACCCTAAGAACCTGATTTTAACTTAATGTCTGTCCTCTTTGAAGATCCTATCTCCAAACACAGTCATATTCTGAGAGTACTGGGGGTTAGGACTTCAACAGAGAAACTTGGCAGGAGGAGACTTAATTCAGCCTCTAACAGCTTTACCGGGAAACTCACTACTACTTTTGCAAAGTCACATTCCTTGGAATGCTGTCTTTTATTTTACAGGGAAAATTGTATCCCATTTGTGTTTTAAGGAAATGCCATAGAGTAACACTGCCTTTCTTCTTCTCAGGATTTTTATATTTTGCTCCACTATGATGGCTATCCAGATGCTCAAAAGTGTTTTTTCAGTGGTTATTTAATAGTTTTTCGACTCCTTTTCTTTGCTATCCTGTGAAGCTAGAATTGATGCATTTCTAGAAGTTTGGGTTGTATTGATTTCAGAGTCTTCCAGCAACAGGACACATTTCTAGAAGTTTGGGTTGTGTTGATTTCAGTCTTCCAGCAACAGGACACATTTCTAGAAGTTTGGGTTGTGTTGATTTCAGAGTCTTCCAGCATCAGGAAGAAACGATGAGATTCTTCCCAGTGCCCTTGCAAATCATGGCATCCAGAACTGAACACAATATTCCCCTGCAGGATCTGCCAGTCCACCTTGCAGAGGGGTTTTACAACCTTTCCTCCAGGCACTGTTCGTTTATCAATCACATCAGTGTTGGCCAACAGCATCATTCTGTTGCTGAATCCATTATAGCTCATTGTCATCTGCAACCTGTAAGGCTTTTTAACATGTGCTGCTGTTACCCATGGATTTGCATGCTAGCAATCTTGCAGAGGCACACGTGTGTGAGTGCATGCATGTGAAACCACCACAAAGATTGCTAGCTGTGCCTTCATTAAACTTTATGTGGTCAGGTTTGTGTCATCATTCCACCCTGTCATGAACTTTTTGGACCCTTATGCCATCAGTCATTGCCCTGACAGTCTGTCCCTCTATGCCCTTATTCCAGTCACTAATGAAATGTTAAATCGAAAAGGACTGAGGACAGATCTTTGAGGCAGTGCATCAGAGAGCGCTATCTGGGCTGACACTGCCCCTTTAAAAGTCCTCTAGACTTGCATGCTCAGTGATTTGTGGAGTTTACGGAGCCACCAGTAGCCTATTATTTTTCCAACTTATTCAAACAGATATACTTTGTTGACTATTCTGCCTAAATCCACATAATGGTAGTAATTTGTCTATAGTTTCCTCCAAGTCTACAAAGCTGATGTTTCTCGGGGAAAAAAAAAAAAGAATTCTTCCTCTTGTTCATGGATAAGGTGTGCCAGCTCTGTGCCATTGCCCCCTTTAAGCAGTTACAACCCACTTATTTAATACAGTTGCTGTGAGTTATGCATGAGAATAAAGTCAATTTCTCCAGTCTATAGTTTTCAGAAACCATCTTATTCCGTCTTTTGAAATTTTTTACATTTTCTCAATTTCACACCCCATTCTCCTATGCAAATTCAAAAGTTATAAGACAAGTTTTGTTCAAATAAACTTGGAACTAAGGTAACCTAAGGACTCTCAAAAAAGAGGGTAATGGGCAACAGGGGAGATCTACCCCACCACAGGAATAAAGATCATAATAGATGGATCTAATACCAAAAGTGCACTATTGAGGGGTGACATTTATTTCCCTCACACTCCATGCACTTGTGAATTTTGTTCCAAAGATAAAATGTTTGGGTAAAAGAGTCATTTGAAGACTAATAGGGTGTAAAAGAAGAAACTCAATACTCCACATTGATGTCACTGAATTCAGTAGTTGAATCCATATTCTAACCTGGCACTGTTTATTTCCTGCATGTTTGATTGGTCTCAGTGAAATTGTAAGATCCTTGAAGATAGAGGCTATGTCTTGTCATTGCTTGAACTCTCTACAGTGGTTAGCACAGCACAAGACATACAGAATTGCAATAAGTACCGTTTGTCTTGACTTGAAAGAAACAATCAATGAGAGCCAGGAAACTAGAGTAAAATCAAAATTACTTCTTAGATAAGCAATATGCATAACCACATCCTTTCTTCATCGCTTGATCATCTATCATACAACCAGTTCCATTAGAGTAGTGTTTGTAGAACTGAACACACAGTAGGCATACAACAATGACTGAGTAATGAGTGACTGAACATCAGAGACCTAGATATGAGGTCTAATCCAGTCCAGTGGTTCTCAAATTTGAATGTGCATCAGAATCACTTGGAGGACTTTTTAAAACACAGATTCCTGGGTCCTACCCAGAGATGTCTATCAGTTGGTCCAGGCTGGGGTCTGAAAATGTACATTTCTACTAAATTCCAAAATGATGCTGATGCTGTTGGCTGAAGATTCCACTTGGAGAATCATGACTTTTGCATCTCCTTGAAAAGGCACTGGATATTGTAGCACAGACATAGTTGTTACTACAGTGTATTGCTTTATGTTTTAATTCCTCTACTTGACTATTTTAATATGGACGTGTAGAAACACAACATTCTCAGATTATCATTTTTATTGTTCTCTGTTTTTCACAATATTCTCATTCCCTGCATCTGTTGGAAGATTCGAAAGAAGTGATCCTCTGGTTGGGTGGGATGGAATGATACCCTGAAGGCTAGGCTGACTTCCTTCCTTCAGTCAAGGTGGGAGCAAAGCTTTAGTAGCAAGTATGACAGGTGATGATATACACAGCACACCTAGCCATGGCCTGCAGACTTAGGAATGGACATGCAATCTATATATTTATAGGAAAGGAAAGAAGAGAGGAAGAAGTTCAATAAATTCTAAGAAATTGTCTTATTAATTCTTCTCAGAGGGAAAAAAACAAAGTCAAGAAATAGAATACGTGAAATACTACCTACTTCAGACCTTTGTAATTTTTTAACAAAATTATTAACTTCAGCCCTCTCCATATTCCACATCAATCCACTCCAAACTCTCCCAAATATGGTGTCAGACTAATTCACTGAACCACAGTTCTGATAACGTCTCCCCATTGCACTAACACTTTCGGTGATTTTTATATCATTTCAAATGGGATTAGGTGTTTCTAAAACTAACAGCAAAACACATCAGTAAAGGAAAATCTTCAATGATTTTATATATAAAAATGTAAAAGAACTTTATGTTAAAAGCCCACCGAAATGAAAAGATAAATAACAAACTGAGAAAAAAAGCTGCAACACATATGATAGACTGTGAAGTACCTTTAATATATAAAGAAATCTCACAATCGGTAGCGAAGAGGCTGTTGCATTACAGGAAAACATGGGCAAAGACATGAGAGAGAAAACAAACAGCAGAAACAGTCTCTGGAGAGCTTTTGAGAATTCAAATAGACATATCTTCAGCCAGTGTTTGGTGGGTCTCTTGGATGTCTGAACAATTCGGTAACCTCAGACGGTTCACCATGACTAACTCTTATCAAACCTCTGCTCACTAATCTCTATAACAGAAGTATGTGTATCACAAGATCTCTCCAAAATCCTGACCCCAAATTAGAAGATTCTGTAAAACAAAGCCAATTTAAAGACAGGAGAAAAAAAAAAAATCAAGAGATAATCCTAAATCCAATTCCAATGGAAACAGCAAATAAATAGGGCTCACTGGCAAAGTATATGAAAATCGTCAACTCTGGCTTAAACAGAAGTCCTGCATCCAAAGATTAAAATAAAAATAATGCCCCATGCAAGCTGAGGGTACACACAAACAGCATTCCTTTCTATTTGCAAAGGAAGTCCCTAAATTTGTTGGTATCTTGAAGAAAATGTCTAAATTCCTGGACAGTTTTACTGAATTAAGATACTTATCTTAGGTAGTGACTCCAAAAGTAAGCCTAAGGCTAAAAGTCCCTGAGCAATGATTACCATAGCCACCAGAGTGTGGTGATAAATTCTAGAAAGTGGACTCATACAGAGCATGATTTAGTTAAAAGTCTTTCAGTTAAGTAAGGTATGTTAGAAAAGGCAAATTTGCCCAGCCAAATTCTTAGCCTGTTTTCAAACAAACAAACACAAACTTTCTGCAATTATGTATACTATACAAATTCACAAGTTAACATGTGTGATGCTAAAATCCAATATGTAACTTACAGGCCAAAATCATCATCATTACCATTTGTTGGACATTTAGCGCTGAGATAAGCTCTTTAGAAACATGATTTCATTTCATCTTCACAGGCACTTAAGAAGGTATCATTTCCTCATTTTACTCTTGAAGAAGCTAAGTCTTAATTAAATCAAGTAACTTGCCCAGGGACATACAATTAGGAATAATAATGTCTCTAATTTTGCACTTCCTACTGTATAATCAATGACAATTCCTATCTTGTTGTTTTCTAAAATGTGTTTAAATCAAAATGTATTTAACGCAAAAATGCCTTTCTTATAACTCTTAAAGAGCATTTTTTTAAAAAGCGAGAATGGCCCTCCAGCTTTATATTGGGTTTATTATCACATGACCAAGAGGAGTTAGCCTGCTTACAAGTGTTCATGCCGCAATCACGATGTGTAGACAGATGTGCAGCGAGTGTCTGCACGTTTCCTGGTATTTGTGGTTATTTGCAGTTACAGTCCTCAGTGTTAAAATTCTGAAGTTTCCAGGTATTAATTGCATGGGAGGACTTCTGTAGAGGCTTTTCCCCTGCTGTGCGATTCCAATGAGAACATACAAATACGACCTGAAGGAAAACAGTTGGCTTAAATTGGCAATATTGTATCTCTCTGAAAATGTAAGATGGTAAACAGGTCTTTGCTAATGTTCTTCAGTGTGCAGAGAACATCCTGAAGCCTGATACTTTGAATTGTCATGTATGTGATTTTTTGAATATTTGTAATATTCAAAATATTCACTGAATATATATAAAAGAAAAAGAAAAATGAACTAAATTTACTCTTAGAAAACTTCTAAGTTGGAATAGAATAGTAAATCCTTTAACCACTCTGAAATATGACTCAATTTCTTTTGCTTTCAGAATAGCCCTTCTTACAATTTCCTTTTCTTTCCCTTTAAAAAAGAAAAAATCTATAGTTACTTAACTGTAGAGAGAAACATTCCATTTGCAAATTTAGTCCGTGAAATCCTATATCTGTGAGCAATATCTAAAATTTCCCAGCTTCTAACAAATAGAAACGAGGTTCACAAATCAAGAGAACCCAACACATTAAATCAAGAACTGCAAGCGTGTCAGTAGCCAATAAATTAGCATTGTTGAAAATAAAGTCACGCTTGCTTATAAAAGCAGCGATTATGGACGAGTCTAAGACTTTGACCTTCCAACAGCGGTGGTGGCATAAACTCACAAAGGAAATAATGGCTATCACTCATTGAATATCCAGTATCCAGACACTTTACCCACAGCATTGCTTTCATTCTTCCTAGCATTCTTGTAGGTGGGTATCATTAAGCTTGCTTTATGCATGAGGAAACCAAGGTTCAGGAGGTTATGTAACATAACCGGGGTCAGATTTAAACCTAGATCTCCAAAACCCATGCTCTCCCAGCTACCCCACCCTACCACTATTTATATCACTGACAAGGTGCCATTTGGGGCCCTTCTGCCTGGTTCTACTTTCTAGACTGTATTAACCACACTCTGTCATCATTGTAATTATTGCCTTAGAATTTTTAGGTCTACTCTCACTTTTGGGGTCACTACCTAATCTGGGTATCTAGCTAACAGAAAAACTGGCCAGGAATGTAGGATTTCTGCAGAACACCAAAAGCCTACGGACTTTCTTTCCAAAGCTATTTGCACATACTTTCAGCATGTCTGGAGTACGATTTTATATACTAATCCTTGGAGAGGAGACCTGTGACCAAACTGGAGTTGTTGCTTTCCATTTACTCAGCCAGAGGACTCTGTTTCCATCCAAGTTAGGATTAAGATTGTTTCTTGAGGCCGGGCGCGGTGGCTCAAGCCTGTAATCCCAGCACTTTGGGAGGCCGAGACGGGTGGATCACGAGGCCAGGAGATCGAGACCATCCTGGCTAACACGGTGAAACCCTGTCTCTACTAAAAAATACATAAAACTAGCCAGGTGAGGTGGCGGGCACCTGTAGTCCCAGCTACTCGGGAGGCTGAGGCAGGAGAATGGCATGAACCTGGGAGGCGGAGCTTGCAGTGAGCTGAGATCCGGCCACTGCATTCCAGCCTGGGCGACAGAGCAAGACTCCGTCTCAAAAAAAAAAAAAAAAAGATTGTTTCTTGATTTCTTTGCTCCTGTTTTTAATGGGCTTTACTATTGCAATCTTTCAGCTCTGAATTAGGATCAGAATTTTGGAGGGATCCATTGGAAGAGGTACAGGGGACGTTACTCACTGATGAAGTGTTTGAGGACATTGGATTGTTCCGATGTCCAAGAGACCTACCAAATGATGAATTGAGAGATGTTGATTTGAATTATAAAATGCCCTCTGAAGAGTGTTTCTGCAGTGACTGTTATAAATTTAAAATAATTGTTGGCCAGCCACCACCTTTTAAAACATCTTTTTGCTAGGTCAATATTTAATAGGGCAGAATATTCTTTCTACAATGGCAGCTTTGAGATTTTGTAGATCATGAAGCATGTATAATTTTGGGAACTCTCTTTAAGAAAAAGAGTACCAAATTAAGAATACAAAATTATGTATTAAAGTTAATATTTTTTAGAATGAGAAAAAAATCACAACGAATTACAAATATAAAAGTTGGAAAAACCATAAACATCACGAAATTCACAAATATAATCTATCATACTCGATAATATTTCCTAAGTTTTTTGGTTAATACCTTTTACTGCCTCTTCAGATGACAAAAATTGTGCAATCTCAATTTCCATAGAAATTATTGAAGATAATTTTGTACTTCCTCTGTTATGATTAATCTTTTTTTGAAAAATTATTCATTCTTACAAAAGTTTCTTAGAGCATCATGTGTTATTGGTAAGTAAAGTTTTACGATTATTGTCAAACGAGAAAAATCTTCAATTAAGTTACTTTCATTATAATAGTTGTAAGATTTAGGCCAGGCAACGGTGGCTTCCACCTGTAATCCCAGCATTTTGGGAGGCCGAGGTAGACGGGTCAGGAGTTCAAGACCAGCCTGGTCAACAAGGCAAAACCCCATCTCTACTAAAAATAGAAAAATTAGCCAGGCATGGTGGTGCACCTGTAGTCTCAGCTACCTAGAGAGACTGAGGCAGGAGAATCGCTTGAACCTGGGAGATGGAGGTTGCAGTGAGCAGAGATCGTGCCACTGAGCTCCAGCCTGGGTGACAGAGCAAGATTCTGTTTAAAAAAAAAAAAAAGTTGTAAGATTTAGAAGAATATTTCATAGACTAGCTTCTGGCTTTGCACATTTCAACTGTTGCCTCCACTGTCCACCTACTTCCAGTGCCAGGTGCCACCGAACAAGGTCCTATGGCAGTGCATATCCATGTCCCAAAGGGGTAGAAGGACTTTCTATGCCAAGATATTGCACAGTAACTCAGTTATTCATAGAAGGAACGGCAAACCACATAAAGACATTCCAGTCTTGACAACCATTGTTGAATATATCCCCAACTCAACTTCCTCAGAAATGCCCACAACCATTCCAAGTACCCCCAACCGAGGGCAGTGTTGGAGTGGGGGCAGGAATGGGAATCAATGTGAAAAAAAGACAGCAGAGGCAGCCACCTGCAGTTAAATATCTCAGTGAAACGTGTGATCAGAAGGACATGGTGTGAGGGCCTCCCCCAGGTGTGTCGCTTCCCATGAGGGGCCCTGGGACGTAAGTTTCATCAGCTTCATGGTGAAAAGGAGATTGCCAGCTCTGGCCCAACACACTTCCTGATCTAAAACCCACCCAAAGTTGGTCCTGGACTACAGATGTGAGTGAGAATTAAGCTCACGTTTCTAGGTAAAAATAACCTCAGAATTCCAACTGGAATATCAGAACGTTATCCTCAAAAACAATAGGACTTAGGGTTTCCATTCTTCTTGTCCCCTCTCCCATACCAGGCAGAAGAAGCAGAATGTCATCCAGCTCAGACTGGAGGCGATTGCTCCTGGGGGCAGCCGAAAAGGGTGGATTCTGCTCCACCAAGCTAGGGCTGAGGCACTGCAGGAAGTGGGTTCCCGGTGCCATGTACCCCACCCCCTCCCAGGAAACATCATCTAACTAACTACCCATCACTAACTCATTTCCTTCCCCCGCGGGTGCCAGGAGTTGATCTGCCTACTTCCCTAACCACTTTTCATGTCAGCCCAGGGTTCTGATGGCCATTTTGGAAAGCAGCATCTCAGAGCTTCTCCCTCGGTGTCCTGTGGCACAGCCACACCCAGAGACACACGCCATCTTTATGAGTTTTTCTACACAGATGTTACTACTTGCAAGCAGCCATTCAAAGTCTTCTGTGTCACCCACCCTCCTGTTTGTTTTCCCCCCATGTAGATAAAAATAAGCACTCCTGGTTATAAATCAGAACGAGGGGGAGGGAGTAGAGGGGCACAGAATATAGACAGAACTAAAAGAGACTCAGCTGCCTTTGAGGAAACTCAGGACTTGGAGAGGGTCCAAGGAATTTTCTTTAAGGAGCAATGCTGGAGCCTCCACAAATGAGGAGATGGTGCAAGGAATCCTACCTACCATTGTGGATGGAAAAACGTTCACTCTCTGTCCACTCTCTTCCCTCTTCTACCTTCTCATCACTCAGTAGAGAAGAGACAGGGTAGGATCGGAAAGAAACTTCCTGGAAGAAATGAAGGAGTAGAGATGGTGAAGGAATCCCTAAAATAATGGCAATGGTCTCTGGCTGGGACAGCCAATCCCCATGGCTGTCCATGAAGAAGACATGGGTAAGAAGGAGATTGCTAGCTCTAGAAACTCCACACCTTTAAAAAAAATTTTTTTCCCTCAGGTTCACAAACTGAAGGGCATTTAAAGAAAACTGAAGGGCTAGTATAATGTCAAGGTTAACATTTTAATTGCATAAAACATGGAGAAAGCCTACGCTTGTCATTTTTACAAGGTTACCTTTCCTGTACAATGGAGGCTTTTATCCAACAACTATATACGAGTTGGTGACATGACATAGAATGTGACTTACATAAATGGAAGAGCTCACACTCTTTTTTCTCTATAGCTCCTCCAGAAGGCACCAACAAGTAGCTAAATTGTGGCCTTTTAAACCTTTTCTCGCAGATAAGAAATGCACATATATGTGTCATTTTGTAGTGTTGAATGCACAGGGCCTAATTCTCCTATGGTATGTCTGGCCTCTCAGTGCCCAGAGCTCCATCGACTTCAAAGAGGGTTTTGCAGGTGGAATGGCAGATAAGCGGTGGAGAATTTAGCTCTTTTGGATGATGTGATCACATAACAAAAGCCTGCGGTAACCCCACGAGAAGGCAAAGTTAAGGTTACTGTTGGAGCCTTAACTCTGAATTCCCTGAATCTAGGGCAATCCAGAGTATATAGCCCCACAGTGCAATACTTCACAGTGCTTTACAATGAGCAGAAAAAGAGAAAGAAAAAAATCTTGTAAAGGATGGGAAGCCTTTCAGATCTATGCATTGAATCTAATTTTTTGAAAAATAACTTTCCAAGGTTGAAAAGTAGCTGAAGTTTCAACACGTTATACACACTTAGGAAATAACAGATGTATGTATAAGGCGTGGAAGGGATAAGTGCCCTTATTGATTTATATGCAAATGTCTGTTTAAGTTTTCATTTTATGAGACTCAGGAACACAAAAGAGATTGTCCCCCAGAAGCAAGACTTTTTAATAAAGACCCTCATTTTCACAACCAGTGATAGGTATCCAAATCCTCAAGTGTTGGTGAAAAACATTTGTCATTGGTTTAAGTATCAAAATGAAAATGTGGTTCCCTTTAAACAGATCCTTTTTAAAATTAAGAAAACACCACTACACATCGGTGTATACTTTGTGATGCTAACAAATAACCGTTACATGACGTAAGTACAGCGTACCAGTTTTGTTCTCCCAGCCAGGAGGAAGGCAGGACTATTGTCATCACCTAGAACTAAAAGCAAGGATTTTGCAGAATGAAAGGCAAGAGGGGACACCAGAACCAAGAGCCACTGAGGGAGGCTGCGACCCAGCGGCAGGGTGCTAGTGGAAATCCCCTGCCTTGCGTCAGAGCAGGGGCCCCACCGGCTGCCTGCCCTTCCCCATCCTCTGTCCAAGACAGAGGTGAAGAGCTGCTTGGGAAGAGAGGGAAGAGGCATGAATGGCAACCTCAAGCCGACTTCCTTTGTTTCCAGTGAAAGGGAGTCATCCAGAATTGGGGGACAGTTAGGAGGGTGATCCTCCAGGGAAGCAGGACACATCCCGGTTAGATAGAGTCATCCTGGCATGCAGTTTTTAGCAATATTTCCAGAGAGCAGGAAGTGGGTTACCAAGTGGCTGTCCAAGATTCCAGCCGACCTGTCTCCTCCTCCTCCTCACCCTCTCAGTCAAAGAAAAGCACCGGCCTTCAGCAGAAGCTGTGAGGGGCAAAAGATTCCTGACAAGGAAAAAAAAAGTTCAAGGAGAACCCATTCACACTATGCAAAGTGGTCGTATCGGGTACATGTTATACAGGCAAAAAGCAGCCAGGTTCTAAAAAATTTTAAAAACACCGAGTCATATCACCCCTGTGCTCAAAACTCTCCTACGGTGACCCATTGCACTTCTCATCACCTCACCCTGTCACAGTCTTGCCCATCACACTGATCACCTTTTTACACATTACGTAATGTACCTGCTTATGAAGCTCATTATTTACTCTCTGTCTTCCTCCGCTAGAATGTAAGCTCCGCATCGGCAGGGATTTTTGTCTGTTTTTATCACTGATTTGTCTCAGTATCCAAAACAGTGCCCGGCCCTTACTAGGTAGTCAATAAGTATTTGTTGAATTAATTAGTTAATTAGTGGATAGGTGGATAGATGATGTTACAACATTAGACCAGGCAGAAATGATTCAGTGATCTAGCTATGTAGGTGTAGGTATAAACAGAGAGAGACAGCAGTGGCTGCAGCTATAGATAAAGCCACAGGCGAAGGCTGTGACCGATAGAGACACAAATGACAAGTTGTAAAATAAAGGGACAAAGTATGCAAAGGCCAAATGAAGAATTTATCCTCAAAGTTTTGAAAAACATAAAAAATTCCTTACAAAAGAAATGAAAGAGAACATGAAATTAATTAAACAAGACCTCAAAGAGGTAATGGCAACATTGAATGAAACTTCTGAAGAAAGAATTAGGGGCTACAGAAACACACTATGAATCAGAATAACATGATTAGAGAATGGAATAATAAGAAACATCAATGAACAGAATACACATAGCTGAAAACAGAATTAATAGCCCTATATCTCTATGCAGTGAAAACAGAAGAAAAGGGAATTGTAGATTAAAGCAACTCACAGAAGAAAAAGGTACGGAGGATAGACATTGGTGATCCAACATAAATATACAGGAATTGATTTTCCAAAGAGAATGGAAGATGTAGTAGGAAAAAAACACCTGCAAATGAAGAAAGGACTGAATCAGCATGAAACAATAAGTTCTGGGAAAAAATTCATAGTGAATCTGTGCTATAAGGCATGTTTTGGTACTGTTACTGAACTTAAAGGTTAGTTATTCAGGCATGCAGGTGTCAAAAGCAAGCTGTCTAGAAAGGACCAAAGGTAAGCTGGTCTCCAGCTTCTTTACAGAAGCACTCAGTGCCAGAAGACAGTGGTGCAAGCTCAATAAAGCTTCGAGAGAAAACGTGACCTAAGTATTTTGCACAAAGCCAGTCACGTAACCAGTAAAGCCATGACAGGAGTTCCCCACTTATCTGCGGGTTACACATTCCAAGACCCCTAGCTACCTGAAACCACAAATAGCATCAAACCCTCTGTATACTATGTTTTCCCTTGTTAAGTTGAGAACTTTCACCTTTTCACTTCAAGTGAGCACTTTACTGCTTCTCTTTGGCAAATGTGAATGGCCAGCATCACTACTCTTGCACTTCGAGGCCACTAGTAAGTAAAGTAAGGGTTACTTGAACACAAGCACTGTGATACTGCAACAGTCAGTCTGATAACCCAGACTGCTGAGTGACTAACAGGTGGGGAGTGGGTACAATGTGGATCTGCTGGACAAAGGGTTGCTTCACGTCCCGGAGGGGACAGAGTGGGACCGTGTGAGACTTCATCATGCCACTCGGAATGGCATGCAATTCAAAGTTTGTAAAAGGTTTATTTCTGGAATTTTCCATTTAATATTTTCTGACCACTGCTGACCACGGGTAATTGAAACTGCAGATAAGGGGGGACTATTGTACTATGTGAGAACCCGGAGAACATAGCAATATTGAAAATCCACTCAATAAAGAGATGAGTGGAGAATCCACCTCACTCAGAGAAAACCGAAAGTTCTTTCCATGGTTTACAAGCTTCTGCCCCTTCTGGTTTCCCTTATCTTTCCCGCCCAATCCCCGACTCCATTCCCTCTTGACCCATGCTCTCCACCCTCACTTCCCTCCTCCTGATCCCCAGACCCATCAACCCAACCACACCTGAGGCCTTGCACCATTGTCTCTGCCTCAAGCTTGTCTTATTCCTTCACTTATTTAATGAGACCTTCCTTGCTGCCTTACCTAAAATTCCAGTACCCCCAACACCCTCTTTTTCTCTTCTCTGCTTGATTTTTCTCCTTGGCAATTATTCCCGTCTAGCTTACTCTATCTTCTTTACGTATTTTGTTTCTTATCTGTCTCCCGCAGACTAAAATATAAGTTCCCTGAGGACGTAAATTATTATCTGTTTTATTTTTCTTTATTCCTAGAATAGTGCCTGGAACACAGTAACCATTTGAGTATTTATTTAGTGAATAAATAAATCTAGCGTCTAAGTCCATTCCTTCCCTCTCCATCACCTCAACATTTTTGAACCAGAGTGAACCTAGAGGGTAAAAGCAGTTAAATGGAGGGGTCTGAAAACTAAATCTTATCAGGACAATCTGATGAATACCTAGCCTTTGTGTTAATTAACCCTAAATGTATTAGAAGAAATGCCAACAATGACTTTTCAGATATTGCTACAGAAACAGAATTTGAACACTTAGATAAAAGTAAGGCCGGGCACAGTGGCTCAAGCCTGTAATCCCAGCACTTTGGGAGGCCGAGACGGGCAGATCACAAGGTCAGGAGATCAGACCATCCTGGCTAACCCGGTGAAACCCCAACTACAAAAAACTAGCCGGGCGAGGTGGCAGGCGCCTGTGGTCCCAGCTACTCAGGAGGCTGAGGCAGGAGAATGGCGTGAACCCAGGAGGTGGAGCTTGCAGTGAGCTGAGATCTGGCCACTGCACTCCAGCCTGGGCAACAGAGCGAGACTCCGTCTCAAAAAAAAAAAACAGAAAGGTAAATTTTCCGTTTTTCAAGAAAATTATCTTAGCGTCGGAGCTAATGATGGAATCAGCGTCTTCATAAATGCTGAGCTTCCCTGCCAATGGAGATTGTGAAAAAGATGTCGGATTGCTGTCAGGGACCCTATGGGAGAAATCCCTACCATATAAAGGAATTTTAGTCCAGAGAGCCCCCAGCTTCTTCTGCTTTGAGATTCTGTGATGCTATGCACACATGATATTCTGTGATGCTCTGCGTGCAGCTTCGATTGTTCTATTGTGTGTGACGGTGATTTGCAGACATTTACATTTGGGAACTGTGACTGTACCTCTGCCTGCAGGTCAGGTCCCTGGCTTCCTCACCCAGTTCCTACTGGCTGCTCTTTGAATCACAGCACTCCCGGCGTGTAGGAGTCCAGCACAGTTGGTTGACTGGCCTTTCTTGAAGAGATTTACAATTCAGCAGTAATTCCAACAGGAGGAATTCGTTTGCTGTAATTGAGCAAGCAGATCATCCCCTATTTCTTTTGAAAATTGTCATTAATATGATCTTCAGGCAACTCCTCCCAGCTAGACATGAGCCTTGGTTGAAGCAAGCTTCAGTATTTCTTTGATATAAGGGTAAAGGACCTTATGTGAATGAGCTAAAGATCCTAAAGAGCATTGAGTTGGTTTAGGGCATTTTGGTGAGAGGGCATTTTTGCTGGGAGTGGTGAGGAAGAGCATGAAACAAACATTTTTATTTGTTTGCTTTTCTGTTTCATCATTCTTATGTTCCTAATACTCATGTTTTATAAAGCTATTGCTGTTTCAGAGTCCAGTTGACAAGTTATAGAATTCATAAGAACATTCCATGCCACAGTCAAAACATAAAATATTTATTCTTACATTTACTAAAACTTATTTTCTGTTGGAACCTAAATTAATCACACTTTGATTCTAAAGGATACACGAACTAAACTCTAGCAAAGGCATTAAAGAGATCTAAAGCTCTAAATAAAAAAGAATGGTTCCCAGTTATTTAGAAATGTACCTGCTTAAGCCCAACTGAGGTAATTACTCTTCTGAACTTTAAAGTAGATAACTTAAAAAAAAAAGAAAAAGAAAAAAAAAAACTCTTAGTCGTGGCACCATGACAGTAAAGAACTCTGAAAGATGGTCTTCAGGTGATCACAATGAAAACATAGCAAAACTTCAACCTCTGTGGTCTTACCTGTAACACTGCACTGTTACATGTAACATTTCACAGCGTTTCCATGACTTGAGATTTATGGTACTGTCAGTTTTAGTATCATGCTTTACAGCCATAGAAAGAAAAGTTTGTGCTTCCCATTTGTTGTTGAGTAGGGGATGGCTGCTATGTATAGCTACATAGAGGTTAGGATTTTTGAGGAAGGCTTACTACTATAATTCTACCAAACCTAGGAGAGAATCTTCTTTTCACTTGTAAACATTTCCTTAACATTTACAGTGTTAATTTTTCCAGGGAAGCATCCATTCTCGAGGGTCACTGCAGGAAGGATTTTCCTGGCTCGTCTTGCAGCTGGTCATTGACGCAAGTCCCTTAAGTCATATGTGCATATAAACCACCAGGGGTTTTTGCAAGGGTTAGGGGAGGTATATTAAGTGTGATACATAACAGGTACTCAATGAATGATCCACAAACATTTTGATTGCATTAGTCTAGTTTGTGTTTTTGGGCCAGTGAATCTGTATTGTTAGCAAAATAAATGGCCAGTGGTTTATGGTCAGTTCCCACTCTCCTTCATCCTCCAGCAGGCAGCCTTACTATCTGAGTGGCCCCTCATCATAGCTACTAGAGCAGGGCAGCTCTGCTTTAATACTCTTTATTCCATTCCCCTTTCTCCTTCAAACTCCCCCACTTATCCCATGGATCTCTCCCTTAAGTCCTGGTTGGAGTCTCCAGTAGCAAGAATGGCAGTAGGCTGGAGAAAGGAAAGGAAAGAATGAACACTTTCAATGTTTCTACTTCATGGATGACATTGACCTAGGACTTTACATGTACAACTTTACTTGGGCTTTTATAACACCCATGTTGAGTGATGAATGTTTTCTAATTATATAGACAAAAGACCTAAGATTTAGTTACATAATTTGTCCCCAAATTAAATGGTTTATCCTTTTAATATGCTTCTCCTGTGAGAAAAATTCTGCCAGTTAAGATGAGAGAAGTTGGTTGGGAGCAACTTGAGGAGGCCCTTCCCTGAGTTTAAGTTTGGTTTAGCACTGTGTTCCAATAGCAATATTGGTAGCAGTAGGAGTAACAGCAATGAGAGTGGTCACAGACCAGGAATAATAATAGTAACAGTAGTAATGGCGGGAGTAGAAATCTCAGAAATAGCATGCCTCAGTCTGCTGACAGGGTTCAATATTCAACTTGCTATCTTCTCAGCATTCCTGTTTTAAATGCCCAAACCGTACCATTTGGGTCACCGGTCTGAGAGATTTGAATTTATTTTGTTTCCAGGGAGCCTTTGAACACTGGCCGGGACTTAGTATTTTGATTTCCTTTTTTAACTCTAACACTAACAAAGCGTAATTGTGATCTTATTCAGAGCTGCATGTGACACTCATCTCCAACATATCCAAGGACCCACATGTGAATGTCTGACAGCAAAGGGTTTGGACGTCAGACCCCTGAGTGTTCACCCAGTACCCGCTGATCGCAGTGTGAGTGTGTCTCACCTCCAGAGTGTGGGGCCAAGCAGCTCTGGGACTATCCAGCAGTCCCCATGCTTGCCAAGTTCTTTGTGCTATGATCCATGTAAGACTTATGTCTTGGGAGCCCCTAAATTGGTGTAGCATACAGTCTGTGTATCATCTCCTCTGAAAGACTTTAGGTTTCCTAGTTACCTTCCTAAATGGATCTTCAGACTTTTAAAGTATTTATTTATTTATTTATTGTAAGACAAGGCAACAGGCCCCTTCATCCTATTGCTGCACTTTGCTGTTGCTGGAGGGAGATGAAGTCTTACAATTATGAATTTCAGAATAGAACTTGATTATATTAACCGCCTAACAATAAAAGAGAAATAAACTCATGTGGATGTGAGTCTTTTTGAATATCCATTCTCTTTCAATTCTTTCACTTGAAAAGTGAGGGGCAAAATCAGAAACATAGCCTGAGATTAACAAAAGCTTCCCAGTGACATGGAATTGTCTCAGCCTGAGAGGGAAGACTCTGATGTTCTTCCCAAGGGAAGAATCAGGACCTCACCTTCCTTCTCGAGATAAGCCAGGTGCTTTACTCCAGAGCAGGAATTTCTTTTTCTCAAATCCCACCCCCTCCACAGTAAGTCATCCTTTATGCTACAAGGAAGTAAGTGTCACTGAGCTGCTTAACCTGTCCTTGCCATTGGAGGGGCAGTATCTCTCAGAGGACACTCTAGCTCAGTGGCATGTAAAACTGACTCCCAGTCAGCTGAGCCTGCACATCAGCTGCCGACATGATTGGCACTCGCTGATGGCTTGTAAAAAACCAGCACACACCCAGAGGGAGCTGTGTCCTTTCTAAAGTGGATCCCTCTTTCATATCGCAAGTTGACTTGGAAGTCATCACCAGTTGCCTGGAACATAGTAGGCTCTCAGTAAATACATGGTGCCTGAACAAATGAAGATGTATTCACAACTCAGTTTTTGTGCCAAAGATATTTTTCAGTTTTAATAATTTATGGTCAAAAGCTAAGACATAATACATTACCATGGGGATTTCTTTTCACTTACTTGTTTTATCTTAGACAAAATGGTTATTTAAAAAGAAGCTTTCGGAGGCCTTTCTAATTATATTCCTCACTGAATCATATGTTTACAGGGATTTTAACTATTAGGTCCAGAACTGCCTTCAGAATTCTAAGCCAATAAATGACCCACCTTGGCATAAGTGATTATTGGTTCAACATATATTCAAAATGTATCAGATAAACAATCCTACCTTCTTCTCTGTGTGCACTTGAGCAAATCATTCAGGGTCTCTGGGTCTCATTTTCTTTATTTCTCAAGGGTAAAATTGGGTTTGATGAGTTCCAAGGACCCTGACAGCTCTAATTCTCATACATTTGGCAGAATGCTGGCAAAGGAATCCTCAAATTACTAGTTGCTCTTTCACTGTGGTGAGCCTCTTAAAGACTTTGCCCTTCATTTTCCCTTTCTTCCCAGCCTGACTGTCTCACCAGTAGGAAATGTTTTTTGCTTGGCACTTACAAGGGTTTTTTTTCTCTCTCTTCCCACACTAACCCTATTGCTGTCTCATGGTTTGTAAATACTTCCAAAGAAACACATGCTCAAACACGTTGATAATTTGCAGGCTAGCTACATATGCCACCAAACTGTTAGACTTTTGAGGGTAAGAAATATGCCTGATTTCTTGTGATATTTAGGCACCCAGCACAGTGCCAGGAAGCCAGTAGAGACCAGCACTACTCACGTATGGACCAAAGACCCCGCACCAGAAGCTTGTTTAAAGGCTGCCAATTCCTCAGCCCACTACAGGGCTATGTAATCAAAATCTGCATAGGTGGGGCCCAGGAATCAGCATTTTTACAAGCACCCTAGGTGGTCCCTCTGTACCCTGAGGCTTGAGAGCCTCTGCAGTACACAGTCAATAAATAAGTGCTGAATACTGAATGAACATTTCCAAAGAAAGGGAAACTTACCCCTCTCCTCAGGAAAGGTCTTAGACTCACAAAGACAACACCAGGGAGAAAAGGAATAAAGGCACGGAAGAAAATACAGTGCACTTAACCCAGTAGCTCTTATGTATCTGCTGCAAAAGAACCCCTCTGCTCTCTTAGGAAAAAAACGAAGCAAGGCTCAGTTCCTCTGAGGTTAGTGCAATCACTAAATGACTTGTTCAACTCACTGTCACTTTCAACTTACTCATTAAGGCTGGTTCTTCCCTTACCTCCAAATGACAACTCAAGGAAGTCCTGTAATGTCCCTGGCTACTGCTAGGTAATATAAACACTACTTTGCTTTAATAAGTAGAATGCACAGACCCAGGTAATAGTCAAAACTCCAACTTGGGGCCGGGTACAATGGCTCACACCTGTAATCCCAGCACTTTGGAGGGCTAAGGTGGGAGGATGGCTTGAGCCCAGGAGTTTGAGACCACCCTGGGCAACATAGTGAAACCCTGTCTCCAAAATAATTGCAAAATTAGTTGGATGTGGTGGTGTATGCCTGAGGTCCCAGGTAGTAGAGGGGCTGAGGCAGGAAAATCACTTGAGCTTGGGAGTTTGAGGCTGGGATGAGCCATGGTCATACCAATGCACCTCAACCTGGTGACAAAGGGAGACCCCGCCTCAAAAAAACAAAATAAAACTCCAATTTGATTTGAGGTTTCAGACCCCTTCACCTCCCACATCCTACATCTCAATCAAATTGTAAGCAGAAAGCCTGTAACTGGGAAAGGGAATCTCTCTTTTTTCCCCACCTACAGTTTCAGCTCCTCCTCCTCCTCTATCTTTAGTTTCTGACCCTTTCAGAGGAAAAGAAAGCAGGGACAGTTCCTACTGACGAGCACTACTGTTGGCTGGCTTCACACTCACTGGACTTGGAGATGTTTACAGATGACTCTTTCTGGGGGATGGTATTGTGGTTTTTTTTGGAAACCTCCCAATCCTGGCCTCTCAAATACAGATTGTTTAATGTGGGTGATGCCTTACCTCTAAATTCTCCATGCTGAGATATGTTCGCCCCTGCATGGGACTCTCTCAGACACAATCTCAGGTGGGCCACACTAGGGTTTTGTCACACATGTGGCCCACATCCAGCCCCGAGGAAATTCTCATGCAAGCCTCAAGTGCCAGCCACCAGGGCCACAGTCCCTCCTTAGCCTCCCTGTTAGAGCAGCTAACCAGCCTGTCTTTTTACCTGTGCTATTTTCCAACAAGAGGCCAACACAGGTCTGATGTGACCCCCTACTGCAGGAACACAAACCAGCTCCATGGAAGTCCCCTTTTCTTGGCATGAAATGAAGAGGAAAGAGCCCCTACTCCCTCAGAGAATGGAACTCACAGAACACCAATAGCTCTTTCGAAAATTACTATTTAAAATCATGTTTCTGTATAACATAAACAAAGTATTAAGGGATGTCTACCTAATTCTCAGACAGCCTCTTTGCATCTTGGTTCAGCAATGCACTATAGTGTCTGATCTTAAGGCCCATAACAGATTGAGACTAGGCTAGACTATTTAAACATGACTTTAAGCCAGCTCAGAGGGTAACCTCCCGTCAGATAATATGGCTTACACCTTGAACTCACTCAGAATGAACCTCCATGGGGCAGAGGGGCTTTAACTGTTCCCACCTAGGAGGTCCAGAGGCTAGATAAGAATTCTCAAGACCTGACTGAAGAGAATAATAAACATCAAACAGCCAGAGTTCTCTCAACCACCTGTGGCCCACCTTCCAGATTCTGAATCTCCATCAGAAGACCTACCTCTCCCCATCCGTGGATGCCAGAAAGGGCCATATGTTTCAGGGACAGATGCCCTTCATTTGGACCTGTAGCCTGGTCCGCTACAGATGCTATCAGTCATCAGGTGGGCAGGTGTCTCTGGATGAACTTCAGAGGAGTCTGAAATCCCCTGAGAAATTATGTTAAATTTATAAGTATAAAAATGTCTCTCGGTAAAGGGTACATATATTTTGTATCAGACTGTCAAAGGGGTTCATAATCCCAAAAGTGCTTTTGCAGCCCTAGAGTTTCAGCATGGTCTGAACTAGGACAACAGTGTTCTAATGTTGACTAACAACTATTAATATAAGAGACATACAGTAGTTGCTGCTTTTCTGAGGTGACACATGTTCCAACACCCCCAGTGGTTACCTGAAGCTACAGATAGTACTGAACCCTCTATATTCTATGCTTTTTCCTATTCATACATACCTATAAAGTTTAACTTATAAATTGGGCATAGTAAGGGATTAACAACAGCAATTTTTGGTCTAGTGCAGTGTCCCATACCTGTAATCCGAGGACTTTGGGAGGCTGAGGTGGGAAGATTGCTTGAGGCCAGGAGTTGGAGACCAGCCTGGCCAACATAGTGAGACCCTGTCTCAACCAAAAACTTAAAAAATAAGCCAGGCATGGTGGCATGCACCTCTAGTCCCAGCTACTTGGGAGGCTGAAGTGGGAGAATGGCTTGATCCCAGGAAGTCAAGGCTGCAGTGAGCCATGATCACACCACTGCCCTCCAGCCTAGGCCACAGAGTGAGCTCTTACCTCAAAAATAAATAAATAATAGTTCTTCTATTACATAGTACAATTATAACATAACAATATACTGTAATAAAAGCTGTGTGAATGTGGTCTTTCACCCCCTCGGTCAAAATACTGTAATCTTTTCAGACCACAAAGGTTACTGAAACCGAGGAAAGAAAAACCACAGATAAGAAAGCACTACTGTGTGAACCATAACCAGGGCGTCACTTCATTACACCTACTATGTGTAAATGGGAGCAGAAGAGGCTGCCCAGAAAAGAGAGCTGAACTTTGAAAGAAGGGTAGGATCATGACAGAGGGAAACAGAAGGAGGGGAAACTAAGGGGTCATTTCAGAAAACAGAACAAATCATGAGCAAAAGCCAGGTGTGAGTGTGAAATGACATGCAATGGGCAGCTGGAGTGTGAGGTTACACCCAGAAGAATGTTGGCAGCTAAAACCTGAAAGTAGGCTTGGAGCAGAGTCGTGAAGGGTTTTGATGTGAAGGGAGAGGGTGCGTACTTTTTCTGGAGATGTGGGCAGACAGTGAAAATTATTAACCAAGAAGAAATATTGACATATCTCCTTGTGCTTGAGCATTTGCATGTCTGTTTTCCCAGATAGGATGTGAATGAAGTGCAGGAAGGCAGAATCACAGTTGAAGTTATGTTTATAAGTTCAATTGCCTACACATTCCCCAGCATAACACAGGGGCTTAATGTATTTTTAGAGTAAGGAGAGAAGATGCATTGAAAGGAAGGGAGGAAAATGGAGGAGGAAGAAAGGAGGAAGAGAGAGGGAGAAAGAGAGGTAGGGGAGGAGGGAGCTGTACTTTTAAGAAAAAATATATATATATATATGTGTGTGTGTATATATATGTGTGTGTGTGTGTGTGTATGTGTGTGTATATATATAGATATATATATATAGAGAGAGAGAGAGAACAGCAGACTATTACGTAGGTCCAGACAATGAGAGCCTTCATGAAGTAAGTATCTTATAGTTTGGAGTTGCTGTCTTGCCATAAAACTCAAATTCTCATCCTCCTCTAAATAGCTTTTCTGTAAACTGTTTGAAATTAGTGTTAAATGTTCTAATTCATTGTGAGTAGAAGGGATCTGTGAGTTGCTTTACCTGCCCTGTTAGCGAATCTGTGCTCATCCATCCTATACTTTTGCCTGGTTCCCCTTAGTGACAGAGCATGCAATTGCAGATGGCCAAGAGTGGAGCGTGGCCAGGGGAAGAGAAGTGAGTAACTAACCCATGGGCTTCACATGCACCTTACGCTTCGGCCCTTCTGCCGCCCGCTCGCTCAACAGGGCAATGTGTTTGTTATGCCTGGCTGACTTTTACATCCTGCCAGCCCAGACATACTAAAAACCTGACCTTCAGCTCAAACCCTCTTAATCCATATGCTCTATTATGTGTCTCTCCAGATTGAGTGGAATTTGGGTCAGCCCTTGATTAGGATGACATTTTTCACTCTTCTAAGATTATGATTTAATCTGTCCATCTCAGACCTACCTGCAGTACTTTTCTGTTTATCCAGATAACCTTTCAGGGCTCTCTAAGCTTGTCGTTTCCTCTTTGACCACATTTCATATACATATTTCCTGTTGAATTCCTATAGCACACCTTCAAATCCTGAATTCTTAAGTGTTGTTCATTCACTTCCTTTAATAACTTGCTAGTTCATAAACAAAATTATTTTGCAGAACTTTTAGGATATGGCTCCAGATGCATCCAGGTGGCTGCCTTGGCCTGTACAGTTACATATTTTCAAAAAAGGAACACAAGAATTTGATTTTTTAGAAAAATAAATGTATACCATTCCCCCAAATTAACTGCAACTCCTTGCAGGCTCAGAGGTCACATGATTTAGAGGTAGTCTCCTAGAACCCTGAGCAGTGGATCTTGTGAACCTCAGAAGTTCTCCAATGATATCTCTACTTTTGTGAACTTAACCAAAGCAAGCACATGATACATGTTAGGTAAGAAGAATAAGCTGAAGTCATCAAGTGGCCAATCAAATTACAGCTCCCTACAATTATAATCCCTAATTATTTAGTGAACATCTGCTATATGCAGGTTGCTGAGAGAGAAGACAGGAAGATTAAAAAAAAAAAAAAGTCCTGCATGAAAATGGTTACTTTCCTTAGGGAGCTAGTTGGTAAAAGAACCATCCAGGGACACATTAATTGTGGTGCAATGCACAACAGGATGTTCCCTCATAGAATTTCAGGAGAGGGGGCCGTTCATTCTGGCTGCCATGGATCCCAGCAAGAGGACAGCTGCACTCAGCTCCAGTCCCCACACAGGGTCATGTTGCCAAACCTTCTGGATGTGTGGTTGTGTTTTGTTTTGTTTTTAAGAAAAATGGCCAATGCGTATTTTGTGGAGGCTCTCCTGATTTTACATTCTTGTCAACCAATTCAAGCTTTTTTCAAGCCCTGATTCCATGTGTGGAAGCAGGACATTCCCATCTGCTGGCTGTGGATGGCCATGGACCATCAGCTTCTAGCTCTGGACCAGAAGTGAGGTTCTCAGAAGAGGTCAGTGTGTTTCTAGTGGGTTGAAGACAGAGTGCCCTCCCTCATTATCTAATATTGGGCTGAGCACTATGGTTTAATTCCTTGTGCTGAGAGATATCATATTCCCTTCTTTTCAAAAAATTAATAGGATAATCCTATCTGTGTTTTACAAAGGTAATTCTGGTGGCAGATGGGCACTTGGCAAATGGCTTGATAACATTAGTTAATTTAATGAATGAGAGAGAGAGTGAGGAAGGCAAGAGATTAGAGGACAGTTAAGAGGCCCTTGAACCACAGGGATGGTGGCTCACACCTGTAATCCTAGCACTTTGGGAGGCTGAGGCAGGTAATAACCTGAGGTCAAGAGTTTGAGACCAGCCTGGCCAACATGGTGAAACCTCATCTCTGCTAAAAATACAAAACTTATCCAGGCCTGGTGGCAGGTGCCTCTAATTCGAGCTACTTGGGAGGCTGAGGCAGGAGAATTGCTCGAACCCAGGAGGTGGAGGTTGCAGTGAGCCAAGATAGCGCAACTGCACTCAAGTCTGGGCGACAAAAGCAAAACTCCATCTCAAAAAAAAAAGAAAAAAAAAAAAGCCTCTTGGAATGATGCAGACAAGACATAATGAGGTTAAAGGGAAATGAAAATGGAAAAGAAGTGATAAATATGGAAACCATCTGTGGGGCAGAGTGAGACCTTTGTGGAGGTCACTAACGTGGTTCACCAAACTTCCCTGGTTCTCCCCCTGTCTGAGAGTTGATGCTTTGCCACTTCCTGGTCTCCTTGCATTCAAGTGGTGCCACGTGACCAGTGCTGGCCAATGAGTTTCAAGAGAACATGATGGGGACTACTTCTGGCCCAGAGCATTTAATTTCCACTCTCAAAAGCTCTCTTTCCTTCTGGTAATGTTCAAGATAGTAGATGCTCCACCAGCTTGGCCACCTAAGTGACTACAATGAGCTGAGCCCCCTGATGATTTAGGACACGGAAAGAAGTAAACTGTACTGGGATTTCGAGGTTGCTTGTTACCACAGCATAACCTAACCTATCCTGACTGATCGATTTCTGTTTGCCCCTTTTGTCCACATTGCAGTAGACAAAGTAAAAATAATACTGTTTTACTTCTCATAAACGAGACCAACCATCCTGGCTGAAATCCACGAGACATTTGCAGAAAACATTTGTAATTATATAGGTGATGCAACCATATTACATCCTAGCCCCGTTAGTAGTCCAGCATTGTATTGTTTTTTAGGAATTTTCTCAGGATTCTATTTTTGATGACCCTTTTCTCACAACAGAGTATAGAATTAATGTAATTATTTTGTTAAAACTGTCAGTTGCCTTCTTTTTAGCTTAGTACATACGAAAGCCTTTAAAATGAATGCATGAATTAAATGACTGATTCGCACATCAATACAAAATAACCAAATTACTCATCCAGTATCTTCATAATCCTACTAAAGAATTCTATTGTAGAGATGGAAAGAGAAAATAAGAGTGAGAATAATAATAATATTTATGATATGAGTAACTTTTACCATTTAACATGAGTAACATTTTGCTATACAATTAAAATCATTTTTATTTCAGGTTTCTTCTCAAAGAATCTGGAACAGAATTACAAATCTGGCAAAGGTATATTTTGAATCCTATATCTCAAAATATAAAGAGGTGTAGCTTCAGAGAAAATATTACTATTTATTGTGTATCCCAAGCAAAGCTAGGATCCACGTGGTCCTAGAATCATGTCTTAGATTTCATCTGTAAAGTGAGGAAATATATGCTATCTCCTCTTCTTAAAAACTAAGCAAGAGCCAATGAATTACGATCTGGAAACCCTTTTTAGCAACCCTGAAGTTGTTGTGTAGGAACAAAATTGAATTGCCTGTTTAGGAACTTTAAAGTTCAGCCTAGATAAGAAAGATTTGTGGCGATATGAGGGCAATTAAAGAAAGAACATAGCAGATCCTTAAAAAGAAGTCTCTTGCTGTATACTCCAGCTTCCACAGCCTTCCAAAGGAATCAGCCACCGCATCTTTGTCACTTAACTTTTTTTAATCTGAACTGACAGATCACTGGAGAATAACTGTAGGGAATAATCCCCACACTGGCACAGGGGGTGGATTAAATCAACCATGAAAATAAGCACTGGCCCATGTGTCTGTAGCCTAAAAGAAATTTGAGTGAGCATAGTGCTGTGTTTAAACCAGGCACAGTAGCCACTGAATTGTCTGTAATATTTTCTGCTACAAATCTCCCTTTGAAGGGAAAGGCAAGCACTGATCCTTTGAAAGCCAGGGTGCATCTTGCTTTGTCTGCTTAATTTGAAGAATTATTTTATTAACATAGGAATATAAACTGAGCATACTTCTCCCTTCCCCCCATACATGTAGCATAACTTTTAGTGAATATGGCTTATGGGTTCTCTTCTACCTTAATTTTTATAAAAGTAAAAATATCCCTGGAAAACCCATGCTCAATAAATGTTAGCTGTAATTTTAAACTTTTTAACCTCGAAGGTGGATTGGCCTTCTAAGAAGTCATCAAAGATGTAAATAGGTCTTTTTCACATTAATGGAGGAAAAATAATAGGATTGAATGTGACATGAGCACTTTTATGAGCTGCTTCCTATCTCACCCAAATGTATATTCTGTCTTTAACTCATTTGGTTTCAAAAAGACAATGAGGCATAGACAGTGAATCTCAGACTTCTCAGAAAAGCAACAGCCACCACCACTTGATTATCCATGTATTGGAGAAGTTGCAGAGCACAGAGAACTGATATCCAAGGAGAGTCCCATTGTGTCTGCCATGTTCTTCAGCAATCCTCTGCCAAACTCTGTAAGGAAAGAATACTACTAGTTCCTCTGTGAGTAAACTGTACTGGGATTTCGAGGTTGCTAGATTCTCTGAAGAATAAATTTGGTCCCATCTGCTGAGCAAACAGATTTCAAATCAAGAATCAATGTTTCCATAAACAGTCTATGGATTCCTTGCAGGTTATCCAAACATCAGTTAAGCAAAATCAAGGAACCTATAGAATCTATCCACCAGAATTCAATCAAAATGCCCACTCAAACCCTAGGAGTTCTAATTTGTTATTGTATTAACACCTGGAAAATACTTGAATTTTGATGGGAAAAGACAGAAGAGGGTTATTTAAATTTTTTATCTTAAAGAAGATCTTATTAAAATGTTTAGTATTGATAGAACTGCATTTTCTTCTTTAACTCATGCTGTAGGCTTATTCCAGGAGCAGAATTTCCACACCAAGCTCCTCACAGCTGAAAATCCATAACAATGATGCTTTCCCAGAGCCTGGGGAGAGTTCAGCTAAGCCCCAGGTTATCCTAGTTGGTCAGAAAAGTCCCAGCTCCAGTTTCCCACCCTTGCACACTTTAAGACCCTTTTTTTGTGTTCCTTTCACCTTTCCTGCCAGACTATCTGAAATACTTTGCCTTCGTGAAAACTGCATTTATTAAGAAATTCAGGCCGGGCGCAGTGGCTCACACCTGTAATCCCAACACTTTAGGAGGCTGAGGTGGGCGGATCACGAGGTCAGGAGATCGAGACCATCCTGGCTAACATGATGAAACCCGGTCTCTATTAAAAATACAAAAAATTAGCCTGACATGGTGGCGGGCGCCTGTAGTTCCAGCTACTCGGGAGGTTGAGGCAGGAGAATGGTGTGAACCCGGGAGGCGGAGCTTGCAGTGAGCCGAGATCATGCCACTGCACTCCAGCTTGGGCAACACAGTGAGACTCTGTCTAAAAAAAAAAAAAAAAAAAAAAAACAGAAATTCATATGCATATACCCACTTAACACATATTTACATTTTAACACATTTATATTTTTTATCAATCAAGGATGACTATTACCTTCAAAGTTTCTCTTTAGTGTGAATTTGCCAGTTTCATCACACTGGATAAGCTTGACATATGAATTAACACATGCAATCTTATTAGGGGTAAACAAGAATTTCATTAGGCAAGCTAGGTATGTTGGTACATGCCTGTAGTCCCAGCTACTCTGAGAGGATCGCTTGAGGCCAGGAGATCAAGGCCAGGCAGGGCAACAGAGTGAGACCCCCCCCACCTATAAAAAAGAAAAAGAATTGTGTTAAGTTTATTTTATATTGAAAATAGTTCATCATGTCC
Organism: Rhinopithecus roxellana; assembly: GCF_007565055.1. NCBI lineage: Eukaryota > Metazoa > Chordata > Mammalia > Primates > Cercopithecidae > Rhinopithecus > Rhinopithecus roxellana. Next base: position 92,609,198 of record NC_044554.1, read on the forward strand.
TCCAGAGATCCTGATATAAAATGTATAAATCATATATATATAAAATTATATGTGTGTATATATATATAGACATATGTATAAAATTTCTTCATTTATAAAATGCTCATGTCTGACAACAAAGACAGTGACACCTTCAGGTTATTTCTAAGTGGGCCCTCCCAATAATATTAGTTCCATATATGTATGCATTAGTTTGTGTCAAAAAAAAAAAAGATGGCGTTCCAAGGTCAAATGAGTTTGGTTGGTATTGGATAGAAAATGTTAATCACGTTTTTTTAATGCTGAAATTCTGCCCATTAATATTCTAATGCTCACTGGATTTCCAAAAATAGGATGAAACATCCAGTATCTCCAAAATAATTTTTTTGGCCATTGGACACTTTTTTTCCTTGGAGCATATGTGGGAACTAGCATCCTGTGGAATAGTCCTAGGGAATATTTCTTCATCTATCAGGAACAAATGTCCATTGTTGACTTTTCAAAAGAAGGTTCATGCCACAGTTGGTATCATCAGTGGAGCCAAAGATGAATTTGGTCCCGTATAGGGTCTAGATCTCAGCCTAGGGCAACAAGCTCAATTTAATTAGTGCCCTAGGCTGGATCAGAATATCACAATGCTGACTCAAACTGAAGAAGATAGATTATAAATCCAGAATGCCCATTTTAATTTACAAAGAGAAATATAATTGCCAAGGGGCACTAATATTATTGCCCTTTGGTCAACACCTTCTCTGCTTATAAAGGACAATTCCATGAAAATCCTTATCTTGTCAGAAGGTTACAAGATGAGTATAAATACAGGACTTGACATGTCAATTTGTTCAGAGATATAATGGCCACAATGTGTCTACACAGTGGGATATGCCTGCCAGTTGGACCAGATAGGGCATGGCCTCTGACCACCACTCCAACCTCAGAATTGGCTTCTCTGATGCCATCTTTCTCTAGGTCCAGTAATGACTAACCTTCGTCTGATAGACATTTAGTTTCTGTCAATATGTTAAAACCTTCACCAGTTCAAGACTATTTAGATATACTAGACAGAAACAATGTCTAGTCCATGCAGAAGAGATGAAATGATTATTTCACAGTGTACCAATATTATTTTATCCCACGTGTATAATTGCTCATATCACTGTGAGACTATAGGCAGCAAATAAATGGGAAGCCATCTGTGTCTTTAACATGGCTTGGTGTAATATATTTATAACATATAACATTGTAAATATGTATAAAATATAATTATATGGTATATAATATTGTAAATATATATAATACATATATACTTTGATTCTTAGAAGTTATTTGATTCTTAGGCACGGAAGTCGCTTCCCCCTTACGGAAAGTCAAAATGTTTTGGAGTTTATGCCCAGTCCCCAGCTAGAATCAGTGACTCACTGGTGTTGGGAGGAGTCAAGGGAATAAAGGGACTCTGTGAAGCAGGATAAGCCCAAAGGTGTCATTTATGCTTCAGAGCTCCCTGGAATCAGGATGAGGCTGGGACTTGCCCTGAAATCCTGCGTTTGCTTGGCTTCTTGCCCTCCCATCCTGGTGTCCTCGCTCCTCTCCGGGTTTTTCCTGGGAGCCCTTCTTTAAATCATTTGTGCTCAAATCCTTAGATCAGGGTCTGCATCTGAGAGAGTCTGATTTAGGAGTCTTACTTTATAAGGTTGTTGAGAAAACCAATGAAGAGATTAATGTCAAATGCTTAAAACAGTTCCTAAAATATAGGAATTTGCTGTTATCATATAAAATATAGCCATAGTTTTGAAACTAATTTTTGTTTAAATTTTTTGTCAGTGCAATACATGCATGTGGTTAAAAATCAATTCAATCCGGAAGGCTTCTGAAAACATGCTAAGTTCTCAGCCATCCTCCTCTTCACCCTCAGGATTACTCCCCAGGGGAATCACATTTAACCATTTCTGGTTTTAGGCTTTCTGAGTTTACCTCTGTATTTCCAAAGACTTCCAATTTATCTCTGTCTTTTATTAACTTGTTGTATCATCTGTTCATTTCCTGCTATGGAGTATGAGGGTTTAGTTCACTTACAACATCTCTCACTGTCTTTATCTCCCTGCTCCGAAGAGAAGCATAGCATTATTTTTAGTTAACTGTATAATTTTAAGTAGCATATTTAAGTCTCTATTTGTTCTGTCATCTACAGAGCCATCTCTTTACTCTCCATGCAGTGCCCCTGTCCTCCCTTTCCCTCCTCTCTCCCACCAAGTTTTCCCTTCCACATAGTCAGGGATGATAGCTTTTGTGTTCTCGTGAAATCTTTCATGCTTTGTTTATTATTGTTAAAAATTACAAGTCAGTAAACATTCTTGACTTTAATGTGGCTACATTATTATTTCCTGCAGAGCCAAAAAAATATGCAGTGATCAGGTGTTCCTCTCAGTGTGGATTTTAGTGCTACTCAAAGAAAATATCCAAGTGCATCATCCTTTCATACTCCACCAAGTGCTCAAAATCACACCACATTTTACTTTCAATTAAGGTATTTATTTTAGTTGACATTGAAATTGTACATATTTATGGGTTACCATTTGATATTTCCATGCATATCTATGTTGTCTTCATTATTTCGTGCATTTATCATTTTCTCTTCTAGCTACTTTGTAATGTACAATACCTTACTGTTACCCATAGTCACCCTACTGTGCAACAGAACACCAGAACTTACTCCTCCTATCTAATTTTAAGTCTGTACCCATTGACCAAGCTTTGCCTCTCCTCCCCTGACCCTTCCCCACTCTCTGGTAACCAGTGTTCTACTCTCAGCTTCTATGGCTTTTCTTTTTAGATGCCACGTATGAGTGAGATCATGTGGTATTTGTCTCTTTGTGTCTGGTTTATTTCACTTAGCGTAATGTCCTCCAGGTTCTTTTATGTTGCCACAAATGACAGAATTTCATTCATTTTATGGCTAAACAGTATTCCATTGTGTATATGTACCACATTTTCTTTATCCATTCACAGTTGCTGGACACTTAGGTTAATTCCATATCTTGGCTATTGTGAATAGTGCTGCAGTAAACATGGGAGTACAGATGTCTCTTTGACTATATTGATTTCATTGTCGTTGTATATATACCTGATAGCGGGATTGCTAGATCATATAGTAGTTCCATTTTAGACTTTTTGAGGAACCTCTATACTGTTTTCCACAAAGGCTGTCTTAGTGTGTAATCCCACCAATAGTATATAAGTGTTCCCTCTTCACATCCTCACCAACGCTTGTTTTCTTTTAGCTAATAACCATTTTAACAGAATGAAGTGGTATCTCACTCTAGTTTTGTTTTGTTGTTGTTGTTTTTGAAATGGAGTCTCGCTCTGTCACTCAGGCTGTGGTGCAGTGGCATGATCTCAGCTCACTGCAACCTCCACCTCCTGGGTCCAAGCGATTCTCCTGCCTCAACCTCCCAAGTAGCTGGGACTACAGGCACATGCCACCACGCCCAGCTAATTTTTGTATATTTTTTAGTAGAGACAAGGTTTCACCATGTTGGCCAGGCTGGTCTTGAACTCCTGACCTCAAGTAATCTGGCTGCCTCGGCCTCCCAGAGTGCTGGGATTACAGGCGTGAGCCACCGCGCCCAGCCTCACTCTGGTTTTAAATTGCATTTCCCTGATAAGTAGTACATCACATTTTATTGCACAGTTGGTTTATATTGTTTGTTTCTCTTATTGTTTCTTATAAAACCATGCATTTTTTTCTTATGCTGTTTGTTTGTTTTGCCAGAAATTTCTTATTGCCCTTCCTTTTGAAATCATTATTATTACAAGAAAAAAAAATGTGTATCTTCTTTAGGAAGTGGCTGGCATCTTTTCCCTTCTTACCTTTCCTTCAGCATTGAATCCAACAGTTTTTCTCCTGGAAGCTCAATTACTTCTTGTTCTAACTTGGAACAGCTGCTTCATATTTGACTTGTGACTTTCCCAGACAGCTTCGACTTTTCCTAAATTTTCTTGTTTCTTTTTTCACATTCTCAGATTCTTCCAAAATCTCAGATATTTTTTCATTACTATGGAATCCCCCGTTTTTCTGCAGATTTTTCCCCTTATAGCCTCTGCCCCAATGCTCTGCTGTGGACTGGCTGCTGTCTGAACTGCTGTATGGCTGTTGCAGTGGGGCTCCCTTGTGCTGCTCTCTTGAGTGACTTAAACGCTGTTTCCTGAGTCCTTTGTCTTCCTCTTTCTTAGTTCATAACCTTATTTTGCTGAAGTACCTATTCAACTTTGTAAGAAAAAGTATGTGAGGATAAAATTGTGTAAAGATAAAGATGTCTAAGTCTTTGTAAGTTCCAAAATGGGCCTTCCTCTGCTCTGGCCCTGGCCAGACAGTTGAGCTAGCAGTAGAATTCTTGGTGGGAGATAACTTTCCCTCAGAACTTTGAAGGCATTGGTCCTCTGATTTTAGCTATATAGTTTTGCTAATGAGAGGTATGATAGCAGTTTGATTTATGTTTCTTTATATGTGGCCCCTCATTTTCTCTCCAAAATCTTTTTGGATTTTAAAAGATCTTTATCTTTGGTGTCCTGCAGTTTCATGGGGAAATTGTCTAGGTGTGGATTGTTTTTCTTTCATCTTGGTTGGCACTCAGTAGACATCTGGAAGGACTGGGAAAAGCAATGGAGAGCTCAGTGTTTTGGGGTGAGATTGTAGGCTGACTGGCTCTTTTAGGGTGAGAGGAGAAGCACTTTACTTTGGGGTGCCCACATCCACATTAGAATGTTTTCTCAACTTCTTTTTCTTACTTTTTTGAGATTTTAGGCCTAGGTGGGGTTATTCTGCAGGTGGAAATAGTGGGGAAGTCAGCTGTTCCCTAAAGAGACCTCAGCAAGCACCCCCTGGGACTCGTGGGGGACTTGCCACCTCTGAGTCCTTAGCCCCTGCCCCCAACAGTTTGCTGAGCAGGTGCAGCTCTCCTGGGGTAGTCCTGCATAGCTTCTTCATTCTGCTTTACAGGGAGCACTCATCCTTCGCTTTTTATCTTTCCTATTTAATGAGGCATCTAAAAGCTAATGTTATGTCTCAGACTTAACCTGTCCTAAAACATTCCAGTAAGAGTGTGCCCTAAAATGTCAACAAAGGCAGTAGTGGTTGGTGAATTGCCCTAATTTCCAAAACAAAAGGCACTAAAGAACACTGGGTTATTTCCAGATGTCTATTTCTTTTCTTTCTAGCAATGATCAAATTGAAACAATGATCTTGTTTCAATTTTTTTTTTTTTTTTCTAATGGCAGAAAAATTTGTTTAAAAGAAATAGTCTCAGGCTGGGCATGGTGGCTCACACCTATAATCCCAGCACTTTGGGAGGCTGAGGCGGGCAGATCATGAGGTCAGGAGATCAAGACCATCCTGGCTAACATGGTGAAACCCCATCTCTACTAAAATTAGCCTTGCATGGTGGCACGCACCTGTAGTCCCAGCTACTCAGGAGGCTGAGGCAGGAGAATTGCTTGAACCCAGGAGGCGGAGGTTGCAGTGAGGCAAGATTGTGCCACTGCACTCTAGCCTGGGTGACAGAGTGAGACTTTGTCTCAAAATAAAAATAACAATAAAAACAAAAATAGTCTCAGTGTTGGGGAGCCGCGTTTGCAAGCTGGTCTGGTTGAAAGTCAAGGGAAAAGTCGCACTCTCCCCATTTGCTGCAGCTCCCTGTAGGACTGCTAGGAGCCCCAAGGGTAATGGCTCCCAATCCCCTAAGGTAGGTCTTTAGAATGCAGATTTTGCCCTACTCTCTGGAATCTAATTTCCTAACAAGCTCCGCTCGTGATTCTGGTCCACAATTTGAGATAGGCTGCTAGGGTTGGCAGAAACAATCCACCTTAAGAAAGAAGCTTGGGTGGCTCAGACAATGCAAGGAAATGTGTAGGGATGTTTTCATTGGAAGAATTTATCTCTTTATTTTCCCCTGACATCTCAAGAGACACTTAGATCTCCGCCTTAAATGCAAAAGAAGCAAAAAGACAGATTAAGGACATGTGTAGCAACACTGCTAGAGCTGATAACACTGACCATATGTGACATGGTCACACATCATAATTTCTGGGGCAGAATTGACTTTGTTTCGGGCGTTGTTGCCAAGAATAAAGGCAGAGTTCTGGGTACACATGAACATAAAAATAGAAAGTAGACACTGAGGACTCCCAAACGGGGAGGATTGGAGGCAGGTGACAGTTGAAAAATTACCTCTGGGGTACAATGTTCAATATTTGAGGAATGGGTACATTAGAAGCCAAATGACCACTATTATACACAATCGACTCACGTAACAAACATGCAAATGTACTTCCTGAATCTAAAATTTGAAAGATTAACAAAAAAGAGAATAAAGGCAGACCTCCCAGCAAGTTTTCACCTTCTACACTTTTTCAAAATCCCCAGTCCCCAGCCATCTACCTTTTCCCATCAACTTTGCAAAACTTCCATCTGCAGGTGCAGGCTAGGGATGCCCTAACTGAGGACACCAGAAAGGGTTTCTGATTTGCAACCTTGGTTCAGCTCCCTGAGGTATTCTTACCTAATGGGCATGTGTGGATGTTCCATTTACTAACTCAGATTCCTCCTTTTGGGTTGTTCAAAGATTCCTGGTTTTTCTTCTTCTAGAGACCTTAGTGGGGAGCAAAAGCACACAATAAATACAGAGTTAGGGAGGCAAAGGCTACATCAGGGAACACAGGTTTTTCCATAGGCCCATTGATTCTTTACAACTGGGGCTGATCTGGGAGTTGCTTCCCCTAGTTAGGGACAAATCCAGCTGGAGAACTCTTAGATGCCACCCTGGGGATACTCTAGAGACAACATGTCACAGAGTTCTGTAGACAAAGTAAGCTGATGCCTACTTATTTTCCTTAAACTGGCATGAGGCCTGAGCACAGTGCTGCTGCCACCCTATGTCTTAAGCATGGAGGAAGCATTTTCTTACCATCAAGGTAAACTAGTGGTGTGAATAACATGTACCATGGCCTTCTCCACCTCCTTTCCATTCATACCTCTCACCTCCCTTCCTGCAACCACCACACTTCTCCCAGCCACGTTTCTCTGTTCCTTATAATAACTCGTGCCTCATACTCAAATTAGCATCTTTGTCTTGAAAACATACATTGACATTTCTCATCAGCAGGCTTAAAACAAATGATTTGCCTGCAGTAGGACTGAGGTACAACTGTACATTTTCCCAGGAGCTGAACGAGCAGACCCTTCAATTTAGGCTCAATAATGAGATACCTGAGCCACCTCCTCTCACAAGCACAGCCTTGGAGGGCATCTTTCTGAACGTGAGCAGTCATCTTTGATCAAACCCTTAGGAGAAAATAGGTTACCTCATCATTACAGATAATCCTGTCACGTAAGAGGTTTTGGGAAGTGCCGAGGGTATTCACTGGCTGTGTAAACTTGGGAAGATCACTTAACCTTTCTGAGACTGAGTTCTATGTGTATAACATGGCAATAACACCATCTATCCATACGGTTGTCTTGAAAAGCTAATCCGTCATATTAAATGAAGGTATCTTCAAACTATGAAGCACTGTCTTACTTTTAACCCAAGTTTCCTTGGCTGTTCTCTGTCTGCGCAGTGTCCAGCTTCCAAGTCTTCCCCAGCATTTCTCAAAGCCACTGGGGTGGGGTCTTGTGTGCACTTAGAAACGAGTCCACAGTTCCCAACGCCCTGCCCTGCCAAACCTGTGCCTCTCCAGTGGGCACAGTGTGTTTCTCCCTGTGCCGGCATCCTGGCCAAGTCTCTCCTGTGGCTCCACCAGGACAGCCCTTGCTGGTGGCTGCCCTGACCCCTCAGGACCATAAAACCATGAAGAGCAGAGGAGAATTATGCTCTTGCCCTGTGGCTTCCCAAGGCAATGTAACTTGGTCCCCAGTGTGTGAATATAAACAGCTCTTTTCTTGTAGTAAGATACACATCACGTACAACTTGCCACTTTATTTACCACTTTATTAAATCTTCTATTTTAACTATTAACTAAGTGTACGATGCAGTGACATTAAGTATATTTTCAATGCTGTCCAACCATTTCCACTGTCTAGTTTCAGAACTATTTCTTTACCTTAAAAGAAAACTCACACCCACTGGCAGCTCCTCCCCATCCCTTCCACCTTCAGAGCCTGGCATCCACTCCTCTGCCTTCTGTCTCTATGGATTCACTTATTCTGGACATTTCATATAAACGGAATGTGGCCAAGTCTGTCTGGCTTCTTTCGCTTAGTGTCATATTTTCAAGGTTACTCTTTTTGTTTTTCCTTGGTGTGTTCTATCTCTCCTTAGGACCAGGTTTGCACTGCGGGGACTGGGATGAGGATGGGTTTGGATAAGCATTACCACAAGTCTTCTTTCCAGGATTCCTGGTCACTTTAAGTGATAAGCCCTGCTGCTTCCTTTCTCGTTAGCTTGGGTTTTCTGCCCTCTGTAAACATAGCTGGGTGAGGCTACTCCAGCTCTCAGAAATACCCAGAGGTGGGTGAACAGCAGTGAGTAATGGCCGTGCTCCTTCCTAACAGGCTGTCACACCCAATCCACCAGTTTGCCAGTCATGCCCACATTTGCCTGAGCCTGAGAAGTCCAAGTAAATGCTGAAGTGGAGATACCGACTAGAGTGATTATAATAGTATGATCTTATATTTTGGCATAAAGTAGGTTAGGGTGTTGCTAGAAATCCTACTTCCTTTAGCATTTGAGCACCATTTGGCTTTCCGTACATTGCCAAGTATAGGACACATTTGTATTTTTCCAGAATCTTCCACGGACTTGCTTTTCAAGTGCTTTTGACTTTTCTTGTGTAAATCCCATCTGACATAATTCTGATACCTCTGATGATGTGGCTCCATTTATGTGTAGGGGTTTACTGAGGAAACTTTTAACAAAGATTCAATATGAGAAATTATTTACAATTTACAGCTAATATATAGAAACTGAACAAGTTGAGAAATGCAGGATTCTTGGCTACTCCTATGTCATATTAAATTATTTATTTGGAAAGTTTCAAGACACTGGCTTTGCCGTAACTCTCTCTGCTCTCTAGGTAATTTGATTTGATGACATTTTGTTTTGTATTTCTTTTTCAAAATCTTAAATTTTTAAATTTTCATAATGTATTTCCGTGCATCCCTTTTCCTTTCATAGCTGTTGTTTCCATAAATTTTACATTTAACATTGGCCTATGTCATGTATAGTAACAAGACAGAGAGGAAACCACATAAAAGGGCATAAATACCAGGGAAGAAAGTAAAGTCTTTAACCTTCCCTGCTTAGGGTCAGAATTTTATCTGCAAACATTCTTTGTAGTTCAAATATTAATACATCCTTGAACCTTCCTAACTTTATTCATCTTGTTTTCTCATTCTTCGATGTCCATATTTCGCTATGCTTTATGCAATGAGCCATTTCAAGGCACCATATTTTCACATTTTTTAACTCTCATTTTCTTGTTAGTGTATAGGTGGCGTTGGTGTTTTTTAGACCCAAGTTACATTCATATATACCCCTCCTGCTTTCCTTTGCATCTGGTACATACCTGAATATATTTTATTCTCTGTTATTTTTTGCTTGCAGATGTCAAATTAGTTTATGTAACTCAAAGACTTAGGTTTATGCCTTTCCAGTCAAGCTGCTGTTACAGAAAACAAATATCCAAGCAATATGAACTTACAGACATGGAGGAAGGGAGACATATTTGGGCCCAGGGCTCATTAGTAGGTTAGGGTCTGCTGCCCCTACCCGTCTGCCAATAGCTATCTGCCAATATTCCCAGACTTTCCTGTTTCTAAATGCTGATTTAGATAAATGCTTTTCTAACCAAAATGAAACAGTATGGTATTTAAGACAACCATGGAAATAAGCATTGACATATGTGCCCCCACCTGAAAGACATCAGGTTAGGCTTGCTTTGAATCAGGCAGGAGGCCAGATGCAATCAGGTCCCTGAAGTCTGGAACTCTACTAGAAGGAGAGATCAGGCTCCACTGCCCCAGGAACCTCCAGACTGCAGAAGATCTGGGGATGTCAGAATTGAGTGGGGCTCCCAGATCTTTGATAAAATGTGATTTTATACAACAGAAGAAAGGGGGAAATGGCAAAAGCAGGCCTTTCTCTAAAAGGTCTAATAAACGGGATGATGCTGGGGTACTTTCCAGGCCTCCCCCCTGCCACCTCTATCTCTAAGATCACATCACAAGCCCCAGAGCACCCTGGCTCTACACACAAGGCAGGCCACACACTGGACTGCTTGCACAGACCTAGAGTAGTTTAATGGCCCAGTGAGGACTTGCTACCCCAACTGGACCAAGTTGGAAGCCCTACATGGTATGTGAGATCACAGAATTGGTATTTGATACCCCTGGGAATGGTCGCATCATTTCATCAATACAGCTACACATTCCTTTAAGGCCTGTGGGTTTGACATTGATCCTTAAATATTTATTTGTTCATGGACTTGTTAGAAAGCTTTTAGATTGAGATTTAGGCAAAAAAAGAAAGTGAACTTGGTTTTTAGCCATAAATATCTCTAGACCATTCGTAGGTCAAACTAACTAGCTTCCTGCTGCAGAAATTGTTCAGTGCTGCATGAGCATGTGAGAACAAATTTTGCATGCTCTGTGCTAAGACACCTTCTCCCACTACTCTACCTTTCTCATAACAAGATCCTAAAAGATGATTTCATTCCCTCAGTCCTTAGGTGCTGTCCTGTCCTTCGGTGCTGATGTCTAATCCCCACACTATTTGGTTCACAGTCGCCTGCTATCATCCTTCCAGTTTAGGGATTCTCTCTCTTTAATAAGTAGGCAAAAAATTCAGACTCATGCTTTTGACCCTGCAAAATGGAGAAGCATGTACTACTTTTGAATTTAAAAAGAAAAAAAGTTAGAAATTTGACACTAAGATGTATAAGCAACTGGATGGAGGTCTGAAGTAGCAAGTGAAAATGATACCATTAATGATATTGATCATGGATGAAAAGGCAATTGCAAACAATTTGGTTTTTTGTTATTAACTCCAGTCAAACACTTACCAAAACAACTAAACTGGTTGGACTTCAAAAATCTAAATGAAATCTTGAAAGCATGAGTGTATTTCCCATGCAGTATGGAAAGGAAAAGAGAAAGTAATTAAAAAATAATCTCCATTCCTACCACACATCTTTGGCTTACATTGTTCACCACCTTTTAAAGTAATACCTGATGTGTTATATGCTGGTCCTCCCAAAATACTAAACTTTCCCCAAATGTGACCTTAGTTCTCCCAGTGCCTCAAGACCCTCTTAAATACCAAAGAGCTTCAGGGGGCGGAGGACAACAATTTTCTAAAGGAAACCCTCCGCTTGCACTGGACAGGCTGTCAAGACCCAGCAAGACACTTTGTCATGTTATCTCACTCCACATTTGCTTTCTCTCCTTGTAGCTACCTCATCCCTGAACTCCCAGCTCCAGCAGCTCCAGCTCCAGCTCCAGCAGCAGCAGCAGCAGCAGCCTCCCCCGTCAACCAACCAGCACCCGCAGCCAGCCCCGCAGGCGCCCTCGCAGTCCCAGCACCAGCCGTCACAGCCCACCCCACCCCAGCAGCCACCACCCGCCTCTCAGCAGCCGCCAGCTCCTACATCTCAGCTGCAACAGGCACCTCAGCCCCAGCAGCACCAACCCCACTCCCACCCCCAGAACCAGAACCAACCATCTCCAACCCAGCAGAGTTCCAGCCCCCCGCAGAAACCCAGTCAGTCTCCAGGACATGGCCTGCCTTCACCGCTCACGCCACCCAATCCTCTACAGGTATGCTCCCTGTGCTTCCCATCCGCCCCCAGGAGCACCAAGGACCTTTCCATGGGGTGGTGCCATCCCCAAAGGCAGAGGGCCAGCAAAACTTAGCATCCAGTTCTGCAGCGTCTAATTCAAATTGATCTCTTAGACATAGGGAAGAAGCAGCAACTAGAAGGCAACCGGGGATGCATGTAAACGAAACAAATAGAAGCCCATTTCTGTTGCCCTCCTAAGGATAAATGGTATCTGTTTCCTTCTGTGAGAGGCCAGCACTATAAGTGCACTTGGAGCCTGTAATAATTCCATTTTATGATACTTTTTGAAGGCAGCAAAGAGAGCATCCAATTAAAATTATTACTAGCACAGTTTTGTAGCCCCGTGGAGAACTGCATCTACTGTCCATGAGGCATGGTGGTTATTTCTCTATATTATGAATACAACAGTGTCTCACCTTAAGTACTTTGTGCTCTTTTGTTTCTATTTTTCTAAAGACTCTCTGGGGTTAGGAGGGCAAAGAAATTTAGCCCCAGTCTTATGTCCCAGATTCCAACCATTACTCCGCAGACTAACAAGTACTCTAAATTCATGCCAAGAGCCTCAACCAATATGCATCTTTATAAAGGAATAAAACTTCCATAGGCTTACTTTATTACTGTGAGGCTGAGGGCATCATAAATAGATATTTCAGGCTAATCATGAGAGCTCATCTATAACCTACCTATTAAGAAGGAATGGTAGGTGCATTCGTAAATTTTATATATATATATAATTTATATATGTATAATTTATATATATATATAATATATATATGACTTTAAACTTCAGAAAACCATTTTTAACTTAGGTGTCTTTAAAATAAATTAGTTTCAAAACATAATGACTGTGATGTCATCATATCAGATCCAGAAATTAATAACTCAGCCAAGCCATCCATTCTTTGACTTGCACAATGACATTTTTCCCTGTGAGATTTCAGATGACTCCGTGTATTTGTAGTACTGTGACAAAGTCCAACAGAGTGAGCAACCTGTGGACCTGTTTCAAATGCCATCTCATCCCCCTGCCATAGTGGTGGGCATGAACCTCAGTCAGTCCGGCTCTCCCCAGCTTTATCTCTTTCAATTTGGATTCTCAGTGGTGGCCCAAAGCATTCCTAGAAATGAACACATTTCGGAGAAATGAGTCATTGTGTTTTCCTGGGCACTTGGGCCAGGGCTACTTTCAATTTGAACATTTACATGAGTGGAGTTTAAAGATGTGTTTGTACAAATCTTACGATGATGAGACAACATAACACCTTTGACACAAGACTAAAATGAACATGAGCCAAAAACTTCTTCATTGTCCACTTGACAGCTACCGAGAGAGCAGATGTCATCAAATTTACAAAAAGCATGATTACAGCAACCTTAATGTTGGCAGCATTTGGGATTCAACTTTATTATTCCAAAAAATGAATTTAATGCTTTTTAAGAATACTTACATTAGATGTACCTACATACCATCTAATTTCTCTATCCCAGGCACCAAAATAGGTAAAATTACCAAAGAAAAATATTGCCCTTCCTTGAGGAATGAAATTGCTTAGGTGTGTCCCCAGTTGTCCTATGTAGTCCAATATTCCTTCCTATTAGGTGAAAGTTTTGAGCTCTGTGGACCTCAGCCTTCCCTGAACACTGTCAGTGTTTTATAAATCTCTATCAGCCTGTGAGATCCCAGTGAAGACAATCCCTGTTGAATGACTGTTGACAGGACTTTAGATGAAGTGACCACTCAGCCTTAGGAAAATAAACTTAGGAGAATTTCCAAAAGTTCTCCTAACAGTTTCTCATGGAAATCCCAGGGCTATTTTGTTTTGTTTTGTTTTTACAACAAATGAAGGCTCAGAGCTACATTTCTTTCTTTGAAACACTGAGAGAATATACTAATTTTTCATTGTTGAAGTTTTAACTTATAAACTTAATAAAATGTTTAGAGTACATTTAAATATAGAGGAGCTGTTACTCTAACTTCTGTGGATCTAACAGATGACCACCAAATGAGTGACCTGGTACAATTTTTTTTTTTTTTTTTAACATTCCGGAGCAGATACAGAACTAATTTTGAATAAATCTGTGTCAGTAGGCATAAAATGACTTTTTTCCTTTACCACAGGCATGTATAAAGGAAATGGAGAATTTTTTGGTTTAAAAAAATTTTTTACACTAGCTGCAGGCTTTTTGAGTTTGTGGAACATGGAATGTTTAAACTTTTTAAAAAGAAAACTGTTTAAAAGGAATTGCAAGGATGTTTAACTGTCCAAAGTAATGATCTTTATAAAGTGTTTTTGTCTGAAAATTATTAAGGGAATAAAGATCAACTAAATTCATATATGGTAGCCTAAATTTCATTTTACAGTCTTTTATTTTCATGTGGGCTTTATCTTTTTACATTACTCAAAAATCTGCTGGAAAGATATTAGTTTATAACTATGCAATGTAGATTATCAGGGAAAGCCAGTCAATTAGGTTTTTTGCTTTAAAAACAAAACTTTAGAAGACAACAATTATTTCTAAAACTGTGCGGATGCTCCCATATCTTTAGAAAAAAGTAAGTGTAAGTAGGTTGTGTGGTATATTTGGGTGAGGTCATTTCTTTTTTTTTTTTTTCATTATACTTTAAGTTCTAGGGTACATGTGCACAACGTGCAGGTTTGTTACATACATATACATGTGCCATGTTGGTGTGCTGTACCCATTAACTCGTCATTTACATTAGGTATATCTCCTAATGCTATCCCTCCCCCCAGACCCTCCCAACAATAGGCCCCAGTGTGTGACGTTCCCCTTCCTGTGTCCAAGTGATCTCATTGTTCAATTCCCACCTATGAGGGAGAACATGAGGTGTTTGGTTTTCCATTCTTGCGATAGTTTGCTGAGAATGATGGTTTCCAGCTGCATCCATGTCCCTACAAAGGACGCAAACTCATCCTTTTTTATGGCTGCATAGTATTCCATGGTGTATATGTGCCACATTTTCTTAATCCAGTCTGTCACTGATGGACATTTGGGTTGATTCCAAGTCTTTGCTATTGTGAATAGTGCCGCAATAAACATACGGGTGAATGTGTCTTTATAGCAGCATGATTTGTAATCCTTTGGGTATATGCCCAGTAATGGGATGGCTAGATCAAATGGTATTTCTAGTTGTAGATCCTTGAGGAATCGCCACACTGTTTTCCACAATGGTTGAACTAGTTTACAGTCCTACCAACAGTGTAAAAGTGTTCCTATTTCTCTACATCCTCTCCAACACCTGTTGTTTCCTGACTTTTTAATGATTGCCATTCTAACTGGTGTGAGATGGTATCTCATTGTGGTTTTGATTTGCATTTCTCTGGTGGCCAGTGATGATGAGCATTTTTTCATATGTCTGTTGGCTGTATGCATGTCTTCTTTTGAGAAGTGTCTGTTCATATCCTTTGCCCACTTTTTGATGGGGTTGTTTTTTTTTCTTGTAAATTTGTTTGAGTTCTTTGTAGGTTCCGGATATTAGCCCGTTGTCAGATGAGTAGATTGCAAAAATTTTCTCCCATTCTGTAGGTTGCCTGTTCACTCTGATGGTAGTTTCTTTTGCTGTGCAGAAGCTCTTTAGTTTAATAAGATCCCATTTGTCAATTTTGGCTTTTGTTGTCATTGCTTTTGGTGTTTTAGACATGAAGTCCTTGCCCATGCCTATGTCCTGAATGGTATTACTTAGGTTTTCTTCTAGGGTTTTTATGGTATTAGGTCTAACATTTAAGTCTCTAATCCATCTTGAATTAATTTTCATATAAGGAGTAAGGAAAGGATCCAGTTTCAGCTTTCTACTTATGGCTCTCCAATTTTCCCAGCACCATTTATTAAATAGGGAATCCTTTCCCCATTTCTTGTTTTTGTCAGGTTTGTCAAAGATCAGATGGCTGTAGGTGTGTGGTATTATTTCTGAGGACTCTGTTCTGTTCCATTGGTCTATATCTCTGTTTTGGTACCAGTACCATGCTGTTTTGGTTACTGTCGCCTTGTAGTATAGTTTGAAGTCAGGTAGTGTGATGCCTCCAGCTTTGTTCTTTTGGCTTAGGATTGTCTTGCCAATGTGGGGTCTTTTTTGGTTCCATATGAACTTTAAAGCAGTTTTTTCCAATTCTGTGAATAAAGTCATTGGTAGCTTCATGGGGATGGCATTGAATCTATTAATTACCTTGGGTAGTTTGGCCATTTTCACAATATTGATTCTTCCTCTCCATGAGTATGGTATGTTCTTCCATTTGTTTGTGTCCTCTTTTATTTCACTGAGCAGTGGTTTGTAGTTCTCCTTGAAGAGGTCCTTTACATCCTTTGTAAGTTGGATTCCTAGGTATTTTATTCTCTTGGAAGCAACTGTGAATGGAAGTTCATTCATGATTTGGCTCTCTGTTTGTCTGTTACTGGTGTGTAAGAATGCTTGTGATTTTTGCACATTGATACTGTATCCTGAGACTTTGCTGAAGTTGCTTATCAGCTTAAGGAGATTTTGGGCTGAGACGATGGGGTTTTCTAAATATACAATCATGTCATCTGCAAACAGGGACAATTTGACTTCTTCTTTTCCTAACTGAATACCCTTGATTTCTTTCTCTTGCCTGATTGCCCTAGCCAGAACTTCCAACACTATGTTGAATGGTGAGAGAGGGCATCCCTGTCTTGTGCCAGTTTTCAGAGGGAATGCTTCCATTTTTTGCCCATTCAGTATGATATTGGCTGTGGGTTTGTCATAAATAGCTCTTATTACTTTGAGATACATTCCATCAATACCGAATTTATTGAGAGTTTTTAGCATGAATGGCTGTTGAATTTTGTCAGAGGCCTTTTCTGCATCTAATGAGATAATCATGTGGTTTTTGTCTTTGGTTCTGTTTATATGCTGGATTACATTTATTGATATGCATATGTTGAACCAGCCTTGCATCACAGGGATGAAGCCCACTTGATCATGGTGGATAAGCTTTTTGATATGCTGCTGGATTCAGTTTGCCAGTATTTTATTGAGGATTTTTGCATCGATGTTCATCAGGGATATTGGTCTAAAATTCTCTTTTTTTGTTGTATCTCTGTCAGGCTTTGGTATCAGGATGATGTTGGCCTCGTAAAATTAGTTAGGAAAGATTCCCTCTTTTTTTATTGTTTGGAATAGTTTCAGAAGGAATGGTACCAGCTCCTCCTTGTACCTTTGGTAGAATTCGGCTGTGAATCTGTCTGGTCCTGGACTTTTTTTGGTTGATAGGCTATTAATCATTGTCTCAATTTCAGAGCCTGCTATTGGTCTATTCAAGAATTCAACTTCTTCCTGGTTTAGTCTTGGGAGAGTGTAAGTGTCCAGGAAATTATCCATTTCTTCTAGGTTTTCTAGTTTATTTGCATAGAGGTGTTTACAGTATTCTCTGACGGTAGTTTGTATTTCTGTGGGGTTGGTGGTGATATCCCCTTTATCACTTTTTATTGCATCTATTTGATTCTTCTCTCTTTTCTTTTTTATTAGTCTTGCTAGCAGTCTATCAATTTTGTTGATCTTTTCAAAAAAACCAGCTCCTGGATTCATTGATTTTTTGGAGGGTTTTTTGTGTCTCTATCTCCTTCAGTTCTGTCCTGATCTTAGTTATTTCTTGTATTCTGCTAGCTTTTGAATGTGTTTGCTCTTGCTTCTCTCGTTCTTTTAATTGTTATGTTAGGGTGTCAATTTTAGAACTTTCCTGCTTTCTCTTGTGGGCATTTAGTGCTATAAATTTCCCTCTTATACACTGCTTTAAATGTGTCCCAGAGATTCTGGTATGTTGTATCTGTTCTCATTGGTTTCAAAGAACATCTTTATTTCTGCCTTCATTTCGTTATATACCCAGTAGTCATTCAGGAGCAGGTTGTTCAGTTTCCATGTAGTTGAGCAGTTTTGATTGAGTTTCTTAGTACTGAGTTCTAGTTTGATTGCATTGTGGTCTGAGAGACAGTTTGTTATAATTTCTGTTCTTTTACATTTGCTAAGGGGTGCTTTACTTTCAACTATGTGATCAATTTTGGAATAAGTAAGTGCAATGTGGTACTGAGAAGAATGTATATTCTGTTGATTTGGGGTGGAGAGTTCTGTAGATGTCTATTAGGTCTGCTTGGTGCAGAGTTGAGTTCAATTCCTGGATATCCTTGTTAACTTTCTGTCTCATTGTTCCATCTAATGTTGACAGTGAGGTGTTAAAGTCTCCCGTTGTTATTGTGTGGGGGTCTAAGTCTCTTTGTAAGTCTCTAAGGACTTGCTTTATGAATCTGGGTGCTCCTGTATTAGGTGCATATATATTTAGGATAGTTAGCTCTTTCTGATGAATTGATCCCTTTACCATTATGTAATGGCCTTCTTTGTCTCTTTTGATCTTTGATGGTTTAAGGTCTGTTTTATCAGAGACTAGGATTGCAACCCCTGCCTTTTTTTTGTTTTCCATTTGCTTAGTAGATCTTCCTCCATCCCTTTATTTTGAGCCTATGTGTGTCTCTGCATGTTAGATGGGTCTCCTGAATACAGCAAACTGATAGGTCTTGACTCTTTATCCAATTTGCCAGTCTGTGTCTTTTAATTGGAACATTTAGTCCATTTACATTTAAGGTTAATATTGTCATGTGTGAACTTGATCCTGTCATTATGATATTAGCTGGTTATTTTGCTCATGAGTTGATGCAGTTTTTTCCTAGCATCGATGGTCTTTATATTTTGGTATGTTTTTGGAATGGCTGGTAGCGGTTGTTCCTTTCCATGTTTAGTGCTTCCTTCAGGATCTCTTGTAGGGCAGGCCTGGTGGTGACAAAATCTCTAAGCATTTGCTTGTCTGTAAAGGGTTTTATTTCTCCTTCACTTATGAAACTTAGTTTGGCTGGATATGAAATTCTGGGTTGAAAATTCTTTTCTTTAAGAATGTTGCATATTGGCCCCCACTCTCATCTGGCTTGTAGAGTTTCTGCCAAGAGATCTGCTGTTATTCTGATGGGCTTTCCTTTGTGGGTAACCTGACCTTTCTCTCTGTTTGCCCATAACATTTTTTCCTTCATTTCAACTTTGGTGAATCTGACAATTATGTGTCTTGGAGTTGTACTTCTCGAGGAGTATCTTTGTGGTGTTCTCTGTATTTCCTGAATTTGAATGTTGGCCTGCCTTACTAGGTTGGGGAAGTTCTCCTGGATGATATCCTGCAGAGTGTTTTCCAACTTGGTTCCATTTACCCCGTCACTTTCAGGCACACCAATCAGACATAGATTTGGTCTTTTCACATAATCCCATATTTCTCGGAGGCTTTGTTCATTTCTTTTTACTCTTTTTTCACTACATTTCTCTTCTCGCTTCATTTCATTCATTTGATCTTCAATTTCTTCCAGTTGATTGAGTCGGTTACTGAAGCTTGTGCATTTGTCACATAGTTCTCGTGTCATGGTTTTCATCTCTATCAGTTCTTTTAAGGTCTTCTCTGCATTGATTATTCTAGTTATCCATTCATCCATTCTTTTTTCAAGGTTTTTAGTTTCTTTGCGCTGGTTACTTAGTTCCTGCTTTAGCTCTGAGAAGTTTCAACTGAAGCCTTCTTCTCTCAACTCGTCAAAGTCATTCTCTGTCCAGCTTTGTTCTGTTGCTGGCGACAAGCTGCGTTCCTTTGCCGGGGGAGATGTGCTCTGATTTTTTGAATTTCCAGCTTTTCTGCCCTGCTTTTTCCCCATCTTTGTGGTTTTATCTGCCTTTGGTCTTTGATGATGGTGATGTACTGATGGGGTTTTGGTGTGGGTGTCCTTTCTATTTGTTAGTTTTCCTTTCTAACAGTCAGGACCCTCAGCTGTAGGTCTGTTGGAGTTTGCTTGAGGTCCACTCCAGACCCTGTTTGCCTGGGTATCAGCAGCGGAGGCTGCAGAAGATAGAATATTGCTGAACAGTGAGTGTTGCTGTCTGATTCTTGCTCTGGAAGCTTCGTCTCAGGGTGTACCCAGCCGTGTGAGGTGTGATGTGTCGGTCTGCACCTAGGGGATATCTCCCAGTTAGGCTACTTAGGAGTCAGGAACTCACTTGAGCAGGCAGTCTGTCTGTTCTTAGATCTCAACCTCCATGCTGGGAGAACCACTGCTCTCTTCAAAGCAGTCAGACAGGGAATTTTACATCTGTAGAGGTTTCTGCTGCTTTTTGTTTAGCTATGCCCTGTCCCCAGAGGTGGAATCTACAAAGGCAGGCAGGCCTCCTTGAGCTGCAGTGGGATCCACCCAATTCGAGCTTCCCCCCGGCTTTATCTACTTAAGTCTCAGCAATGGTGGGCACCCCTTCCCCAGCCTCACTGCCGCCTTGCAGTTAGATCTCCAACTGCTGTGCTAGCAATGAGGGAGGCTCCATGGTCATGGGACCCTCTGGGCCAGGTGTGGGATATAATCTCCTGGTGTGCCGTTTGCTAAGATCCTTGGTAAAGCACAGTATTAGGGTGGGATTTACCCAATTTTCCAGGTGTTGTATGTCTCCATTTCCTTTGGCCAGGAAAAGGAATTACCTTCCCCCTTCTGCTTCCCAGGTGAGGTGATGCCTCGCCCTGCTTCAGCTCTCACTGTTTGGGCTGCACCCATGGATCAGCATCAACTGTCCAACACGCCCCAGTGAGATGAACCTGGTACTTCAGTTGAAAATGCAGAAATCACCCATCTTCTGTGTTGCTCACACTGGGAGCAGAAGGCTGGAGCTGTTCCTATTCGGCCATTGAGGTCATTTCTTGAGATGAAAAGAAATTAATAGTGTTGGTGGGTAGTAACACTCTAAACAAAAAGTCTCCAAATACCTCTTACCGGGCTTTTCTGCAACACTGCAGTGTCGTTTTATTTCACCCTTTTATTCAATTTCATGAAAAGGATTACATTTACAAAACCAAGTTGTTGTTTTAAGACAGATATGAGTCTAAATGTTATCCCTTCAAAGAAGCCCAGGTAGGGGGATCACTTTGTTTATTAATTGTGATCACTCAGCATTATAGGAGGTCTGGTGGTCTAAAGCAGACTCTAGAAGCTGGCCCCTGGAGGTCTGTCTATAGATTCTCCATTGAGATTCAAGACCCACCCACCCATGGCTTCATTCTTGCCCAGGTGGCTTGAGGAGAGAAGTTCTAAACAGGAAATGCAAGGGCAGAGGTCTTCAGGGCCTGGCAGTCCCTGTAAATAAGTAAAGTAATCTTGGCTGTAAAACCCAAATTCAAATTTATAAAAACAGTGTGTGGGACAAACAGGATGCACTGTGAGCTGAATTTAGTCCCTGGGTGCCAGGATGGAGAGCAGTCCATACTCCTTATTTTTGCTCAAACCCACGGTCCACAGGCTGTACCTGAATCCGAAACTAAAAATACAGACTATGTTTGATAGAAGCAGAAACATAAATGGAAGCAATCTTTTGGGGCAAAAAAACATGATCTAGGTAAAAAAAAAAAAAAAAAAAAAAAAAAAAAAAAAAAAAATTTCAATATGTAATTTTAATCTGGATAGAGACCCTATAAGTATAAGAATGGTAAAATAAAAGCCTCCTTTCTATGACCTTTAAGAAGAATTTTCTTGAAAAGAAAACTCCTTGGGAGTTTTTATTTGCACTGGTAAAATTTCAGACATCTTATAAAAGCCCTATTGTGCATATATTCCCTCTTGAGTAGTCTGGAGATGTGCTGGGCATGGTTGGAGCCCAGTCATGGTGTGGGTGGAAGAGAGTAACTAGAGGGCTTGAGTCCCCTTTCTAATTCTGACCCTGCCTCCAACTAACTTATAACTTGGGATGGGTCACTTTAGCTCTCTGGACTTCATTTCCCTCATCTGTGTGGTCTAAGGTCTTTTTCAGGCCCATGAGTCTATAATCTCAATGTTAGTAGGCCTCTGGAATTTTATTGGCTATTGAAAACTCGATGGTCCTGAAGATTCTCTGAGTATTCTTCAAGGTCAGGTTAATTTCGTCCCACTCAGCTGGGTGGCAGAGTGAAAAGAGAGTGGAGGACAAACATAAGTGGGATAATGATAGCAGAAGCAGATTTTATCTTAGCCAGAGAGTCCAAATTAAAGTCAAGTTTTTATCCTCAGAGAGTCACTGCTATAAGCTCTGGTCCCAGATTGCTTTTCCACACCTATACATTAGAGAAGCTTAAGAAACCAAATGCTGCATTTAACCTTGGCCTCCTGCGTACCATCTTGCATGGCAGGATAATCTTTTCCTTTTCTTGTTCTGTTGCACATTTTAATAAATAACAGAGGGAGAGAGAGATCAGTAGGAATTGGAGAGTGAAAGCTATCTGTGCTTGTATGAGGAATGAGGGGCACGGTCACCTCCTCGGAGGTGAAGTTGCTTGAGAGCATAAAATGTATTCTCAACCACGTGCATTTGCTAATGGAAAGGTCTGGTTACCTCTCAGGCACAGCAGAGTAAAACTGCATAGGAATCCCACCTCTGTTGCGCAGTGGGCATCGCCTTCTGGTCTTCCCATTTGAGATATTTTCCCCACTGGCAAACTTAGTACTAAGTTACAAAGTGCATATGTGATGGGAGAAGGTGGTACATTATCACTTTTAAAATAAAGAGCCCAAAGCCTTGAGAAAGAGCCAGACCTGTAGGACTGTCAATTTCTCTAAAGCTAATGGTCTCCAATCATGGGTCTGCCCTATAGAAAAGACCCAGTGTCCTAGGCCAAACCCCCTCCCCCCAGCAATTAGTCTTAACCAGTTTACCACAATATTACTCAAGACTCCGTAGGTTTTTTCATTTATAAAATGGAGGGGGTAAAATTAAATATTTTCTAGAACTCCTTCAGTTCCATTGGAGTTTTATGTTACAAACCCCTAAAACTGTGTAGAGTTGGGTGACCATGAGGGTGTATTCATATAACTCCTTTGTGTGGTCACTGTAAATATAGAACTCAGACATCTCTCACCTACACGGGGCTAAATCACTATGCAGAATTCTCCTAGCCAGGACTGAGACGATAGTGAGGCTTGGAAGCACTCATCTCAGATAGAACTTAAGGGTATTCTCAGAAATTCAGATAATGTTTGAATGAAATATCTTCAGAAATCAAAATGAATGCCAAAAGTCTATGAACAACAAAATTTCAAATTTTTAAATGCAGGATCGGTAACAGTATTGAGCCATATTGGAGTCTGAGGCAAAAGAAAAAAATCAGTCATATGGACATTTGGTGATCATGAATTTTCGGTACTCATTCTTATTTTTAAAATATTGTATTAAGATCTTATTCATCTTGATTACTACGTTTCTGGACACTCCTTTAAATCTGGTGCCTGAAATGAGTGCCTCATTCATCTCACCCTCATCCCTCTCAGCTTTGGTACTGGCTGTGTAAATGATTTAGTTAGCAAAAATCCTTCAAAGTCAATGACGTTCTGGCCATTGTAAATTTCAGCCAAGTCTTTGATCTCACTTTCTAGTTGAACATTGCACCAAATTTTGCACAGTAGAAAAACAAATGCATGTTGGATAACAAATTGGGGCAAGGAAGGGGCTAGAAATCCATCTTCCCCATTGCACAGATTTAATAAAGCAAACATTTTTGATTGAACTGAAATGTTATGACAATCAAATAACTCTTTTGGCTGACATTTTTCACTGAACTAATTTATGATTTTATGAAATTAAGTAAGTCTAGTAAAAATAATAGAAGTATCACTATGTAGACAACATTCTCCCAAAGCAATCCAAGTTCTGAGGACCTTTGGAAAACTGGAAGAGTCCACGTGGGGTAGGCAAGGCTTCCTCTTGGACTAAAGAGCCAAAGAAACATTATTATGATGGAAAAGAAAATCCATCTAAGCTCAGAGAGTTATGAAAATTAAATATAACATACTTATGAGAATGCTTTGTGTGCTATAAATTTGTTAAGCAAATGTTGATTAGCCTAAAGATATAAAAGAGCATGAATTTATTTCTGTTTATACTACCTTCCAGAAAATTGAGAGCTTCATTCATGATTCACTCATTCAGTGAGAGGTCGGGTGGGAAATGTAAATCCTTTACCCAACTGTATTAAGTACTGAATAAAATAAACAAAACATATTTACCCATATACTCTGCAAGGAACAATTTTTCCTTTTATGAAAGAAAGAAAATCTCCTTTAAAAAACCCTCAGTTCAACATTACTGACATTTCAAAGAATTTATTACAAGCATTTGAGATCCAGGAGGAACAACAAAGTTTATATTGCTTTGAGAGTGGCAGGGGAAAAATTAGTTTACCAAGAATCTACTTATATACTGCAGTGCTTCTTTGTCATTGTCTAGATTTACCATTCCTGGGTACTGCTCCGTAGATTAGTCAAATCATGTAGAAAGGGTAGTTTAACAAAGCAGGAAGCGTGTTCACACCACTGGCTCTGGAAACTTACATCAAGTAGCGATAGATGATGAGGGTGCCAGACTCAAAGGAGGATGGGAAGATTCTTGCGGCATTTGAGCATGGCAAGTGATCACTTCTCAAAGAAAAGAGAACTGCTCTGATTCTGACAGTGGGGGCAGAGCCATGGTCTATCTGCAGCAAACTCAGCAAAGAGCCTAGAGCCACATATACTGTCCAGTCCCTTCGCTGTTGGATGGTGGTTGATAAACTAATCCCAAGGTCTAGCTCAGAATGCTTCTGAAACACTTTTGCCTTCATGTGCATAGATGCAAGGTCTAGTGGCAATTTGAGATGCCCCAAATGTGCTGGCTGGCACTTTGCTCTGAATGAGCAACGCTTGGCCAGTATTTATGTGAACTTAGTGCTTTCATAAACGCAAGTTATTTCTCATTTTGTAGCTTCAATTCATTTCCCACAGGTTTGGGGTAAAATTTCCACTGGTTTTTAAATTAACTTTCAAAGCGTAGACTTCAAGTGAATATTCTCCAGGTTGTAAAGAAAGCGCTTTTATCATGATCTGTATATATTTATTGAGCACCTGCGCTGTGCATTGTCCTGGAGAAGGTTTGCAGAACAGACAAGATGGTGCCTCAGAGAAAATGCTGTCTTTCGAAGCAGATGGACCTGGGTTTGCATGCTCGCTCTGCTGGACATTTGAGTCAAGTCAGCACATCCTTCTGAGCCTCAGTTTCCTCACTGGTCAGACAGTTGGTGTGGGGATTAAATGCAGTGGCTTATGTGAGAGCATCTAATTTGGTTCCTGATAGATAGTTGGCACTCAAAAAATGTTAGTATCCTGCCTACCTTTTTTCCATCCTTGACTATAGATATTGTAACCTGTTGGGGAATATGAGACAAACACATGCACTCAAAGTTGAACAAAAAGCAAATAGTCACAGGAATCTAAAAATGTATGTTGACACAGTAAAAATGATGCCCTGCAAATGCACAAAAACTCATAGTAGCTGGAATGAAGCTAATGATTGCATGTCAGTTTCATAGCATCATCCTGAGTCAGAGAGGTACGGGGGATTTCTGAGGAAAGGGGTGAGGAGCATACACAGTACAGGGCAAACCTACACTAAAGGTCATCTCAGAGCTGTCCAAGGGGTTTAGAGCAGAAAGAAAGGACTGTAGCCGTGCACTCACGTAATACTAATATTGCCTAATCGTATAATCTTAAAGACTTCCAATTTAAACCCACAGAACCCCAGTTTCCCCATCAATATTATTATTACTATTATTATTATTGCTTTTATTTGAGAAAGACTCTCACTTTGTCACCCAGGCTGGAATACAGTAGCACAAACACAGCTCCCTGCAGCCTCAACCTCCCAGGCTGAAGCCATCCTCCTGCCTCAGCCTCCCGAGTGTCTGGGACTACAAGCATGTACCGCCATGCCTGGCTAATTTTTGTATTTTTTGTAGAGATGGGGTTTTGCCATGTTGCCCAGGCTGGTCTGGAACTCCTAGGCTCAAGCGACCCGTCTACCTCAGCCTCCCAAAGTGCTGGGATTATAGGTATGAGCCACTGTGCCCAGCCCATCAGTATTATGATTAAGAACCAAGTATTATTTTTTCCTTCGAAATTCCCAAAGTTGTGGTTTTTAGTATTTGGGTAAAGAAGAAGAATCTTGATGATCTCACTTCTGCCACTAACTAGATCACTAATTAGTGACCATGGGCAAGTCACCTAATTTCTTTGGGACTCAGTTATGTCACTTGTTACATGAAAAGTTTATATTAGATGATCTTTAAGCCTTTCCTATCTCCACATTCTATTTATGAAATAACACAAATAACGTGGTTTCAATTCTATGGAAAGAAAGAACGATATATGTACCACACCATAACGTACATCACATATTCAGTACTCAAGAAATACTCTGATTCTATTTGGCTACTGTTTGCCATGTGTTTTGAAATTTACAAAGTACATTTTAATTTTTTATTTATTTATTTTTTTTGAGACGGAGTCTCGCTCTGTGGCCCAGGCTGGAGTGCAGTGGCCGGATCTCAGCTCACTACAAGCTCCACCTCCCAGGTTTACGCCATTCTCCTGCTTCAGCCTCCCGAGTAGCTGGGACTACAGACGCCCGCCACCTCGCCCAGCTAGTTTTTTGTATTTTTTTAGTAGAGACGGGGTTTCACCGTGTTCGCCAGGATGGTCTCGATCTCCTGACCTCGTAATCCGCCCGTCTCGGCCTCCCAAAGTGCTGGGATTACAGGCTTGAGCCACCACGCCCAGCCACAAAGTACATTTTTAATACTTATTTCATTCATTGGCCTCATGAGTTCACAGTTCTAACTGGAGTAACCATGATCCTTTACCTATGTATCTTTTACTAAGTTCTTTGGTCTCTCTTTTTCTCCTCACCACAACCCAGAACAGGCTAAAATCGCCTTTATTCCAACCCAAAGAATCTGAGTCTCAGAAAGTTCAAGCAAATTTCTCAACATCACTAACAAAGACTGAATTGGGATTTCAGATCTAGTCTGTCTGACTTCAAAGTGTCTCTATTTATATCTTACCACCTCTGCAATGTTCATTTGGTTGTTAGTGAAATATATATTCTTACTTTCCTTATTGGCTCCCAGCATTTTCCAAGTTAGCATTTCTCAAATTTCCTTCAACAAAACACTAATCCAAAGAAATTTTATTGAAAACAGATTCCATGGTGGGTAGGCAGGTAGATAGATAGATGGGTAGATAGAAGCGCTGCATACTATATGCTGTTCCTATATATTTCGTAAAGATTATTTGAATACTGAAAGCAAAAAGACATCCTGCAGTAGAGATGTCCAGTTAAAACGATTTAACCAAGAGATTCTGAAACCTATGAAACCACTAGAGCTTTTTAGTTCACATAATGCTAATTAATATCTCCTGTGAAAAATCCTTCAGGAACCACCGCTCTAAAGCCTCCTTAGTTGTGGGATCAGCACAACTAAAATAACCTCCATTTCCTTGTCCAGGACAGTATGTAGAAATCCACAGACTATGTCCAATAGGCTGGGCCATGGAGAAAACCAAGTATAGAAAGGTGAGAAAAGAGGGAAGGAAACACTTAAAACTAAAGCAGGAGATGAGAAAGCTGAAACAGTATGGTTCTGATAACTGACAATGAGGAAAATCACTTCATAAAATACCTGACTGGGTTGCTTCTCATGGCAGCTGAAGTCTTGCAGACCTTCTCTTCCAGATAGTCTTCCCTTCTTCCTTTCTTTTCTTCACGGCCCGTTGTTTCTCCTGCTAACACAACTGGAGTCCTGCCTCCCCATGCCAAGGCATGAGAATCATGGCCAGGGTGCCCCTGGACCACATAGCCCCTGCAGACCCACGGGACCGACAGAACTGGGAGAGTGTATGCCTTCTCCCCTCCTCACCTGCACCCTCCTCATCTTTTGACTGAGGAATTTCCAGTGGTCAGGAGATCCCCCAGCCCCTGGCACCCTCATTCTCCACCCTTGCATTTTAAGAGGGTCTGGATTCCAGACAACAGGTCACATCAGTCTGAAATCTGTATGGTAAGCCGGGACTAAGTCGTCTAGAGCACCAAGCTGTCAAAACTCCATGTCTGTGGGGCATTGTCTTAGTTACAAGGCTCCTATCCTGCTCTTTTTCTATTTCCTGTTTTTAAATATGGACTCTCAGAATCACTGGTGTTTTCTGTCTGTTTCGTTTTCCACTGTTCAGAACTAAATTGGGCATTCTGGCTGAAAACACCTGTCCTGGGGGCCCTGTGAGTGCAGAGCCAAGGCAGAGAAAGGCACCATGTTGGGGCATGCAGGACAGGAGCCCCCATGGCCAAGGTTCACCTGCCCCTTGGAGTGGCTGTCTCCTGGATAGGGCAATTCTGTGTCCTTGGCCACTCGGTGGGGATGCCTTCGCAGCCGCAGATGAATGCAGCAATGGAGGGGTGCCCTGCATTTGTATGCTGTCAGCTCTGTGCTCAGAACTAGTAGCTGTGTCAGAAGGCCCAGTTGGGCTCCGATCAGTGTAACCCTTCCAGCCCACTTTGTCTTGACTGTAGTTCGACAGGGCTCAGCCCAGCACCTCCACTTAGTTTTCTACACCAGGAGATATTTAACTGTCATGAAAAAGAAGTAAAGTTAGAGATTCCATTTTTTTTTTCTCAGCTGGACTCCATATCCTCTCAGAGACTAGCTGCTCTTTCCAGACCTGAGTTCTCTGTCCTCGTATTTTGATGTTGTGACTGTGGCGTTTAAAGAGAACAAAGCAATATTTAGGGTTTTGGGGAGAAGATTTAAGAGAAACCCTCTCACTTCCCCCAAGGAAAGCTCTCTGGAATCTGGTTGGAAACTTTTTTTTTTAATTAGATAAAATATAAATAATCTTGAACTCCTGTCTAAAGTTCAAAAAGGAATATTCCTTAGAGCAGTTACCACCTCCAGTAGTCTGCACTCCATGGGAGGAATCTAACCAATCTAAGGCTAAAACCGAGTGGTCTTTGGGACCAACCTGAAGCAGAAAGTTATGAAAGGCAGAAAGCAAAGATGGGTGTTTTCCAAGCTCCCTGCATGCAATGATCACATTAAAGCCATTTGACGCATCTTCAAGGCACAGCCTACATGTTGTATTTATTGCTAGTGAGCCTCTCAAGTGAAAAAGTGAGCATCTTCATACCAGAAAGGAAGACCTGCATGTAATCAAATATTTTCAGGGCCACTTGGGCCTTGCCTGGCAGATGACTGTCTCTCCCTCTTCTTGTCTCACCTAAGCCACACCATCTTCAAACAGTTGAGACCATGCCTGCGCTCCTATAGCCATATTTTGTTCAATTCCTTTGTATTCTTTTCCAAGAGAAGATTTTCCAAGTTTACAGCAGTGGTTCCCAATGTTGGCTGTACGCTGGGATCACCTGAGGAGTTTATTTGCTTGTTTGTTTGTTCGTTTGTTTGTTTGTTTTGTTTGAAGATACCAGTGCCCTGGGTCCCACCCAGAGATTCTAATGGAACCAAAGTGGGCACCAGCATTTTTTAAACTTTCCAGGAGACCCCAGTGTGCAGCCAGCTTTGAGGACAACTATGTATGGTCTTGTAAATAGGCTTCCAATTATTCATTTCTAAAGAACAAATTCCTACCCTTTGTTTATAAGAAATGCTGTTTGCCCTAAGTATTGATTGCATGAGTCAGCACTGACTTTACTTTTATGATATAATAAGACTGGGTCTTCATTTCCGAAAAGGATGAGCCAGCATCATTTGTGCCCTACCCCTCCCCAGATTCACAGCCCAACAGGAAAGGAAAACACCCTGTCTGTGCTTTGTCAGCCACCTGGGCCTCTCCCAGACTCTGGAGTTGAATTATTAGTCCGATATCTGCAGAAAAATCTCAAACCTGGTGATTCATATTGATATTTAAAATATAATAGGGAAAGTAAATAAATAATCTTTTTCATAATCTTTAACATCTTCTCAAAACAAGAACAATTGCTACTGATTGAGAGCCCATTAAATGCCCCACTGCTGCTAGATGTTGTCTCATCTAGTTTATAGTAGGGCTTTTCAACTTTTATTTGCATATGAATCCATCTGAAATGCTGGTAAATGTAGATTCTGATCCAGAGCCCACCCCAGATGCTGCATTTCTAACCAGCTCCGGGAATGCTGATGCAGTGGGTCGCTCGCCTCCAATGGTAAAGCGCTACTCAATGGACCCCCCCAGTACCACCAGCTCCATTTCACAGATGAGGACGTTAGGTGTGAGGACCTGTAAGAAGTAAGATTTAAACTCAGATCTATGTGATGTCAAAACCTCACCCACTGTGCTAATCTGCCTCTTGTTAGTCTTCTCTCACGGTGGAATTTTCCTCTTTCTAAAGTGATGTCATTTAAATTACATGACTCCTGGAGTCATGGAGGTAGATAGCACTGTTGGAGGAAAGATTCTCATTTGCCCACCTTCCTGATCTTTCTTGTAGCTTACGTCTTTCTCATAGCTCCTGATCTAAATCTTCATTGATTACTGCTCAGCAATCAGTAACTCTAAGGTTGGGGTTGAGGACAAGTCCATTCTTTTTCTTTATTAAATATGCTAGTTTTGTTGAAACCATTTCTACAAAATTGAAACACCAATGAAGAGATTAAAGTGGTCTGGGGCCACTAACTAAATTAGAGCTGAGATAGCTAACAGAATCCCTGTGAGAAGTCAGAGGGTCTTATGCTAATTTGTAGGCCCCAAATCACCTTGCTATAGGACTGTGAAGATCACACATACCTGTCCCCATTGTCTTTCATGCAGCAATCACAGTGCATTTGAGATTGCCTGCCTCAGCGAGGGGAGGCAGCAGCTTTTCCTAACACCATAGCTTCAACACTCTTTTTCGAGAGCAAAACACAAGATACATGGAAAAGAGTAGCAAACTGATCCTTAAAATGTAGAGGCCATACACAGAATCAGACTGTGGTTCATTTTACCTGATTTCAGATCCTGTAGTAGTGGTTCGGAGAAATTCCTTAACCTCTTGAGGGCAGGGGTGCAGGAGGACTGTGTAGAAAATGTTATTCGTAGTAAGCATACTCCAGTCATATGTTTGTTTTCAGAAGTAGTCACTCCTGTTTGAATGGGGAATTTACTTTATAATAATTGAAAGTGCTGCCATCATTGCAAGACAGCAGTCTCTTTTTTTTTTCCATTTACATTTTTATTTTGGATTCAGGGGTACATGCGCAGCTTTGTTACAAAGGTATATCGCAAGATGCTGAGGTTTGGGCTTCGATTGCTTCCATCACCCAGATAATGAACATAGTACCCAAAAAAAGGAAGTTTTGCAGCCCCTGCCCCTTCCTACCCTCCTTCCTTTTGAAGCCCCTAGAGTCTCATATTCCCATCTTTTATGTCCCTGTGTCCCCAAGATTTAGCTCCTACCTGTAAGTGAGAACATGGAATATAAAAACACATTTTCTTGACAAAATGGAAGAAATGTCTTCAAAAACACCCGCCCTTTCGAAGGTCTTGGCCTGACTTTGCATTTCCTGCAAGGAGACAGGTGGACCCAGGAACCCAGGCACAGCTGGACGTTTGCCCAATGTCTTTTTGCCCCAGATTGGACGGGAAGGTCCTGCTGATGGGCTTTGGGAAGAAATCTCATTCATACTGTCATCTTCAAAGAACAGAAACCTACCAGAACTTGTGCAGATATCAGCCTAAGGATGCATACATGAATGCATGGGTTGACCTAAAAGAAAACAAATTGGGAAAATAAACTCTTATGCCCTGCCAACCCCCACCCAATATGTGTATAGCTGTCTCCTTGCACTAAAGGGTTAGACTATTATGTACATGTGAACTACAAATCTTCATAGTCACATGCATGTATTTTAAATATTTGTGTGTATACATACTTGCATTTGCTTAATACGTACATATGCACGGATTTACTTAAAATGCTTTTACAATGTATTTAAAATCATCTAAGGGATTCTGTAAAGGGTCCACTTATGGGGTGATCCACGTAGTTTGGGCAAATCAGTGGAATGGGGAAACATGACATTGTCTGGGGCTTTTCTTCTTTTCCTTTCCTGCCTGGGATGTTTTTGAGAGAATGACTAAGCAGTGCTGGAGATTATGAATTTGCTTAAGTGTGAATAGCTGATTGCCGAGCGGGAGGCCCGGCCCTCCCCGAAGGTGATGGACTGGGGCTGCAGGTCTTCACACTTGATGCCTGGATTTGACTCGGAAAGTCTGCCAAGTCTTTTACTCGGAAATTTATCTTAATTAGATCTGAAAGACCTGCCACAGCAGAATAGTCACACCGATTAAAATGAAAAACAGGAGAAATTACTGATCAAATTAATCATAATGTCGGGTTACAGCTGTAGGTCTGATGTAATTTGCCACTCCAGTGAGTTACATCGGCCCAGGCCCGGGAAAGGAAGCTGGCTTTACGCTGATCCGTAACACCCGCCCGCTCCAGGCGGCCCGGCAGGAGGCTGATTCCATTCATTTTCCTGGCTTGCTCTGACCTCCCTGCTGCAACTGGAAACAAATCAGGCACCAAACAAATGGGAGGTGGGGGGAACAGGGAGGGTAAACAGGAAATATTTTCTTTTCCGAGAGACTGTACTATTGTACTATTTCAAAATAGTGAGCTTTTTAATCTTGGCCGGGCGGGCTTGGGGCCCTGTGCTTGTTTGGCTTTGTGCTTTTGTTTTTTCCGTTTAACCTCCTTTTAGTTTTACGTGTGGTGACCTGACATTGATTAGATGCAGAGCGGGAATCAAAAGGTCAGAGGACAAAACCTTTAGCTCTGAGCAATAGGAAAAAAAAAAACCTTTAGAAAAATCTCCTTGCCAACATGGCTCTTCA
The DNA here is from genome assembly GCF_007565055.1 of Rhinopithecus roxellana. Lineage (NCBI taxonomy): Eukaryota > Metazoa > Chordata > Mammalia > Primates > Cercopithecidae > Rhinopithecus > Rhinopithecus roxellana. The sequence continues at coordinate 92,641,733 of NC_044554.1, forward strand.
ACTAGGACATGGATTGAAATAATCTAAAGTGTCACAAGAGAGGAAGAAGAAACCTAGGCTGTGAGATTTGCTTGTTCCAACATAGGTATGGTCCTGGTATTCTAATGTTTAGATAAACACCACTTTATACCATACCATGTGTTCAGGGTTGATGTGGACGGAGTATAGCATTTTTTAAAGAAAACACATCAGAGTCTAGATCCGTTTCGTTGTATATCCTTGAATCTGACTGTAGTTAACTCTTATCTCCCCATTAGAGATTCAAAGAAGGAGACCCTAAAACACACCCCAATCTAGCCATTTCATTAGGGATTCTCAGAAGTTAGAATTCAGGAGGAATATATGACTTCTTGCTAACCGTTTCTGCTTTATCGGGAAACTAAATAAAGAGAGTTCAGCCTTTCCTGAAGGAAATTATCTTAAAACAGAGATTATTGGAAAGGAGCAGGGAGAGGAGGTCTCCTTCCCAATCAATAGTTATCAGTTGCCTTTGGAGCAGTAAGAGCTCTCTTCTTGACCATATGATAGGTTGCCCAAATTCCATTTATTCATCACTGGGCCAGATGTTTATGCTCTCTGCCCCCAGTCTGAAAAGGCTCTCCCTCCCACCAGGAATGAATCTGGCACATTTTTAAAATGAGGATCCCTTGAACCAAGGAATAGGAAGACAGGCATTCATGGAAAACAGGCTGGCCCTGGCACTCGAGAGGCTGTGCCTTGGACCTTTCTAGGGATCCTTGTGAAGGATTAGGTGGGACGATGTGCCCGGATTGGGGAAGGGCATTGTGTTTTTCATGACGTCGTGAGTGATTGCTAAATTGGTTTAGTAGTTTGTAATTAGCATTTTTAAAAGAAAATAATAAAAAGGAGTAGAAAATGACAGGGCACAGAAAGGCTACACATGTTTTAAAAGACACTTTTCTTTAAGTGATATACAAATAGACATATATATAGTTACATGTTGAGAGATAGATATAATTGTACATATATTTTTGTATGTGTATATATGTGGGCTTGAGATGTAAAATGTGTTTCTTCTTGTGAGACAAGGTCAGAAGAATTTGAAAAACCCTAGCCTGAAAGACCGAGCTTTTCAGGTAGACAGAGATGGGATTTCTTAGGTGTATAACAGGCCAGGAAGCAGGTATATCAGTATCCCAACGTATTGCATGTGATGATGAGCTCCTAAACACCAAGACACCCTTCCCAACAGTCGAAACGATCGAAAAAGAAATGCCCAGCACTCTGCCCCCCAGCCTTCACCCACACATACACATCTTGCAGGGAACTTCAAGACTCAACGTTATACCACTGCCTATGTGGTTGAAAACACACAGCAGATTAATGGTTTAACAAGTCTATTAAAATGAGAGACTAAGTAATATGTTAAAAGCTGACCAGTAGTCCCACCAAAAATGAGTAGATAATTCTAAAGAGAAAGTGAAGGGGAAAGAAACAGTGGGAAGTGCCTGCGATCAGACTGTCTTAAAATTCTTTGCAACATTTCTTGATGAAGATAACAATTACTAATAAAAGAGAGAAGAGCTATTTATTGTTATAATTAGAACTATGCTTGGCACATTGTAAGAACTATAAAAGCCTTGCATGTTATGATGACTCCTTTGAAATTGTTTCAACCCCATCCTTCTCTGCACTATCTTCACAGTGCTCTTTGGGAAATGTGGGCTTGATTTAAATGCTTTAAATCAGTTTATTATATCTGGGAAGAAGTGTACATCAAAGTAAGGACCACCATTTTCTAATTAACCTGTTTCCTTTTCCCTACCATCTCAATAACACATGGTAGTTCTTGATATTCAGAATATAATAGGCAAAGAAGCAGGTCTTGCTAATACTTTATAGAGCTGATTGATCCGTGGGTTAAATCATGTTACCCAAAGCATAAACATATTATAAAGAAGATACGGAGACCCAAAGAAAATGAAAGTGGATCTCCCACTTTGACTGCACCTCACACCCCACTATTGGATGCCTGGGACTCTCACATGACACAACCTGGCTGCTTCAAACCCCACTGCAAGAGCAGACAAACACACATGGAATCTCCCAGTATGAAAACAATGATCCAGTTTAAAAAACAAAAACACTGCTGGGCATTTAACACATGCCAGACACTGTCCTAGGTGTTTGGGGTGTTTTTCTATGTATGCCATGCAATTACTTATGAAAGAGAGGAAACGGGCTCAGAGGAAGCTGGTAACTTATCAAAAGCCCCACAGTTTGTAAGAGGTGGAGCTGGAGTTTGAGCCCCAGTCGGTCTGACCCCAAGGGATACTCCTACCTCCTTTTAACCAGGGTAGTCTCTTTGCAGGTCTACCAGTCTATCGTCCAGGTAATCACTAACATTTCATTCTCAGGACTGTTCTGGCTTGGAGGATAAATTATCTGACCTTTTACTCCAAGCTGGTGACCATGCCACCTCCAACATTTTTCCAAACTGCATCCACCTGATTTCACTTGGCTTGATGCCACAAAAGCTAGGAAGTTTGGATGATTTCTAAATTTAATAAGAAGATGGAAAAAATAATACTTATAAATGTATTGTGTTCGCTCTACAACCAAAAATGCCATGTTATTAAAAGATTTGCAGTTCCACCTCTCAATGGGAGAAGTAGCAAAAACAAAAATAAATAAATAAATAAATAAAAACTAAAATGTTTATAAAGTCAAAAACAAAAAACAGTTTGCAGGTGGCCTGGAGGGGAAGGGGCAAAGGGTTTAATAACCAAGGGTGGGGGCTTCAGAGTACGAATTGCTCTAGTGTCTCTTCTGGGTGGCCTCTGAGGGTGCTTCAGAGCAGTCGTGATTCCCACCTTGACCACATATCAAAACCACCTACAGAGATGTCTTCAACAAATGAATTTTGAGAGAAAGAGAGAGAGTGAGCTAGGAGAATTGGACTTGTAGATCAAAAGACACAGCACCAATCTCATTATGTGAGCCTTATTTAGATTACAATTCAAGCAAACTGTAAAAAGGAAAAAGTATGACATTTATGAGACAATTGAAAATATGACCACTGACTGGATATCTGATGATATGAAAGAATTATTTTTAATATTTTTTGGTGTGGTAGCGATATGTAGTTTTTTTTTTTAAGAGTAGCTTTTGAGGATACCTACTGAAATACAAATGAAATGATGGCATGTCCTAGGATTTTTTTCTAAAATGATGTTGAAGGAAAAAGAGTAATGTGGGTGGAGGTGTTTGGGTGGGGTACAGATGAAAGAATATTGGCCGTGAGGTGATAATTATTGCAGCTGGCTGATGGGTCCGTGTGACTGAATTATACTATTGTGTCTTATTTAGATGGACTTAAAATTCCTCATAAGAAAAAATTAAATTAAAAAGTTTTAATCAGATGGGGATTCTTTAATCATACAAGTTCCCGTCACCCAACCCAATAACTGCAAAATCAGAATGTTTTGGGTGTAGCCAGTGATTTTGCTGATCAGCAGGGTTTAGGAACTACTGCTCTATAGAGTTGTAAACAATTTATTCATAAAGAGATATTATTTAAGGCTCAAGGGCAATACACACAAAAAAAAATGGTTAATGGGTTGAGCTACAGCATTGAGAAACTGGGGTTTTTAATAGAAAGATTGAATAACTGAAGATGGTTGTTCATTAATATCAGTTAATATTTCCTCAGTGATTCTCTTGAAGAGTAGAGGAGTCGGACCGGGTGTGTTTTACGGTCCTGTCAGACTCTGAGATCCTCTGGCTAACCCTGAGAATAGGACAAAAGGAAGTGGAGCTGTACTTCTGTATTTAAAAAAAAAAAAAAAAAAATTGAGTATGACAAGAAGACGCTTTTATCGTCCCATGAATTAAACTTTGGAACAGATAATAAAGAAAAGTTAAAATGTCTTCTTGGCAGCACGTTAAACACAGGCCAAAACCTTACTGCATAGATCTGTGAGTCTTACTCACCTCTGTTTCCTTCATGCCTAATATGGAACCTAGGACATGGTACATATTTAATGTGGCTATTGAGTGCTATGACATTCTCAGGTTAGTTTGCTTCTTAAGGTGATTCCCTTAAGAAAATGATTGTTTTTTCTGGGTTTAGTATGAGAGCAGAAAGAAGGAAACTAATACAGAAAAGGTACCTAACAAATACAGACAAGGATTTGCTCATCTACACTAAGTTTGGTTTTGCAAAGAGAAGTACCACTTCTAAGCCTCATTGTTGTTTGATCATCTCATTGGCCCCAAGGATTAGGATGGCCAGTAGAGAGAAACACCATATAACCCAACAAGATACTCATATATTTTAAACGTTCTCTGGATTTATTATAGAAAAATATTTTGTTATAAAAGTTTACAGTTCGGGGTTTTCTCTTCTAGAACTGTAAACAGCCTTTGCATTAAAATATTTTTATGTAAAATATATGCTCTCCTTCCTAATTTATGGAAATAGGAAAATTGGTACATAGGCAGCTTTAATTTATTAAATGATCACATTTCTAGACCAAAGAGATAGGGAGACATAGCAAAAAGCTGGAGGAATGAAGTCTTGTTTTGTTTTTGAGATTCCAGATGCTTTCTGTAACAGTTGATCAGGGAGCTGTCAAATGCACTGATGAGAGGTTTCCCAAAGTTAATTTTTCTCATAATACAATAACCAAATTTGCTTTAACACTTGAAAAGGCCCATCCATACTAAAAAGAATCAGTTGCTTAATCCTAAAATTAAAGGTTATTGCATGCAAGAGAAAATAATTACATGCTCAAAGTATGGAAAAAAGAAAACTTTTTTTAATATGTAGGTATTTGTATAATTAAAGACTAATCAAGCATGAAGGGCTGCTGACTAAACCAGAAAATGAGATTGTTGGCAAGCAATATTGTAATGTAAATGCCATTTTTGTTTAACTACTAAGAAGCTGGAGAAATGATATCCTGAACAGATTAAAAGCAAACAGCATTGATAATAAATATTTATCAGATTTCAAATGCAACACAGAGAATTTTTATATTTTACATGCAAGATTTGTTTGCAGTGAAGTATTCCGGTACTTTTCAACAGGGTAGTTAACATCCTTATTTAGAATTGCATTTTCAGAGAGTATCTTCCCATGGCTAAGGTACATGTGAAATATTAACCAAGGGAAAGTGGTCCTTTTGAGAATACTGCCCACAATGCAGTTACCTATTAATTAGGATTTTGAGAATTAATTAGTACTAGTTAACTTGGTGTTAGGCAAATACTTTCCAGTGAATATACTGAATATACTTTTAGAGGGAGAGAGATGAGATACAAGCCATACACAGTTGTTAAAGAAAATTGAAACGTTCAATGTAAAATAAACAATTTATCTAAACTTCAAGCACATGATTTAAAGTAGAAAGAGTAGAAACCTTGAAGATATACATAAATATTCTGAGGCTTTATATCTCTACCCTGTAAAATATCACGTAGGGCACTCATTTTGTTACCAGAAAGGGGTCCAGATCCAGACCCCAAGAGAGGTGTTCTTGGATCTTGTGCAGGAAAGAATTCTGGGTAAGTCCATAGAGTAAAGTGAAAGCAAGTTTATTAAGAAAGTAAAGGAATGAAAGAATGGCTACTCCATAGGCAGAGCAGCCCCAAGGGCTGCTGGTTGCCCATTTTTATGGTTATTTCTTGATGATATGCTAAACAAGGGGTGGATTATTTATGCCTCCCCTTTTAGACGATATAGAGTAACTTCCTGACCTTGCCGTGTCATTTGTAAACCGTCATGGCGCTGGTGAGAGTGTAGCAATGAGGACGACCAGAGGTCACTCTCGTGGCAGTCTTTGGTTTTGGTGGGTTTTGGCCGGCTTCTTCACTGCAACCTGTTTTATCAGCAAATGACCTGTATCTTGTGCCAACCTCCTATCTCATCCCATGACTTAGAATGTCTAACCATCTAGGAATGCATCCCAGGAGGTCCCAACCTTATTTTACCCAGTCCCTATTCAAGATGAAGTTGCTCTGGTTCAAATGCCTCTGACAATTTGTTGTGAGGATTAAATAACGTATGTGAAGCACCTTTCAGCACCTAGGACATAATAGTCACTCAATCGATCTTAGTTTTGCTCCCTTTCTCCCCACTCATCTGCTGATGGAATTCAATCTGACCACTCATGTGCGTTTCCTCATGGAGCCTGTGTTGCCTCTGGAGACACTGCTTCTACATTGTGGATATGCACAGAGAGCTTCACCAGATGTGAACCTTGGCCTTCCTGATGCAAGGGGGGGTCTGAAGAGGTGGAGAGCCTGGACGTTGTACTTGGCCTGAGGGAACGCAGGAATTCAACAGGAAAGAAAGAACATACCCCCAACAGGCAAAAGGTTTTAATCTAATGAGGCCTTCACTGTAAAATTTACTTTCTATTTGTAGGTGGTGATTTCCCTGTATTCAACTGTGCTCAGCCTTGATTTCTCTTATAAATCAAGATTGGCTGCATAAATGTAGCTGTGAGCTCTGCAAAGCGGACTCCTTGACCCACTGATTAAAGTATGAATGAATTAATTGAAAGTAGTTTTTAAAACTCAGGTATTGTACTCAGCAAGTATGCTGTTTTTCTCCCACCACAAAGCATAATTAAAGATAAGTTTTCAGGAAAAGAGGCAAGGCTGTCATTTTTTTAACCATCAGAAACACTAGAAGATTCACTTTTCAGTTTCTAAATTAGAATCCATCAGTTTGACTGCCTCTGTTTGTTTTGGATGTAATGCCTATGGTATGTGATCCAGAAAGCTGAAAGCATGCAGACCTACTAAAATGTATTTGGGGATTTTCAGAAACAGATTATTGAGTGACAGTATGATAGCCTTCAGGCTTACTGCTGGAAATCATTATTTAACTTATTTTCTCCCTAATGTGGTAGTAACATGTACCTATTTTCTGAAGACTGCTGAACACATCATCAAATGGCAGTTCAAAAAACATTTTAAAGTTTATTCTTTTTCTTTCTATGTAACATACTTTGAGAGCCAGGAAACAACACTAAAAGATGTGTTTCTCTCACCACTTCTCCTTACTGGTGCTGTTTGAAGAGGTCACAGTGAAACTGCAAGTTCTTGAGTCTGAATAAAGAATACCTACAAATGTTTGAGCTCGGGCATTTGAGACAATCTAAGGTTATTTGCAGAAGTGAGTGGGTTAGGCAAGGCTACAGAGAGTGCTTCTGTCTCATGGATGTTGCACATCCTGCACAAGCGGCCAGCATGCAGGGCACCCAGCCACATAGGACAGCGCCAGGTCCCCTCTGGCTGTCCTTATCTGGTAGTGATGGCTGAGAGTTTACAGTGGTATTCAGTTTCCTCAGCCTCCAATGCCATGGTAGTCCTTCCTATCCCCTTGTTTAAGACTATGAAGCTGCTCTTTCAGTGAATCTAAACAAAATTATAATCTAGTCTTAAATTGCTCAAAAAACATATGCTAAAATACATCTTGAAGTTTCTAGTCTGAACCAAAATTCAGATCGTGTGCATTTAAACAATGCACTTTTTATTTCATCTTGAAAGCTATCAATGGCCAGAAAAAAAAAAAAAAAAAGTGGGGAGGGGAAATGCAATTGTTTATTCCAACACATATAAGGAGAATTGAGTATCCCAAAAAGAACCTGCCAGGATCCCCTTGTTAGGCCCCTCCCTTCTGTCAAGCTTGCTTGCAGTACAAGCAAGGTCAGAAGGACTCGTGGAACACTAAGATTTACAGAGGATTCTATGGCAAAATGACCCAGACCTCATCCTCTAGGGAACTTTTTCAGTTTCCTGATACCATTTTAGTAAACTTCTGATCTACAGTTCTGGTATCATTTTAGTCTTTTGAGTCATTTGTTTATTTATCAACTATGTATTAAGCACTTACAGATGCCAAGCACTAGGAGCTAGGGCAGGAATCAAATATGCATACAAATTTAAAAAGGCAAATAAACAAACCCATAGTGTATCAAACACTGATAACTTACATGGGGGGAATAATAAATGGGGTCAAAGTGAAAGAAAGTGCTAGAGTAGGTGGTTACTTTTTGATATAGGTTAATCAGAGATGGCATCTCTCCCAGGACCAGTGGAAAGGGCACACTGCAGGAAAGGGAGCAGATGGAAAGCCCTGAGATAGGAGGATGTTTGGAAGGTTCTGGGAAGCACAAAAAAGGCCAGCAAGACCAGAACAAAGTGGGCGAGGGACAGAGGTAGGAGATGGGTCCACAGAAGCAGCAGAGACCAGATCACACTGGGTCTTGTAGGACAATATAAGAACTGTAGCTAGTGCTTGGAATAAAACACGAACACCTGTAGATGCTATAAAGAGGACAGACTGCCGAGAGTCAGGAGCGAATGCAGGAAGTCCAGTTAGGAGACTACTGCAGCAATCCAGACAAAGACAATCATGGTTTGTACCATGTTGTACGTGGTGGAGATGGTGAGAAGTAATCAGACTGAATATGTTTTAAGGAAGAGCTGATAGGATTTGCTGATGGATTGGCTTTGGAGTGTAAGGAAAACAGAGGAGTCAAGGATGTCTGCAATGATTTTGACCTCAGCAGCTGGTAGTATGAAGTTCCTCATTCATCAAGGTAAGGAAGACAGTGAGAAGAGAAGGTCCGTGCACATGTTTTGTTCTTAACATGTCAGTTTTCGATGTCGTGTTTGCGAGATCACTAAATGTTTAAGAGAAAATGTTGAGGAAGCAATTAGATAATCAGGTTTTGGAAAAAGGTCCGTGCTGAAGATATAAACTTGCAAGTTCATCAGTGTACTGCTGGGATGTAAAGCCAGAGGCCTGGATAAGATTACTTTGAGAGTGAGCCTGAATGAAACAGAGGTTCGAGTACTGGACCCTGGAGCACCCCAACTTTAAGGATTTCTGAGGAGGAAGAGAAATTGGCCTAGGAGATTAAGAAGAGAGCTCAATGAGGGAGGAAAAGGGGGCTCCTAGAAGAAAAAGTAAATCAAGTCTTTCAAGGAGAGAATGATTAACTGTGTCAACCAGTTTGGGTAGGTCAAGTAAAAAGAAATCTGAGAATTAACCATTGGAGTTTTCACCTGGAAATAAGTTTTGACCTTGACAAGAGCTTCAGTGGAGCGGGAGTGATGAATTGGAGTGATCAAAGTGGATTCAAAAAGAAATGAAAGAAGAATTGGAGACATGAAGAATAGACAATTCTTTTCTGGCATTTTTCTCTGAAAGGAAACCAACAAATGGCCTAATAGCTAGAGGGGAGGTGGGATTGAGAGAGGTTTGTTTTTTAAGATGAAAACAGAAACTTCATATTTATATCTTGGTGGTAGAGATCCCATAGAGGAAGGAAATTGATGAAACAAATCAGGGATGTTCTTGAATAGGCAAGAGGCATGGATGCACTGAAGCAGTGGGGGTTTCCTCTAGAGAGGAGCTCAGCATTCTCATCCACAGGAACAGAACACAGACATAGTTGCTGCAGGTGGGTATTGCAGCAATGAAAGGGCATGGAAGTTGTCTTCTTTTTTATTTCCATAGGTTATTGGGGAACAGGTGGTGTTTGGTTATATGAGTAAATTCTTTAGTGGTGATTTGTGAGATTTTGGTGCTCCCATCACTTGAGCAGTATACACTACACCCAATTTGTGGTCTTTTATCCTTCACCCCTTTTCCACCCTTTCCTCCTGAGTCCCCACAGTCCATTGTATCATTCTTACGCCTATGAATCCTCATAGCTTAGCTTCCACTTATGTGTGAGAACATACAATGTTTGCTTTTCCATTCCTGAGTTACTTTACTTAGAATAATAGTCTCCAGTCTCATCCAAGTCACTGCAAATGCCATTAATTCATTCCTTTTTATGGCTGAGTAGTATTCTATCATGTATGTATACCACAGTTTATTTATCCACTCTTTGATTGACAGGTATTTGGGTTGGTTCCACATTTTTGCAATTGCAAATTGTGCTACCATAAACATGCGTGTGCAAGTATCTTTTTCGTGTAATGACTTCCTTTCCTCTGGGTAGATACCCAGCAGTGGGATTCCTGGATCAAATGGTTGTTCTACTTTTAGTTCTTTAAGGAATCTCCACACTGTTTTCCATAGTGTTTGTACTGGTTTACATTTCTACAAGCAGTGTAGAAGTTTTCCCTGTTCACCACACCCATGCCAACATCTATTTTTTTTCTTATTTTTTGATTATGGCCATTCTTGCAGGAGTAAGGTGGTATCACATTGTGGTTTTGATTGGCATTTCCCTGATCATTAGTGATGTTGAGGATTTTTTCATATGTTTTTTGGCCATTTGTATATCTTCTTTTGAGAACTGTCTATTCATGCCCTTAGCCCAAATCTGGAGGCATCGCAATACCTGATTTCAAACTATACTATAAGGCCGTAGTTGCCAAAACACCATGGTACTGGTATAAAAACAGGCACATAGACCAGTGGAACTGAATAGAGAACTTGGAAATAAACCCAAATACTTACAGTCAAGTGATCTTTGATAAAGCAAACAAAAACATAAAGTGGGGAAGGGTACCCTATTCAACAAATGGTGCTGTGATAATTGGCTAGCCACATGTAGGAGAATGAAACTGGATACTCATCTCTCACCTTAGGCAAAAATCAACTCAAGATGGATTAAGAACTTAAATCTAAGACCTGAAACTACAAAAATTCTAGAAGATAACATTGCAAAAACCCTTCTAGACTTAGGCAAGGGTTTCACGACCAAGAATCCAAAAGCAAACGCAATAAAAACAAAGATAAATAGCTGAGACTTAATTAAACTAAAGAGCTTTTGCATGGCAAAAGGAACAATCACCAGAGTAAATAGACAACCCAGAGAGTGAGAGAAAAACCTTCACAATCCGTACATCTGACAAAGGACTAATATCCAGAATCTACGATGCACTCAAATAAATTAGCAAGAAAAAAACAAACCCATCAAAAAGTAGATTATCTATTCTAATGGAATAAGAAGCCAGGTCAATGGCTAAGAGTGAGAATGGGAAAGGAGGTGCTAGAGGTCTGAAGAGAAGCAAGATGATGTGAAACAGTCCTTCTAGGTGTGTGGGTAAAATGTCCTAGGATTGCTGGGTGGTGTCAGGGTGCGTCTACTTGAGGTTAGTGGTTATGTATCTGAAGTCAGGCTGATCAGCACAGTTATAGGTTTTTCTCCAGCCACATTCAGCTGTGTAGGTGCAGGCACAGAGCAGGTGCAAAGTTGAACAATGAAATATTAAGCTGGGTAAAGAAGGAAGAACCCTAGGGGATGGGATGCTTAGGGACAATAGAAAGGTGGTGGGATTTAGGTGTTATAAATTCCAGTGGGGTTAAAGAATTGTTTAACCAGTAACAAAGTCCAGTTGTTTCACCATTGGAGTTTGAAGTAGTCACAGGAATGAGCTGGAAACAGGCAGGAAAGGCCAGAGAGTGGAATACTTGTACTGAAACAATGGAAAGGGTGTGGTCATTGACAATACCAAAGCATGACCTTGGGAAATATGGCTGAGGTAGAGCAAAGGACATCCTCCCTGAGGAGAGACGGGCAAAGAACTGGGAGACCACAGTATTGGAAGGAGATAAATATCACAAACACACACACGCACACAGACGCACACACACACTTCCCCCAACAGTCATAATTCCACAAGGCATGACAGAGAGCCAGGAGCAAAGGCTTCAAGGAAGGAGGTGGGGTGACTTAAGGACTTTAAGGGTAACAAAGGGTAGCACATGGTATAGTCCCAGAGTATGAGCTTCTAAACTGCGGTCTTCAAGGAGATAGGAGAATGGCCTGAGAGCAGCAACGATCAGCAAGCAAGATCCCCTCCCACCCAGGCCCAGAGACACTAGGAACGGGTAGGGAACAGCCACCACCTATGAGGTCTTCAGGGAAGCAGCATCCTCAGGGGGCAGCCAGACTTCTGCTGGGGCAAAAAGGTGCAGAGCATATTCTGAGAAGATGTTGAGGAGTTGGGCGACTTGGCTAGTGAAGGACCAGAAATTTCAGAGAGCCCAGAGGGAGGTCTCAGGAGTTAGGGAAGCAGGGGAGGAGAGGTGGGGTGTGCAGATGCCATATGGGAAAAGATGTGCGGATGTGCAGATGGAACTGGGATTTTGGGGCTTCTTGAGGTGACCAGCACAAACAGGGATACAAGATGTCAGGGCTTACTTCCGGTGGCCTCCAAGGTAGACTACAGTGGCAGCTTTAAGAACCCAGAGGAGAGAGGAGGGGTGAGTTTTTCAGGAATACACAAAGTTTTGGGGCTCATCTTTACAAAGATAGAGGGGGAGACCTGAAGAGAGGCAATATTTTGAGAATCACAAGAAAGCTTTGGAGTCTTTTTCACCCATGGCAAACACTATTCACCAAAAGTCATTTATCCAAAAAAAATTGATGAATTAATCTTCATTAATTTAACCATTACCAGTAGCAGTAATTTGGGAATTATTTCCTTTCCTCCTGTCAGTCAAAATGTTCATATATGTTTAAATTTGAACCTTTAATTTTAAATTTAAACATTCAAATATGCAATGATCTTGGGAAGCCATTTGTCCAATAGCCACCACTCATGCTGTGAACATAAACACAATTTTAAAATCTGAAAATAAATGTATTTTAAAAGACACAGAATGGAAGAATATCAAGATAGCACAGGAAAACCTTGGCTATCCATTACCCTCAAACAAGTAAGTTTCTCTTGATAGATGAGTTTTCCCAGAAGAGGTAAGTGTTAAACCTTTTAGTACTAGCACTATAAAAGGTGTAAAATGTAAATCTTTTAAAAGCATTTTGCTCCCATCCCCTGCCTTCTTAAACAGAGTATCATAGTAATAAAAATCTTCTATTTGTATCTTGCCTGTGGTTTATATGGTACTGTCATAAACATGATCTCATACAGGCACACCTCGTTGTATTGCACTTTGCTTTATCGCTCTTTCCAAGTAGGGTAGTTTCTACCAGTTGAAGGTTTGTGGTAACCCTGCATCTAGCACGTCTGTCGGCACCATTGCTCCAACGGCATGTGCTCACTTTGTGTCTCTGTGTCACATTTTGGTAATTCACACAATATTACAAGTTTATTCATTATTATGAGGTCTCATAGGATGATCTGTGGTCAGTGATCTTTGATGTTACTATTGTAATTGTTTTGGGGTGCTATGTATCATACCCATGAAACGTGGCAAATTTAATCGATAAATGTTGTGCGTATTCTGACTGCTCCACCAACCAACCATTTCCCTGTCTATCCCCTTCTCCTCAGGCCTCTCTATTCCCTGAGGCACAACAATATTGAAATTAGGCCAATTAATAACCCTATAATGACCTCCAAGTTTAAGTGAAAGGAAGAATTGCATGTCTCTCACTTTAAATCAAAAGCTAGAAATGACTGCGTTTGCTGGGAAAGGCATTCAAAAATCAAGAAAGGCAGAAAACTAGGCCTCTTATAGCAGTTAGCCAAGTTGTGAATGCAAAGAAAAAGTTCTTGAAGAAAGTTAAAAGTAAAGTGAACCAGCCTTGTCGCTGATATGGATAAAGTTTGAGTGGTCTGTATCGATCAAACCAGCCACAGCACTCCCTTACGCCAAAGCTTAATCCAGACCAAGGCCCTCTCTTCAATTACATGAAGGCTGAGCGAGATGAGGAAGCTGCAGAAGAAAAGTTGGAAGCTAGCAGAGGTTGGTTCATGAGACTTAAGGCAAAAAGCCATCTCCATAATGTAAAAGTTCAAGGCGAAGCAGCAAGTGCTGATGTAGAAGCTGCAGCAAGTTTTTCAGAAGACCTAGCTAAGATCATTGATGAAGGCGGTTACACTAAACATTTTCAGTGTAGATGAAACAGCTTTCTATTGGAAGAAGATACCATCTAAGACTTTCATAGCTAGAGAATTCAATCCCTGACTTCAAGCTTCAAAGGACATGCTGACTCTCCTATTAGAAGCTAATGAAGCTGGTAACTTTAAGTTAAAGCCAGTGCTCATCTACCATTCCTAGGATAAAATCCTAGGGCACTGAAGTTTGATTCTAAATCAACTCTACCTGTGCTTTATAAATGGAACAACAAAGCCTGGATGACAGTACATCTGGAATGAGGTGAAAATAACAACACTAAGGGGAGTTTGAAAGAAGTTGATTCCAACCTTCATGAATGACTTTGTGGGGTTCAGGACTTCCTTGAAGGAAGGAACTGAAGGTGGGGTGGAAATATAATAGCAAGAGAGCTAGAATTAGAAGTGAAGCCTAAAGATGTGACTGAATCTCATGTGACTGCAATCTCCTGAGAAAATTTAAAAGGATGAGGAGTTGTTTCTTAAGGATGAGTGAAGAATGTGATTCCTTCAGATGGAATCTCTTCCTGGTGAAGCCACTGTGAACATTGCTGAAGTGACAACAGAGGATTTAGAATGCTACATAAACTGCTAGTTGCTAAGACAGCAGCAGGGTTTAACAGGATTGACTCCAATTTTGAAAGAAGTTCTACTGTGGGTAAAATAAAAAATTTCCACAGCCACCCCAACCTCCGGCAACCCTTACCCCGATCGGTCAGCAGCCATCAACATTGAGGCAAGACCCCCTCCATCAGCAAAAAGATAAACTCACTGAAGGCTCAGATAACTGTTAGCTTTTTTTTTTTTTCCTTTTTTTTTTTTTTGAGAAAGAATCTGGCTCTGTTACCCAGGCTGGAGTGCAATGGTGTGATCTCGGCTTACTGTAACCTCCGCCTCCTGGGTTCAAGCAATTCTCCTGCCTCCGCCTCCTGAGTAGCTGGGATTACAGGCACCCACCACCATGCCCGGCTAATTTTTTGTTTTGTATTTTTGTAGAGATGGGATTTCACCATGTTGGTCGGGCTGGTCTTGAACTCCTGACCTCAGGTGATCCGTCCTCCTTGGCCTCCCAAAGTGCTAGTATTACAAGCCTGAGCCACCATGCCCAGCCAATTGTTAGCATTTTTTAACAATAAAGTATTTTTTTCAGAGATATTTGCTCTGTCATCCAGGCTGGGATGCAGTGGTGTGATCATAGTTCACTACAGCCTCAACCTCCCAGGCTCAAGTGATCCTCCCACCTTGACCTCCCAAGTAGCTGGGACTATAGGCACATACCACCAATCGCAGCTATTTTTTTTTTGGTGGGGGTGGTTAGAGGCAGGGTGTCACTGTTTTGCCCAGGCTGGCCTCAAACTCCTGGGCTCAAGCAATACTCCTGTCTCAGCTGCCATCACACCCAGCCTAAAGTATTTTTATACATTAGATATAATGCTGTTGAACACTTCATAGACTGAGTATAAACATAACTTTCTTATTCACTAGTAAACCAAAAAACATGTGACTTGCTTTATTGCAATATTGACTTTATTGTGGTAGTCTGGAACCTAACATAATATCTCCGAGGTATGCCTGCATTATCCTCCAACACCCTGGTAAAGTAGACACTTAACAAATTTGACAGATTGATGAGATTTCCCAGTGTAAATGAAAGGAAACCTAACTGCAACTTCGTGATGACTTGGGGTCATTGTCACTGATATAGATTATTCAGATGTTTCCAGAAGGCAAGACTAACGTGCAACGTAAGAGAACATAGTAAAGGATCAACGGTGTGGCAAGACAGCAGTTGCCCTCAAAGACCCAAAGAGGAGCCAACTGAGGACTGAAAGTGTCCAAGAAGACTTTCGTGAGGTGGTGGAACTTGAACAGGGCTCTGAAGTTCTAGTATAATTTAGAAGGCAGGAAAAGCCAGAGGAAGACATTGGTGAATGTGCTGCAGGATGTCTGAATCAGTAGTAGTTATTCAATTGGATGATTTCTCTTTTGCTGCAAATGGGTACCACTGCTTTGGCCAACTATGTCCCCTCCCCACCCCTGCCTAAATTAATTACTGTAATGGTTAATTTATGTGTCAACTTGATTGGGCCATGGTGCCCACATAGTTCAAGTGTTATTCTGGGTGTTTTGGATAAAATTAACATTTAAATTGGTGGACTGTGAGTAAAGCAGATTGCCTCATAGAACAAAAGACTGACTTTTCCCAAGCAAAAGGGAATCCTGCAGCAGATTACCTTTGAACTTGAACTTCAACATGGGCTTTTCCTGGGTCTCCACCCTGTAGCCTCAACCTGCAGATCTGAATTGCCAGACTCCATAATCTTGTGAGCCAATTCCTTAAAATAAATCCGTCTCCTTCTCAATATATAGGTAGACAGACAGACAGA
Organism: Rhinopithecus roxellana; assembly: GCF_007565055.1. Lineage (NCBI taxonomy): Eukaryota > Metazoa > Chordata > Mammalia > Primates > Cercopithecidae > Rhinopithecus > Rhinopithecus roxellana. Next base: position 92,657,920 of record NC_044554.1, read on the forward strand.
GGTATCTCCTATCAGTTCTGTTTCTCTGGAGAACCCTAACTAATACTGTCCCTTTCTCAAAGACCATATGAATTTCCAGAAAGATGAAAGGAATACAGTTCTCCTCTGCAGGGCATGGACCTGTGCAATGGTGGAAGGAAGAATACTTAGAGCTTTGCAGTCAATGGAATCAAGGCTGTCTATGTGTTTTCAGGGAAAAAGAAGCCAGACTCGGAGAATGGCTCTTTTTTTTGAGACAGAGTCTCTCTCTGTTGCCCTGGCTGGAGTGCAGTGGCACAATCTCGGCTCACTGCAACCTCCGCCTCCTGGGTTCAAGCAATTCTCCTGCCTCAGCTTCCTGAGTAGCTGGGACTACAGGCGTGCGCCACCATGCCCGGCTAATTTTTTTGTATTTTTAGTAGAGATGGGTTTCACCATGTTGGTCAGGCTGGTCTCGAACTCTTAACCTCATGATCTACCCACCTCAGCCTCACAAGGTGCTGGGATTACAGACGTGAGCCACCGTGCCCAGCCGAGAATGGTTCTTGAAGTTCAATCTGGGGGCCCGGAGCACTAACGTCTGGTCCTCTCTCCTCCTCCCTCCATCCTTTACCCCTGACTACTCTACTCAGAGTCAGTCCACTGGCTATTCTGTCACTTCTACAGATGTCCCCTTGAGCCAGCTCTGTGGCTTTCCCCATTACCACCCAAGAGGAGAGTCATACTGGACACACTGTGGTTACCCTCTGTCATTTGGTTTCACTGATAATTCTGCCAAACCCCCACTCAAGGTAGACAATTAGTTAATCCAACTAATTAGTTTACATTCAACCACAGGCTTATTGCTATAGTACAGGAGCCAGCAAACACATTATGTAAAGGACTAGATGATTAAGTATCTTAGGCTTTGCAAGTTATGGATATTCTTTTTGTTTGTCTGTTTGTTTTTTGTGTGTGTTCTGTTTTCTTCTTTTTTGAGACAGGATCTTGCTCTGTCACGCAGGCTAGAGTTCAGTGATGCAATCATGGCTCACTTCAGCCTCCAAATTCTAGGCTCAACCAATCCTTCTGCTTCAGCCTTCCTCCCAAATAGTTAGTACTATAGGCACGCACCACCATGCCTGCTAATTTTTTTGAATTTTTTGTAGGAATTAAGTCTCCCTATGTTGCCCAACCTAGTCTCAATCTCCTGGTCTGAAGCGATCCTCTGGCTTCAGCCTCTCAGAGGGCTAGAATTACAGGCTTGAGCCACTGCACCTGGCCAAGGATAATCTTTATGTACTTATATAAAGAGAGAAAACAAATTTCCACAAAATTTGTATTGATGAAATTCAGAATATAATAATAGGAATTGAGTAGAATGTTTATAATACAGATTTACTAATGAGAAGAATGGAATTCTTTTGAGGGACGTGTATTAGTCAGCGTTCTCCAAAGAAAAAGGATCAATAGAATATATCTATCCACACAACTCCTTATAATGGAAGCTCTCAAATCCAAAATCTGCAGAGCTGATATACCAGATAGAGTCTGAAGGTGAGCTGGCAGAAGAATTCTCTCTTGCTAGGGGGAGGGTCAGTCTTTGTTCTGCACAAGCCTTCAACTGATTGGATGAGGCCCACCTACATACTGAAGAGTAATCTGCTTTATTCAGTCTACCAACTTAAATGTTCACCTCATCCAAAAATGGTCTCATGGAAACACCCAGAATAATATTTGATCACAAATCTAAGCATCCTGTGGCCCTGTCAAGTTGACACATAAAATTAACAATCACCAGGGGATAATGTATCACATAATTAGAGTACAAACTTAGTGCTCCTCATTATCAAATCAATTGCCAGTGTTCATCTATAAAAATCATTCTTAGCTTATAGGCCATACCAAAACAGGCGATGGGCCAGATTTGGCCCATGAGCAGTAGTTTGCTTACCCTTGCTATTGAGTAATAGTAATGATAATAATAATAATAATGCCCCCTAAAAATAAAGATACTTTAAAAATTAAAATAAAGATAATGAGAGGCAAGATGTATAGTTAGGAGAGGAGGCTGAAGCCTGACTGCTTGGGTTTGAATTCTGGCTCTCGTTTAGTAGCTGTGTGATCTTAGGCAAGTTGCTTAGCCCTTTTATGCCTTCGTTGCCTTGTTTTAAAAATGCAGATTAAAGTGTCAACGTCATAGATTTGCTATCAATCAGGATTAAATTAGTATTTGTAAAGTTCTTAGAACAATGCCTGGCACATAGTGAGTGCTATGTAAGTACTAGATATGACCATGATAGCGGTGACGTTGATGAAAGAAAGTGAAAGAAGAGAGGGGTACAAAGAAGATGGGAGATAAGCTCTGATAATGCTGGGACACTGAGCACTTTCCACAGATTGTAAGTGCTAGAAGATTGACTAATTGACCTATGAGGCTGACCAATGCTATGAGCAATTCAGATATGAGAATTTTTAGTTTAGTATGCCAAGAGCCAGCAGTCATGGTCCTGTTCTGTAGCCCAGCAATCAAGATCATAAATGTTTCTTTTGCTCTGAAGATCCTGCACCTGAGGAGGAGTATGGACTAAGGGAGAAGGGTGGATGGAAGAATTTGGTACTTCCCTTCAGAAATGATTCAGAACCAAGCACACAGAAAATGGAGAACTGCCCACCTAGTCTAGCTAACAGTATGCATTTACTGGAGAAGCAATAATTTTACAAAGAGGCTGGGAACTGGTCTCCTTATTGAATAAAGAATAAGCTCCCAGATTTACATTCATTGATTTTCTACCCAGTTGCTGTCTATGTTCATCATGTTGAATTTCTTCTTAGTATCCAAAAATCAAGGTGTTGAGGGAACAAATGCATCTGTATCTGTGCCTTCTATAATGCCCACACTCTTTATAAATACAGGCAACTTTTCATAGATCTAACTCTTAACTATATTCATTCCAAAAAGAAGTTTTTTTTAAGAAATAATGGATTTTGAAAAATAAAAAGATCTCCCTTATTGCTTTGATAAAGATTTGCCACCTGTGACCCTTTAAATATTGAACTTGGACTATAAAAATATCACTTCTTATTGATCACATGGTTATTAAAGTCAGTCAAATGCTGAATTTATATGTCAAACACTTGTAATATTTCCTGTAAATATTGGGGCAAAGGGAGAAGATGATAATGCCACTGTGAAGAGTCGCATTAGATTTGTTCAACTTTACGTCACTGAGAAATAATACAGCTGTCATCAAGAATTTCATTACACATGCCAAGCACTTGTCAAAAACTACTGCACATCGTTTATGCATGTATATGTCTCTGTGTATGAGCCCAGAGAACATACACAAGCTAGTGGCATGGAGGAGAATGGAATAAAAAGCAATCTGTGTACCTATCCACCTGCACTGGACCTGTACAGCATAGCTTCTAACAGCAGCTAGGATTATGTGGGCAGCCCCTGTACACAAACACATTTGGGTTCGCCTTTTCTTGAACTCCAGTCTACCGTGAGATGCTGACGGCTTTCTGGGTCTGGAGGAAAGCCTGGGAACTCAAGTCAACAAATTCTAATTACAGGTTTAAGGCAGATTCTTAAAGCCCCCCAGATTCTTAAAATCCGCATCTAAAGGTATTCAAGAATGCTTTTGGGGAGAGGTCAGCATAGAGATCCATAGATTTCCAGTTTCCCCGCAAGATACCTTTCCATATAAGCAAATGCTTTCAAATGAGTAGCAGAAAGGAACTGTCAGTCAACCACGGGGGAGTCTTCACCAGGACTCTTGGATTGAATGGAGGAGTGGGGAGGCATTTCTAATGGCATTTTGATGTACATGCACAAAATTGATGTCGGAAGGATCATTGTAAAGTCCCAAGCAGTGGAATATTGAGGACATTTTCAGGTGGCAGTCAGATTCTGGCTGGGTGAGCCCAGTATATTTTCTCATGTCACAGTTGATTAGGTTCACAGGGAAGTGGAAAGAGTAAAAAATTCTCTTATTACTGCAGCAATGCCGTCTCAGCCTCTTTTCCCTTTGAATGCAACATTAGTTTTTGTCCAGAAGTCTAACTGCTTTCTACAGTTTGGGGAATTGTAAAGCAGAAACAATTTTCCCAGGCAGGCTGACCTTCACAGTAATGAGAAATGACTGGAATTTCTCTCTATTTCTCCAACATTTGGGGAGGTTTTGGGAGGGGGCTGGCGGGAAGATGAAGGAATATGCTTGTTTTACCTGATATTATGTTGTGGGCTTCCATTTGGCACTTTGAGCCTAATTTTTTTCCATTCAGGGGATTACATGGACTGTTGCACCATATGACCCAGGAGCCAGACCACAAGTGTATTGAGAAACGACAGTAATGCACTTTAAACCTTTTGTTATCACAACAGAGATGGCATTTTGTTTCAGCCATTAAATGAATAAATATTTTTCTCCTGGGGATGGCTATTTTCATTTACTCTCCAGCTCTTACTCAGGTAATGACCAGTGGGACTGGGAAATTCCACTTTCGTTCAGGCCATGCCGCCCAGTCCCTGGTGCCGTGGGAGCCCTCCCGGCCCCCCGACCTTCCACGGAGGCGCCCCCAGAGCCATCCATGCAGCCCTCTTTTGCGGTCCCTTCTTCCTGGCTTCCTGCTCACCACTCACCTTTCCCTTTGCTGGAACGCAGGGACTCTCTGGCCAAGACTAATGCTTCCTCCTTGATTTTTTTTTTTTTTTTCCAAATATTTAAGATTCCTATTTAAAGCTGCAGCAATGTGGAAACTCCTGGGAGCGGAGGCAGAAGACAGACTTTAACACAGTCCCCAAAGGAGAAGCAGTTAGCCCTAAAGGAGACATTTAGCCCCAAGAGACATACCCAGAGCTGTCCTGTGACTAAGTGTTCAGGTTGGCAGTCAATAGCAGGAGATGCTTTGACAGAGAGAGCAGTTTGGGGGTGAGTTTTTTGTTGTTGTTGTTTCTCTCTGCTCCCAAACCCCATCCCTGTCCCTTTCAAGTAGGCAGTAGGTGATCGTGACTATATTGAATTCAAATCCTACTCTGCCACTCACTAGCTGTGTGACCTTGGGCAAGCTACTTAAATTCTCAGAACCTCAGTTTCCTCATCTATAAAATGGGGCTAAAATAGTACCTATTTCACTAGACTTTTTTTGTTTGAAGGAAAAAATCCCACTTAGCACAATGCCTGTTGTGTGCCCTCAATAATTGTCCTCAACAAAGTGTAGCTTATATTATTGACTCGGTTCTGTTCATTTTCAATGTATTGCACACTGGTGATTAATTTGCCCTAGAGGGTCGTACAAGACTCCATAAGTTATCCATTCACTGGTCTGTACTATAGAACGGCACTGTTGGATGCTCACTTAAGGACAGCAAAAGAGATTTGTGACTTGAGACTAAAACTTCCTTTTTTTCTGGTCTGCTAAAATTAAGTATGAAAATAAACTGTGTTGGAGGAGTGAGTAGTCAGGAGGGGTATTCATAGGCGGAGAAGCAAAGGAGAGGAGCACTGAGGCTGGGAGTTGTGGAGAATGAGGTCTCCAGAAGGGAATCTTAGTGCTGGCTCCATTACCAACTCAGTGCTGTGCTTGGTGCTGAAAAGGACCCCGTCCAGTCTGGAACTGACACCTGGATAACATTCTCATGCTTTCTCATTTCACAGAAACATACCTAAGGCCACATATGCCCAGCAAGTAGATGATCTCCAGGGACTCCTACAACTCTAAATTTATTATCTACTTGAATATCATTTGCTATTAAAATAGTTGCAACTACAATGCTGGAAAAGCCTCCAGTTCCTAGAATAGATGTCAAACTCAAAATAATACTTGAAATATATGAATATCTGTGATGGACATAGCTTTGTTGTTTATTTTTAGAATTATTTTTGCTCTATTTAAATATTATTTTAGTATATTTTAATATTAGTGTAGCTTAACATTTATTCAGTATTTTTATACTTATATATTTAATATTTTTTAGTATATTTTAAGTGCATATTTACATATTTCATTATAAAAATATATTTTACTTATATCTAACATATAAATATATTTTATATATTAAATATATAAAGTGAATTAAAATCAATTGTTTAATTTACATAATTATATTTAAATTATGTATTAAATACCTTAAATATTAAATATATTTATAATTATATATATATATTTTTTTTTTGTGATGGAGTCTTGTTCTGTCACCCAGGCTGGAGTGCAGTGGTGCGATCTCGGCTCACTGCAGCTTCCGCCTCCTGAGTTCAAGCAATTCTCCTGCCTCAGCCTCCCGAGTGGCTGGGATTACAAGTGCACACCACCACACCCGGCTAACTTTTGTATTTTTAGTTGAGACAGAGTTTTGCCATGTTGGCCAGGCTGGTCTTGAACTCCTGACCTCAGGTGATCCACCCACCTCAGCCTGCCAAAGTGCTGGGATTACAGGCATGAGCCACCATGTATGGCCTATAATTATATTTTAATTACATATGAAATAAATCATTTCCTTAGTAAATGAAATTGCTTGCCATACTTAAGAGAATGATTCAAAGGTTGTCTTCCTGAGCCCACATCTCCAAAATTTGCCAAAGCGTATAGGCATTGACAGCTTTATAGGAAGAGCTTCCAGAACTTCATTTAGTGTTCAGATGTCAGTGACTAGCTCCCTGCTCACACCTCGCTGTGTCAACCTTGGGGCAGAAGAATTTAAATAGACTTTTTTTGCCATGTGTGTTCCAAGATGGCTTTAAGACCTGAAACATGTGGGGTTAACCCCAGAAATTCCCCCAAAGAACTAGGGGTAGACTTGGGAGGGGGAACTTGCAGAAAGGTGAAGAGTTGTAAAAAAGCAAGCAAAGCTACAAAAACCATATTCACTTTAAAAATTAGTTACTTTTAAAAATAACCTGCATAAAAGTCACAAAAGTTAGGTACCTCTAAGAAGAGCTGGTTTGGGAGAGGAACTTTTCCTTCTCTTCAAACTTTTCCTTCAACCTCTTGCTTGGAGTCAAATCTCTTGACTAAGTTTCTACCAGCAATCTGTCCCTCAAGGTATCTGCATCCCTCTGAATATTTTGTGCCTCTAATTGGTCCAATGACAGAAGTGGGAGTACATAGCCCATCTCTTGACCCAGGTTTTGATGGCATCTGAGGAATGACTTACTGACCACTACCTTGGAAGACAATCCATCTCTTATAATGATGAGAATACGTTTCAGGAGACCATCTTCATCCCAGGAACATCCTTGAGCAAAAACAGTAGTTTATGGATGCAGTCATGTTCTCTTTCTCAAATTTATTCCCTTCTCTCTGTCCCAACTGCCACCATCCTGGGTTACCCTGCAGATGTCATAGTCTTGAGGCTCTAGCACTGACCTCCTTCCCATTCTTCCTCATCCATGCTCCCCCTAATCTCCTCCAATCCCTCCTACAGACTAAGTCAACCTTCCTGAAACTTTGGTGAAACATGTTGATTTCACGATATGGAATAGTGGTGGCATGAGGTGGTATGAGGTGGTATGAGGTGGTATGAGGTGGTATGATGGAACATGGTGTGGAATGGAAGAGCATGAACCAAGATTCAGAAGACAGAGTTTAAGCAAGTCCTGACTCTGCCTCTCAGTCTATGCCCTGTCAATCTGTTGCTGTCACTGATTGTTAGTTTCCGCTTCTGAAAAACGAGCCCATCTATAAATGTTCTGAAAAACCCCTTCTTTCTCCAACATTGTAATGTTTATTCAAGGCTACATTGGTTATCATCCTTGCAACTTGGGTTCAAAAAGTGGCAGAAACTCTTCAGTTTCCAGGAAGACCAATGTGAAATCCTTATTAAACTTTTTCTGATCATGTGAAAGGTGAAATCAGCCATTCTTGGCAATTCGTGTGCATATAGAAGTGTCTGATGTTCATATTATAACAGAAATACGTAGTTCTTTAAGATCTCTTGATGCTTATATTCTAACTGAATTATGTAGTTCTTTGAGATTTTCCCTTGTGGGGAAGATTGATTAAACATGAAAGATGCTAGAGGTGGATCAAGAATGACCTTGCAATAGTCCAAATTTGAAGAAATGAGGACCTGAGCTAGGCCAACAGCAATGGAAAAGAGGAGGACAATCAGATGGATCCTCACAGTCAAAATGATAAGATTAGTTACTGATGGGACCTAGAAGTGAAGAGAGGAGGCATGAGTGACTCAGGAATAGGGGAGGAAGGCTCTGGGGGAAAGAAATTGAGTTCCATTTTGAACAAGGTGAGTTTTAGGTGCTGTGCATCATTCCCGTGGAAATACACAACAGACCTCTGGGATTTGTCTGGAGGTTAGGCCCAAGGTGGAGCTAGAACCACAGATTTTGGCATGGAATCATACGCATTAAAATCTCTTCTGGTGGAAAGATAGTCTTTACTATATTACTTTTCCTCCAGCAGTCAATCCCCTGCTTTGAGACTTACAGTCACTATTACATTTTGAAAGTCCACGTACTCAGTCAGCCACTTCCCCTTCTGTCTTCAAACCACCTTCCCTGCCCTTCACTCTGCGCCCACCTGCCTGCAGAATCATTTCACCTCCCTTCCTTAAACTCCAGTCCTCCTAACTCAGATGTTAAGGAACAAGCACAAATTATTTCTTTTTCCTGTTTTGCATGACTCATTACTAAATGCCCTTTAGATAACATTCCACCTGGTTTTTGTGATCCTGCAGTAGAACCAGACAGTCTACAAGCTCGGCTATTTTCCACGATGATTACTATTGTTCTCCTTTTTTCTTTTAAAAACATTTTTTAAACACGAAAAAATCCAGGGCCGGTTTCTCCTCATCGTTTTCCCATCCTGCCTTGCCCTCATATCACCAACACCAACTCCCCTGGTTTTCAGAGAGAACTGTTCACTTGGGCCAGAGTGTGAGAGGATAGTCCTTCTCAAAATGAAAGCCCTCGTCATTTTGAGGTAAAATGCCTTTCTAGACAGAGCTGTATGACTTTCTGAAAGAGGGCATTTATAGAACCTCAAATAGATGAATCGTTTTCTTTCAAGCAGGGAAATGTATTTTACTCTTCTTGCTTCAACTGGGATTGAGCCCATTCATTTCATTTTTTATGCTCTCCTGTTTTATTTAGAAATGATCTATTCATCCCAACCCAATTGAAGAAATATAGATAACTCAGGAAAAAAATTGCCATATTATTCACATGAGAAATATAGATGCTCCCACTGAATATTTTCATGGCTCCATTTAATTTGAGCTGTATAAACCTGGCCTACAAAATTCTCTTTTATTTGTTATACTCTAAGAAGGTAGTGTCATCCCTGGAGTGAGTGAGACCCAGATTCTAATTGCAACTGCTCCCAGGCCTCTTGGACAAGGCATTTAACCTCAGTTTTTTCACCTGAGAATGGGAATAATAGGATCTATTTTTCAATGTGTTATGGGATTAAGTATGGTAATTTGTGTTAGGCATCTGGCACATACTATGTTACAGGGTAAATATTATTACATGTATTAAAATCATCTTTTGCAGGAATCTTTTTGCATCTCTAATAATGTTGATGTAGGGCACCCTACTAGCCTAGCAGAAGGATGCTCTGAAAACTCCTTATTTTCAGCTCAGCACTGCTTCTGTTACAAATTACAGGAGGTTTTTAAACTATAACAAAATAAGAACATCATCAGTGTGAGAATACTAGATTCTAGCGAAAAAGTCACCTCATTATAAATTGAAACGTCTTTTACCTATTTTGTATTATTATATTAGCACATATCCATTTCTATGATAAATATCTGTACAGAGGCAAAGTATGAAAAGCTGCCAGAGTGCTGCTCCTGCCTTTCGACTCCCAGAAGTCTTCCCTTCTTGGTTCCTTTCACAGTGATATTTAGTAATGACTTTCCTGAGACAAGTTTCCCAACAGATCCCCAAGTCCTGCTTCCTTGTGTCATGTGCACCAGAAATTCTACTCATGCTCACCCACTAGTTTCTCCAGTGGGCCCAGGTAGAAGCACTGTGTGGCATTCAGGAGACAGGTGGACTCAAAGTCTTTAGATTGTCTCATCCCCTAAAAAAGGAGAAAACTGGTGCAGCCCATAGCATGGATGATAGGAAAATCATCCATCCAGCTGTGATCAACCATCCAGCCTTCTCATTTCTTTCTTTCTTTCTTTTTTTTTTTTTTTTTTTTTTTTTTTTGAGACAGAGTCTCACTCACTCTGTTGCCCAGGCTGGAGTGCAGTGGTGCAACCTTAGCTCACTACAACCTCTGCCCCCTGGGTTCCAGCGATTCTCTTCCTCAGCCACCTGAGTAGCTGGGATTACAGGTATGAGCCACCATGCCCAGCTAATTTTTGTTTTTGTTTTTGTTTTTTGAGATGGAGTCTCACTCTGTTGCCCCAGCTGGAGTGTAGTGGCACGATATTGGCTCACTGCAACCTCTGCCTCCCGGGTTCAAGTGATTCTTATGCTTTAGCTTCTCGAGTAGCTGGGACGACAGGCACGCGCCACCACACCCAGCTAATTTTTTGTATTTTTTTAGTAGAGATGGGGTTTTACTACCTTGCCCAGGCTGGTGTTGAACTCCTGACCTCAAATGATCTGCCCACCTTGGCCTCCCAAAGTGCTGGGATTGCAGCCATGAGCCTCCATGCCCAGCTTCATTTCTTTCCATTTTAAAAACTTCTTTTTCCTCCCCAGGCACAAGGCATCTCACCTTGAGTCACATTTCACCAACCCATCCAAAGCTACTTTCAAGAGAACCCCAATGAAGTCTTCTGCTATGAGTTGCAAAAGAGTGATTTGTTATGTGTAGGTGTTTCTCAACCTAAGGATATTTGCTCAACCTAAGGATATTTGAATGATTACAGGGGACAATGCCCATGTTCCAATTTAAGCAGAAAAACGACCTAATTATGAAATGGATTCCTATAATCAGTTGATTAGATTCTTGGTTTCCACTTACTGACCCAGTTTCTGTCTGTAGTAGTTATACACGCTCTTCTGGAACCTATTTATATCTTTAACAAATCCCTTGAGTTAATAACTATGTAATTTCATGACACAGTGCAAGAAAAAACATTTTTTTCACCCACAACTCGGGTAACAACTCCCCTATTAGAAACTCCTCTGTCCAGCAACTTAGCTCTTTGAAACAGTTGAGAATCAACACACAAGCAAAAAACAATAATAATGTAAAAATGGTTAAATCTTTGTCAAAATGTCCATGTTCATTATTTAAAGGAAAGAAGACACTTAAGTTCTGACCCAGATCCAACCAGATTGGTTATCTGGTTGCAAAAGCATGGCAGATTGTAATTAACAAGTAACAAGAGAAAAAGGTGCTTTTAGAAGCAGACCCAAGGACACCTGAGACCCTGCCCATCAGAATGTTATTCTGAGTTGTATATTTCTGTTCTGTATCTACAGAAACATACAACTCAGAGAGACAGAACTTCTGGACCTGGGGGAAGTCATCCAATAGAAAGAGAGCACCAGTACAGAGACTCAGGCCTGGGCCAGCAGGCCGGGGGAGGACCTAGAGGAACCGAGGGAGGGGAGTGGACCAGGGAGAGGCAGGCAACTGGAATAGACCCCACCACAGCCACAGATCTCAGAGAAAAGAGACAGAGCCCTGGACCCAGGAATTCATGTGGTGGGCCCACTGACCCCGGCATGAAGGATGAGGCAAGCCTTTAGGATAGAGTTGGCTTTCCTGGGAGATTGGAAAATTAAAGGCTGGGGGAGGCTGTCAGACTGGAAGGAATTGTAGCTTGCAGGTTTTCAGGAAAAGAACTCAAGCAAGAGCAAATGTGATCATAATCCAGTTTGAAGAGGCTGGTTGCCACCTAGAACCTTAGAATAGGGCACTAAGTCAGAAAAGCTCGAATGTGCTGTTGATCTGAGGGGGCAAAGCTCCTCAGGTGGAGATCCTCAAACACCCTAGAAACAGGACTGGGGCAGAGAGCCAGGCAGGTCACACTGTAACTAATTAATCTTCATAATAACACCCTGGAGTCATCAAGCAAATGAGGAATTTCATTAAATATAGGAGGGCACAAAAAAATTACTGGTGTGGAAAGGTAATGAATACTATATAATGTAGTTTTTAAAAAGTGAATTTAAAAATTACCTTTCCCCAAAAAGTACTTATACTGTGCTCCTGTTGTTATTAATATGTGCATTGCCAAGAAGAACTGCAAGAGGACAGGTACCAAAATACCAGCATTGTTATCTCTGGGATTGAAGTAGTTTTAATCTATATTTTATTTGCTTGTCTTTACAATTTTCTACAACAAACTTGTACTTTGTGCGTAACAAAAGTAATAAAGGTTAAAAGAAGGAAATGTAGTTGGTAATGCATTTTGTAATATTTCCATGTACAAGATTAAAATTGTTTTTAAAGCCTCTCAGCCATTCAGAAATCCTGGTGATCTGACATGATTGATGCCTCTAGGAACCCCAGACAGCTATTTTTTATTTATTTATTTATTTTGTCTATGAAATAAGAACCTCAGTCTGAATCACTACTAACAGAAACTTTCTATGTTCCTATTTTCTGCAGTATTTTAGTTTGTTCTTATAAGGAAAATGTTAAATTTCCTTTAATCAGGAGATCTAAGACCCCCAATTAGATCAATCCAGTAGTGTAAACTCTTCAGCATGAAGAGCTACGTCTTTGACCTCTTTCGTCTCTGCCAATAGAGTATTAAAATCAGCACTGGGTTCATATCACTCAGAGATGCTTAACCATTGACCAAAATCCAAAAAGATTCCATGAAAGTGTCCACAATCACACAACAAGCCAATCATGTGATTCATTGCTAAAGTGCTCTGGGTGTGCTTAGAGCCAGACCTCTGAAGATTGTGAAAGTTACAGCCATTACCAAATGTACTGAGAAAGTACATCTTTTCCAAAGTCAGGAACTTCTACACCTATAAGATCTGGGCAGCTTCTCTGAGCTTCTGTTTTTTCATCTCTCAATTGCCTATCTCTCAGCATTGCTGTTACATTAGATCTCATGGAAATGCTTCTTCAATTCTGCAAGGGCAGAATGATTTAATTGTATCATCTTCTCCCCAGAATGTTTAATTTGAATATGATAAATGGCACCACAGATAGGGGTCTTAAAATATGTGGTAAACAAATCACTGAAATGTAAGGAACTTGAAGATATTTGATCTTGAAGCTGATTCAATAATCCAAAGCACTGCCCAGTTGGAGGTCAAGGAGAGGAGGATAAATCCAAACCAGCCCCAGTGGTTCTCATTTGTTCCACTAAAGTCTGGAGAAAGGAATTTTATTGGTTGTGGCGCATAAAATAATAGATACTCTGTCCTTAGAAATACTTGCAATCGGTTTGGATCAAATGCTCCAGGGCTTGGACCAGACACCATGGCTGGGCTCTTTCCTTTTTGTAATAGCAGTGACAGATGACCTGTTAAAAACTGTATAAAGTTTTTAAAAGTTTTAACAAAATGCACTGCAACTCAAAGCATGCTCATATCAATGATCATGTCTGAAGACTATGGAAATGTAGGGTAACACATGAGTTAAGAACTAAAGAGTTAGTTGGAATTGGCAGTTGTTTTGTGTTTCTTTTTAACCAAAGTAAAGAAATTTGCCACATGTATTGGCTATAAATTAAAATAATGAATATGCAAAAAATGACGAGTGTTTTTCAAAAAAGCCCTGCTTGTTTCTGCCTCAGGGCCTTTGCACTTGCTGCTCCCTCTCAGCACTGTTCTGCACCCAGATATTTCCGTGGCTGACTTCCTCTCATTTCTAAACTCTCACCTTCTCAGAGAGATCTCTCCTGACCTCACAATTGAAAGTATCTTTTCTCTCTGCCCCAGTTAGTCCTTTTCTTTCTAGTGCTTCCCACTACCTACTATTACCTTGTCTGTGGTTTACCCATTTACAGACAGACAAGTATTACCTCGTCTGTCTCTCCTACTACTCCTGATACACACGGAATGGAAGCAAAATTATTAGGTCAACTTGATTCAGAACACATTCGGAAGCTTTGTGTCCTCTAAATAAATCCTCCTAAGTAGAGGGATAAATTTTGATCAAATAATAATATCCAAATGTTTTTGAAGCCAGGATTTAGAAAATGTTATTGTATGTATGTGATTTATGACCTGCCTGCATCCAAAAGGGATCTGAGAGAACTTATAATCAAAAACATATAATTCTCATAAGCAGAACCAGTAACGCAAACACCAAAATCCATGCAGAGTGAAAAGAAAGTAAGATACCAAATAGCTAGACTTACATCATTTCTGTAACTGCTAATTAAATTTAACCCTGAGCTTCCTGAGGGTAAAATTAGAAAATGAAACAATAAGTTCTGCAAATCTCAAATCTTTGCATTGGAAAGAGTATCCGTGTGTCACAAATGACTGCTTTTTCCGTCTTGTGTTTTTATTCATTCAACAAACATGCATTGCTTGCCTAACAAGGCATTGTGTTCAGCACCGGGGCAGAGGGAGGAAGTAAAGAATAAGACATGGTCTCTGCTCCTGAGTTGCACATGGTCCTGGGAAACCATCACCAGTGAGAGAGAAGTATGCTAGTCAGAGGCTTGGAGGTGTGAAAGAACATGCTGGGTTCTAGGAGCTGCCAAGTTGCTCAGAGTGGTCAGAGCATTAAGAACCCAATGATCACCGTTGTGCAACCTACCATGTGCCTGAGCATTGAACTTCATACCGATGTCCCAAGGTAAATGCTTTTTTTTTTTGAGACGGAGTCTCGCTCTGTCGCCCAGGCTGGAGTGCAGTGGCCGGATCTCAGCTCACTGCAAGCTCCACCTCCCGGGTTTATGCCATTCTCCTGCCTCAGTCTCCTGAGTAGCTGGGACTACAGGCGCCCACCACCTCACCCGGCTAGTTTTTTTGTATTTTTTAGTAGAGACGGGGTTTCACCGTGTTAGCCAGGATGGTCTGGATCTCCTGACCTCGTGATCCGCCCGTCTCGGCCTCCCAAAGTGCTGGGATTACAGGCTTGAGCCACCGTGAATGCTTTTTATCACTCCCCATTGAGACTGGAGGAACCTGAGGCTTAGAGAGGCTAGATGTGGGGAGGCTGTAGTGCCCCAGATCCCCCTTCATCTGAGAAGTATTGCTGCAGCTGTCTGGAAGTGCTCTTGGCTCACAGTCACCTGCTGTCAGCAGCCCCTTCCAGAGAGGGTCTCAGCTGCAGAGTCTTCTCATCCAAAGCTTTGCCCAAGGCCATGCCCCTTTCTAGGGTAGTCTACATCCAATTACCTACTCACATGGAGCTTCAAAGAACCAACTTAGGGCAGATCACCAGGTCAGGAGATCGAGACCATACTGGTTAACACGGTGAAACCTCATCTCTACTAAAAAAAATACAAAAAATTAGCTGGGCGTGGTGGCGGGCACCCATAGTCCCAGCTACTCAAGAGGCTGAGGCAGGAGAATGGCATGAACCTGGGAGGAAGAGCTTGCAGTGAGCTGAGATCGCACCACTGTACTCCAGCCTGAGCGACAGAGCGACTCCCATCTCAAAAAGAAAAAAAAAAAAGAATCAACTTGGGCCACTTTTGCAGACCATTCTGGCTTCAAAGCTTCCCCATGGGGTTGCCAGAAATGCCAGGCCTGCACCATAGCTTGATTTCTCTCTGTTCACTCCAGCTGCCACCTACTCTGTTCTTCAGGGGTCAATCCCAAGGTCCCTCCTTCATTAGCATCCTACACACTAAACTCACAGAGTCTGCCTCTGGGTAAATACACCTGGAACTCTATCTAGGTAACAGGGTGGCAGAGCCTCCTTTAGAACCCAGACAATATGACTGCAGAGCTCCACCGTTTCTATTATAGCTCCCTCACACTTGGTGCAGAGTAAAGATGAGGTTTGAATTGTACATTTAGGACAGTCACAGTGAGATGAGAGGTGAGTTGCTCCTCTGAGGCCAAGGGAGAACCAGCAAAGATTTTTAACAGGAGGGTGATCTCAGCAAATGTTTCAGGATGGCTGCTCTGGCAACAGCACAGGGACTGGACTATGATGGGAAAGGTCACCTTATCTCCATAATATTAGGCCACAGTTGAGCTAGAGTCCCACTTTATTTTATTTATAATTTCTTCTTTAATTTTCAGAAAATAATGCAAAAAAGAGCAAGAAGAAGTTGGATCAAATAGCAGTGGCATACAATTATTAGCACACTTATCCTGTGTATAAATCCCTAGATAGGTGGTTACTTTCCAGTCTGTCTTCAACACACACACAAAAACATCTTTAAATACACAGCCGGCAAGCCAGTTAGGAGATGATGGTAATAGTCAATGCCATGCTCCCCTCTGCAGCTTCCGTTGTATTGGGCTCATGACATCAGCCCTGAAATTGGGGGAGAAACAGTCTAAGCTGGAACAGCAACTGCTCAGAGAAGTTGCATCTCAGCTGGAAACGCTAGCTGCCCAGGGCCATTGCAGCAGGGGACCCTGTGGTGGGTTGAGCTGCCGTGGGGCACCCTGTGCTGGGGGACAGGAAGACACTGGACCCAACCAGCTCATCCCCAGGAACCCAGGGTCACCCACTGGATGATTCTGCTTGTCTCTCCACAGTGGTTGTCTCCATGACAAGACATACACAATCTTTATTTTATTTTCCATCGTGCCATCTTTGAAATAGACACATATGGACACACATGAACACACATGGCCTTGTTCCAAATCCCCACCTACCAGTACTAAGAACCATTTTATAGTTTTCCTCTCCTAAGAGTTTTTTGTCTAATACATGTGCTTCCTTTCCATTGCAATCCATCCCATTCAGACTCTTGTTTTTCAGACCACAATGGCAGAACTCAGGGAAACCTGACATTTGTTTCACAGTTTACATAGCTGATTGAATGTACTCTCTACAGTTCCATGATGTCTCTAACAAATACACTAGTTTTTCCCTTTAGAGAATAGGGGATTGCATTGGAATGTCAGGATCAAGTTAGTACATCGGGGGCACAATCCATCCACATGAACCTCCACAACACAGTGGCTCCTGGCTCCACACAGCAAAACTGATGTAACCATCCACATACAGTTACTCAGCTTTGTCCATTTGGATACAGGACAATTTCTGTCGAAAGCAGTTGTTTTCATTTGCTACAGATGCTCTCGAGCTGCTGTCTTGGTAGTCGTCGAACATCATGCTTTAATCAATCACTGATGGAGTCCATTGGCTGTCAGGACTGAGCCTCAGGTAAAGTTACAGAACGAGTCTAAGATCCAGCCATGACCTTGAAAAGTGCACATCTAACACGTTCATGTGATTCCTGAGGCTGCTCCTAGTTCGTGGAGGGGAAGCCAGACCTCCTGCCTCGAGCAGTCATCCAATCCATCAACAAGGCCACTTCATATCCTTTAATTGTAAAAAAAAAAAAATTGTAAAAAAAAAAACAGAATCAGTTATTTCTAGGAAATCATAAATCTTCAGGTTATGACCTTTCAAAGAAAGAGCAGAGTAAATGTTTTTCAATCTTTATAAAAAGAGAATGGAGAGTTTTTTTGGAGAAAGCAGAATTGACCATGTGTGACAGCGCTCACATGGAAAACTTCACCAGCCCAGGAACAGAGAAGGGAACTTCAGGAGGGCATCATCACAGTTCCCATCAATCAAAATAATCTCCTTGCTTCCATTGTTTGAATGTCCTGTTGATATCCTTGTTTGATTATCAAAATGATTTTCTTTCTTTCTTTCTTTCTTTCTTTCTTTCTTTCTTTCTTTCTTTCTTTTTTTTTTTTTTTTTTTGAGACAGAGTCTCACTCTGTTGTCCAGGCTGGAGTGCAGTGACACAATCTCAGCTCACTGCAACCTTTGCCTCCTGGGTTCAAGTGATTCTACTGCCTCAGCCTCCCGAGTAGCTGGGACTACAAGTTCCCACCACCACTTCCAGCTAATTTTTGTAATTTTAGTGGAGACAGGATTTTACCATGTTGGCCAGGCTGATCTTGAACTCCTGACCTCAGGCGATGCACCCACCTCAGCCTCCCAAAATGCTGGGATTGCAGGCATGAGCCACCGCACCTGGACCAAAATGATTTTCAAACAAAGAAAAGTTGGCTGTAGAATGGCTCTCACAATGGTGAATTGAATTTCTTGGACTTAGTCTTCTGAGAAAAACAAAAATCAAAAAGAGAGAGAAAAGTCTTTATTTTGCTGTCAAGTGCCTCTATCTATTCTGTTAAATTAATGGCTAGTACATAAACTCTATTTTATGTTTGAAACCATTTCTACTTGAGATAACCTATTTTATAATGTATTGCATGATTGCTATTCGAATACTAGATGACAAAGTTCATGAGAAAGAAATGCATTAAAAATGTTTAGAAAATTATAGGATTGCTTCAAAAAGTTTTTGAAATGGAATGCAATTTTTTCTACATTTCTTGGGCTTATTTACCATAATTTTATTGTTTTACTTTGATATCTGAACACATCAGTTTACTGACTACTGACTCCTCTTCAAGAAGATGTTTGTCACAGAGAAATGTATCTGTATTAGTCATAGTGTTACTAGCAGTGGCCTTAAGAAACACAAGTTGTGTCATTCATTTTCAGAAATAAACGGCAAGCCCCTGTGCCATTTTACTTTTCTAAACACATCCGTGAAAATTTAGGGAAAAGACAGTAGCAACATGACTATATCATGTCTTGAATAAATGTATTTCTAAGGACGATAATACTACGTTTTAGTTTTATTCTGAGATGCTTCAAAACAATCTTATCACTGTTGAATTCTAAAATATCAAAATGATTTATTTTAGAGCCAGGCTTTCAATTGTAGTATTTTATTATAATTTATAATGACTGTACTTTGATTATATCCAAAGTTTCTCAGAAACTGGATATAAACTTTCTCAGTTCTGAAAAACTTTGGATATAACCAGACCAACAGTTGTGAGTAACTTGCCTTGATTGCAGTTGTGAAGGATAGCAGTTGATCTGTAGGTGCGAATCAATCTATCTACCAATATTTCTAAGGTTAAAAAAGAAGCTGTGGTTACAGAAACTAAGGAAAATAGAGGACCAAATGTAAATTTGTTCCTTCATACAAAAATATTTTTTCCTAACTATAATATCTTATACATATAAAAATTTGCGTTTCTTGGTTTTATTTAATGTTGAGGTTTCAAAAACAAAATGAGATTCTTAGTAGCCATTTTTCCCCTGTGTTTAGCAATTATATTAAGGCACAAATGAATAGAAAATAATGAAAAGTATTATTCCCAAGCCGGAATTGGGCAAGTCAGCCACAGATCCAGTTCAAACCCTATGACCTTTAAAATAGACACATATGGACATGAATGAACACAGATGTCCCTACTCCAAATCCCCACCTACTGCTGAGAACCAATTTATAGTTTTTCCCTCTTCGGAGTTTTTTGTTTAATACATGTGCTTCCTTTCCATTGCATTCCATCCCATTCAGACCTCTTCTTTTTTTGGAACGTAAAAGATGCTACATCAGGTAGGTAGTGATAGTGAAGACACCATCAGATACGATCATGCTCACTTAGTGATATTTCACTTAATAGCTGAGCACAGTGGCTCACTCCTGTAATCCCAGCACTTTGGGAGGCTGAGGCGGATGGATCACTTGAAGTCAGGAGTTCAAGACCAGCCTGGCCAACATGGCGAAACCCCATCTCTACTAAAAATACACATCTCTACTAAAAAACACACACACGTGGTGGTGTGTGCCTGTAGTATCAGCTACTTGGGAGGCTGAGGCAGACGAATCGCTTGAAACCAGTAGGTGGAGACTGCAGTGAGCCGAGAGCACCACTGCACTCCAGCCTGGGCGACAAAGTGAGACTCTGTCTTAGTAGTAATGCAGAAATATCACCGTGATGGTCACTTAATGGTAAGGCAAGGCAGATGTGTTTGTGAATTCTTAAAGCTCATGCATCTCCATGATTCTTTTTAAATCAATAAATCTTATCTTAACCAATTTGCATGAACATTAACAAAAGCACCAGAGAGAATGTTTTCCAGACCTAGACGGTTTGAGAAGCATCTAGGTTTGGAAGATAAACTCCTTCCTTTAGCTATAGTTGATGAGAGAAGCCAAGGTGGATTACAAATTTCTTCCATTGGTGCATTCGTTAAATCGGTGGATAACAAAGTAATACATGACCCAGCTTTTCCCAGAGTGTATAACATAGAATATAAGTTCTAAGGGATGTTAGTGGTGTTACATGAGAAGTGGGTACTATCATCAAATAATGTTGGGTAATGCAGAGTTAAACAAGCCTAACAGGTTTGGTTTTGTTTTTTTTTTTTCCCCCCCTGTGGACAACTTTCAGAACTGTCAACATGCTGACATGCATTATAAATCACCAAAAGGTAGATGCTTCATGCAGTGTTCCCCAAACCTATTTCAGTCTCAGACCTTTCATTCCAGGCAAACCCTGGAACTAGGGTCGCACAAAACACACATTGAGAATTGCTGTAATTCTCAAGTATTCTACCAAAATATCATTGTTTGCTAACATATATAGCCACTAGCTAAAAAATACATTGTTCTTAAAGCATTATGAACTTCTGTTTTATTTTGGTAAATCCTTGAAAATCACATTTTCTTCTTGTTATTTTATGGCTTTTTTTCTTTCTTTCTTTCTTTCTTTCTTTCTTTTTTTTTTTTTTTTTTTTTGAAACGGAGTCTCTCTGTCACCCAGGCTGGAGGGCAGTGGCCCGATCTCAGCTCACTGCGAGTTCCGCCTCCTGGGTTCCGCCTCCCAGGTTTACGCCATTCTCCTGCCTCAGCCTCCCGAGTAGCTGGGACTACAGGCGCCCACGACCACACCCAGCTAATTTTTTGTATTTTTAGTAGAGACGGGGTTTCACCGTATTAGCCAGGATGGTCTCGATCTCCTGACCTTGTGATCCACCCGTCTCGGCCTCCCAAAGTCCTGGGATTACAGGCTTGAGGCACCGCACCGGGCAGGCTTTTTCTCTTGAAACCTCTGATGACTATCTTGGTCAATTTGTCCAAGTTCTTAAAACCAAAATCTTAGAAAAGTAAACATGTTCAATATGTTGGGGTTTTTACTTCATTTTCTATTTCTGTATTTTATTTTAATATTTCCTATATAATAATTATATGATCACTTCCTAAAGTTGTTTATTTTCTTTTCCTCCTTTTTTTCACACTGAGCCATTTTGCTTTATTTTTGCTTTAAGTTTGGCAATTGAGAAGTATAGAAGCATAATGAATAATAAGATGTGCTCTCATTTTGGAAAATGTAATGTACAAAATAAGAACTCAGTAGTGTACATGTTATTCTGAAAAAAATCAAAGTATGAGTAAAACTCTCTACCATCCAGGCACAAGAATATATCCCCTCAAAACCTACATTATTCCCAAGTTTCATACCAAAGTTATCCTGATGAAAGTCCCCAGCAGCTGTTTCTGTCAACAGATGGCAACCCTCTTGCAAAGTGACAACCAACCCTTTCTCTTCCTCCCTCTGCAGTACTCTTCTTCAGTACACAGACAAAACTGCTATGCCAGTTCTAAGTCTTTGCAATAATCCTTGAAAGTCTTTGCCTGGTCGACTTGCAGTTACTTATCTTTTAACATTAGGTAACTAGTTGCTATTAAAAATCTGTTATAGATTTAAAGTTCCATTGTTTTCCCTAGGATAGAACACTGTGATAGCTCTGATCATGTTGGAAAGACCACTAGTCCCATTCCCAGCCCAGAGGTGTTCACCTGCCTCTTCTTGCTGCCTGTGGGCTACTGGAAGCCAACCTAGAAGTCAATGAACAGCCCAGTTGTTTTAGAAACTTGCCATAAGCCTTGACTCACTAAATATTTATTTCTAGCCATATGTTCCCACTTGCTGAAACAGACTTAGAAAATTATATTTAGTTAATACATTTATTTAGTAATCCTTGTAGGAGCAGGACTCAAAAAATATAGCACTGTTCTAAATTTTATTCCATTTTAGCACCGTCGTAGACTTTTATCATTTGAAGAACCTTAAAAAATTATCTGATTCAGGGCTTCTCAGACTTTAGTATGAATTAGCATCACCTGAAGAGTTATTAAAAACCAGATTGCTGCTCCAGCCCCCAGAGTTTCTGAATCAGCAGGTCTAGGGGTAGATGCTGAGAATTTGCATTTTTAACAGTTCAGGGGTGAGGCTGATGTGATTCATTCCAGGACCACACTCAGTGCCACTGTGGGAGAAAGCCCTTTCTTCCAGGTCTGCTTCGGAGAAGCTGAGCATTCATGAAACTAGCCTTAGACCAAACACCCCATAGAACTCTGGAAGGAGGGAGCAAATCTGGCTTTCTCCTGTCCTTAGAGCAACACAAGGGATGATTAATGGGTGGACTCCGTGTGTATCAGAGGTTTTCGTCAGGGAAAGCTAACTCTTTAACACACATCCCTAAATCTGCTGTGGCTTCATTACTGTTGGGGACTACATTTGGAGAACCACAGATGTAGTTCAACCTTCTCATTTTACAGACAGGAACGTGGAGACTCAGGCAGGGCAGGATGGCATGACCAGGGAGCTGCTGATGCAGGAAGAGAGCTCAGGTGCCCAGACTTTGAGCAATTTTACATACCCTTCTGCACTACCAGTTACCTAGTTTCTGCCCATAAATGCACAGCCAATCATTTCTCAATAGTTACAGGATTGCCAAAGCATTTTTAAAAATATTTTTCTCTTTGCTGATTGGGGAGATGGGTTTTCTTCCATCAGTGATTCCCTGCTCTCTTCTTCCTAAATGTGGAAAATTCCCTCACAGCCTTGCTTTTGCTCTTGGTGAGATTAAGCTTTATGTTTTTTAACCTATGTTCGGTTTTATTAATGGGAACTTCCCAAACAATCTATACAACAACCTTTTATATTTTCTTGGCTTACGGCTTCTACAGGTAGTGGTTCCTACTGTTAGCTTAATGTGTTTAGAACAAACTATAACCAATATATTTTGTGAGCAGAGAAGGGTTTTATTTACCTCTGAGCATTCTAGTCATGTTTTCTGCTTTCTGTTTCATGTACTTATCTTCCCACTTCTACACAGTCGTATTTTCTCTAATAATTTGGACCATTTGTTTTTCCTGACGGCATAGTTCTCTTTTGGACACTTAATGCCGCAGCACCTTTGGCACGGGTGTGGCAGGTGCTCCTGGAATGTTCAGCTGCTTTTCGAATCATCTGCCAAAAGTACCCTCTGGGCTCTTTACCATCCAAGAAGCCTTCATGGATGTGAACCCAGGGCTGCTTACAGACACCCACTTAAGAGAGATGTGACATGACCAGAAATGGCATTTTCTTCTCCCTATAGTTAAAATGATATATCTGACCCTTATCATGAATTCAAGAGGGTAGATGGTCTAAGGTTCAGCAGCAGACCAACAACAAATGGCTTTGTTTCTATTGGCCCCCAGAAATATACATCGTATGGCCCAAATGTAATGTTTTTTGTGGGATGGCTAGCATATCTCTGGCTAACTTCCTTCTACAACAGCTGTTCAGTGGATACTTTTTATGAGGCAAGCAAGCCATTATACATAATAATAAAATTCAGTAACAGCTTAACAAGGCTCCCCATTTGCCCATGGACTGATAAAACGAAGATACTATGCATAACATTTGTTACAAGCATATTTTAATAACCAATGTGGTTATTGGAATGGAAGGAAGAGGAGGCATATGTTTTGTTCTTTATAAGTAATTAATTGAATTAGCTGGAAAGTAATTAATTGAATTAGCTGGACTTAAGAACAGTTTCTTGAGTTTCAGGGGTAAAAATAGAATCTGTAGAAAAGACACATATTCTGGAGTAAAATACGTCAGAATGCTCCAGTACTTAGTCCCCAAATAAATAAAAGACGTCCAGCTATGCTGCGCAGATTCTCAGGAACCTGAGGTCTCATGATAAACTAGTACAGCACTTCTAATTAATTTTTAACATTATGCTTTATAAAATCACAGCTCAGTCTTAACACATGCACCCAGCCATGGGGGTTCTTCCTCATCCATCTGTGTATTTTTTTGTAACAGACAACACTGTATTTTTAAAGATGATGGCTTTGGTTTTATTATTCAACGTTCAATTATTAATTTTTGGTCAGTCAGCAGTTTAGCATTCCCTTTATATAAAATAAATGAAATTATTTGATAACTTGATGACTACCAGTTGGTATTGTTTCCTGGGCTGCAAAGCTGTTAAGGCTAGCTCTTTAATGTTGCATAAGGATGTGAATATTGAGGTGTTTTCATAAAACAGCCTGCATGGGAAACACTCTGTGGGCACTCTATGCCGTAGGAACTCAAGCACACCACTCATACATGGACTGCCTATTTTCCTTCTCCCACCTTCTTCAAAGCCCATCTCAGAAGGTTCCTGGCTCCATCTCCTGTCTTAGGTGTGCTGTGGACATTCAGAGCATAGCCAGCTTTCTGACATCCCATAATCCCATAATTATTCTTTCTTCTATTCCAACTGTGTGTCTTTCCCATCTGCTCAGTTGGTCTGTGATTCATCCAGGATTGAGCTGCTATCAGTTATTTTGTGAAGCTTCCATGACACCCTTCCTCTTTCCCCCACTGAGCTAGCCAGTTCCCCAATACATCCACAGTTCACTTAGCATATCCCTACACTGGCTTGTACCCATTGGCTCTTGTCTGTCTACATATCTGTCTCTCTGATACTCTAGAAGCTTGCAGGGAGAGACCACACCACCATACCTGATAAACAGTCAATGCTGTGTTTGATGAATGAATGAGTGGTCAACCAGACCGTGCTTCTGTGTGCAGTTACCCCCAGCTGCACTCCCTCCCTCGGACTGCCCTATTGCTCCCAGCTACCTCCTGTTCTCCTCTGCCTCCAGTCTGGCCCATCTTCACCCAATCCAACTCAGTCTGCAAGGTGATTATTCTAAAGTTCACATCTGATTATGTCCCTCCATCATTGCCTATGAACAAAAAGGACAAATCCATAAAATAATATACAAGGTCCTCCCTCTACAAGCACGTGCCTTGCCCCATCATCTGCTGCTTTCCTCCTCCTACTTCATGTTCCCCAAAATATCAGAAGTGCCAAACTAGCAGCTCCCTATACACAAAATCCTGTTTCTCAACACCACACCTTTGATGATGCTATTTCTGGTGAGTGAGAAGACTTTTCCTCTCACCTTCTCACTGCCCTCACAATCAACTCTGAGCCGTCCTTTAAGACTCAGTTCCAAAGCTGTCTTCCCCAAGGAATCTCCCACATTCCCCACAACCTGATGAGGATCCCTTGTCTGGATTCCCTCTGCCCTTCTCTTAAAGCATTGGCTACGTAGGGTGACTATACGGGCAGTGCCTCAAGGCATGAGGCTCTTGTCTTGTCCATCTCTGTGTCCCTGGGCCTGGCACAGAGCCTGCACCTTAGTTATTAGGAAATATTTGATAAACAACACCGTGCTAAAGCTCCAGAAAGACGGAACCTGTGTCTCGGCTTTCTTGGAGCCCCTCATCCTGTCTGGTCTTTTTTCTGCACTCAGTAGCACCTATTGTCCCTTGTAAGAACTCAGCAAGTGTTGGGAACTAAAGTAAAGTAGACGCAGGTGGCTAAAGAGTGTGTTGTGCTTTTCTGTAGCTAGAAACTAGAGCAACACCCACTGCTATGCTGTGGCAAAATTCATTTCTAAAAAAACTTTCATCACAAGAGTGCCCCCAATCACTTGTTTAAACTGGATGCTAGAATATAAAAAATAAAAACAAAAATAAAAACAGAAAGAGTAATTTTGAAATATCAACAAACTCACCTAACTAATGTGCCATGACAATAGGCAATTGGTAAGAGTAGCACTATTGTATGTAAGTAAGAAAATAGCATGACACTCAATAAAAACATAGATTTTTCAGGTTATTAAATGGAGGACTAGACCGAAAAGGAAATGAGATGTGTAGGCTTGTAGTAATACAGTATTTGTCTACATATAACTTGGATAAAATCTGATTTAGAGTTGGTGTGTTTCCATAATGCTGACCTCTCTACTTCAAAATCAAATCAATGTATTGGGTTAAGTTAAAAGCTAGTTTTTCCCCTCAACTCTGGGCTTGACTATTTTGTCAGTAAATTTACAAATAAAAAGAAATGCATCCCTCTGGAGAGCTTTCTAAGAGTTTGCCACTAGATCACTGTGTGTCAGCCAGACTCATTTATTTCCTTCCCCTCCCTCAAGTGCTTCCAAGCTCCCGAGGTGCAGGGCTCATCGATTACTCCACATAACTTGGACCTGGGCCCCATGTGAGCTCTAGCTCTCTCTCCAGCGTACTTCCAGAGCAACTCTTCAGCACGTCCACAAGTGCTCATATAGAGTCCCCTCTGTCTGCCTGCAATGATGTCCAGGCTTTGTGAAGCCATCTGAGTAGAGCCTCACTTTTCACTCTGCATCCAGTGACCTCCAAGAGCCACAGACCATCTCAGTGCCCAAGTGGCCTGACACCCCCAGAAATCCCACCTCCTTAACCGATCTCACTTTCCAGCGCCTGGCCTCAAAGCAGCAGTGCTTGTGCCCGAAGGCACATAGAATCCATCATTATCTGGGGAAGGCAGCCCCTTCAACTTAGGCCCATGCTGCTGTCTATGGGGCTTTGGCTTAGTTCATGAGGCAGGGTTGGGGAGATGTAGGCTCCATAGCTGGACTCTGTCTCCACCACCATAACCAATGATTTAAAAAAAAAAAAAAAAAAAAAAGCCTTGTTCACTGCCACTTTATCCTTCAGCTCCCAAATAACCTCAAACCAAGAGATTAAACCCTCAGCCCAGCCCAGCTCCACCCAATTCCAGGCATAGAATTTCTAGGGACATCTGGGATGCAATTTCTTGGTCCAAAATGTCCAGAGAAGAGCTAGGTTTTCACCTTTGGCTGCTGAGTTGAGTTTTACATCCTGGAATATTCCCAACTAGTATGAAAGACTGCTCAGTGCCAATTTTGACCTTTCAGGACTCTGCCTGCACAGCTAAGAGGAAGGCTGCATTTGTTGGTGCTAACTCAAGTGACAAATTGGCGCACGGGGGTTACACAGGAGCCCTCAGGACTGAGTCACCAGATGTGTGAGGCTCTGGCCAGTTGGTCCAATGTGGTGTAAGAGATTGTAACGCATATATATATATTTTATACATATATAGAGAGAGACAAATATATACATATTTTGGAGAAAGAGTCTCACTTTGTCACCAGGGTGGAGTGCAATGGCTCAGTCTCGACTCACTGCAACCTCCGCTTCCCGGGCTCAAGCAGTTTTCCTGCCTCAGGCTCCTGAGTAGCTGGGATTACAGGCACACGCCACCACGCCCAGCTAAATTTTGTATTTTTAGTAGAAATGGGGTTTCACCATGTTGCCCAGGTTGGTCTTGAACTCCTGACCTCAGGTGATCCACCCACCTGATCCACAGGTGTGAGCCACTGCACGTAGCCTGTAAAGCATATATATATATATATATATATATATATATATATATATACACACACACACACAGTAGAGACGGAGTCTTGCTCTGTCACCCAGGCTGGAGTGCAGTGGTGCAATCTTGGCTCACTGCAACCTCCGCCTCCCGGGTTCAAGCAATTCTTCTGCCTCAGCCTCCCAAGTAGCTGGGATTACAGGTGCATGCCACCATGCCCAGCTAATTTCTTTTGTATTTTAGTAGAGATAGGGTTTCAGCATGTTGAAGCATATATTTTTAAAAAGAAACATTCAGACAAGTTTGGCTGTAAAATTTCTACTCTTTTCTGTAAATATTAAAGAGTCAAACTCCCACCAAGTTCTCAGTCAGGTAGAGATATTTTCAACTCCCTCCTTCACTCCATAAACATTTATTGAGGGCCTACTGGATGCCTGGCACTGTTGAAAGAGTCAAAGATATAGCAGTGAACCAAAATGCACTTCTAGAGAGAGGGAGAAAGAGGATAAACTAATAAGTGAATAATGTAATATCAGACTCTAATAAGGTATGAAATAAACAAGACTAGATGGAGAATTGAAGGGTGTCTTTAAAACTTTTTATTATGGAAAATTGTGACATATATAAAAGTAAAAAAAAAAAGTCTAATGAGCCATATAGATCCACTATCCAGTTCCTACAATGATCAAACCAAGACCTGTCTTCCATATCTCCACCCACTCTCCCACTGTGGACTATTTTGAAGCAAATCCTAGACATCATATCTTTTGCTTATAAATCTTTTGGCATGAATCTCGAAAAGAAAGAGAATGCTATGTAGATAAAGTAGTCAAGGAAGGTGGCTCTAGGGAGGTGATCTGGGAGAATGGGAAAAAATAGTTCCACTGGTGGAAACAGCAAAGCAAACAGCTGAGGTAGTTGAGGATCTGCAAAAAGGCCAGTCGGACTATCCTAGAGGGAGTGAGGAGGAGAGGGGACTCAATCCTAAAACAGCAGTATGACCAGAAGTTCCCAGAAGGAATATAATTATTACAGCAAAACTTATATGGGGCTAATTATATGGCAGGAGCTCTTCTAGTATTTTGCCTGTATTAACTCATATATTCTTCACAACAACCCTATAATGTCATTACCACTATTATAATTCCCATTTTACTACAACCAAAGAAACAGACACAGAGATGTGCAGCTAACTACTGGCAGCCTCAGAATTTGAACCGAGGCAATCTGGTTCCATATTTCAAGTTCTTAATCGTTTCACTGTGCTGTTTCCACTTTCAAGGTAGAATGGAGCATTAATTGCAGGACACATTTCTGAGCAATTCTGAGCTGCCTCTTCCAGATCTCTCTGAGCCACCACCCCTTCTCCCACTGACCCCTAACCCCAGACTGCCACCCCCTCCAAGTCTGGTACTGCTTCCTGGCCAGCTTATTTTTTCCTACTTCCCTTCTCTTCCCCCCAAATCTTTTTACCTGTTAACTATACTCCCTGTGAGGGTGGAGAACATGTCAGTCTGTCATTCGCACTGTATCCCCTCACACAATGCCCAAAACATAATGGGTACTGTATAAATGCTCCGTCCTACAAGACTGACGCAACTTCAGCTGCCAGTTGCACGTAGTGAGCCCCCAGGTTACCCACACTTCTGTCCAACTTGGCTACAAATTGGAGATTCCCACCATTCCCTCCTCATGCACAATAATTTGCTATAATGGGTCACAGAATACAAGGAAACATGATTATGAGTTTATTATAAAGGATACAAATGAGCAATCAAATGAAGAGACACATAAAGCAAGGTCTGTGTTGAGCCCAGTGGCTCACGCCTATAATCCCAAAGATTTGGAAGGCTGAGACAGGAGGATCACTGGAGCCCAGGAGTTTGAGACCAGACTGGGCAATGTAGCAAGACCCTATGGCTACAAAATCAGAAAAAGCCAGGAGTGGTGGCGTGAACCTATAGTCCCACATACTCAGGAGGCTGAGGTAGGAGGATGGCTTCAGCCCCAGAGTTCGACGCCACAGTGAATTATGATTGGACCACAGTACTGCAGCCTGGGCAGCAAAGGGAGACCCTGTCTCAGGAATGTAGAAAGAAAGAAAGAAAGAAAGAAAGAGAGAAAGAGAGAAAGAGAGAAAGAGAGAAAGAGAGAAAGAGAGAAAGAGAGAAAGAGAGAAAGAGAGAAGAGAGAGAGAGAGAGAGAGAGAGAGAGAGAGAGAAAGAGAGAGAGAGAGAGAGAGAGAGAGAAAGAAAGAAAGAAGAGAGAGAGAAGAGGAGGGGAGGGGAGGGGAGGGGAGGGGAGGAGAGAGGAGAGGAGAGGAGAGGAGAGGAGAGGAGAGGAGAGGAGAGGAGAGGAGAGGAGAGGAGAGGAGAGGAGAGGAGAGGAGAGGAGAAAGGTCTCATGAGGTCCAGAGTGCAGGAGCTTCTGGCTTCTGTCACCAGGGAGTTTGGGGCTTACCACCCTCCCAGCCCATGGATACATTCACCAACCAGGAACTCTCCAAATCTGTTGTGTAGGGTTCCATTATGAAGGCATGATTGCTGAAATCATTGGCCACTGGTGATTAGCTCAGTCCCCAGCCTCTCTTCCCTCTCCTTCAGCCGGGAGTGGGGCTGCAGGTTCTATCCCGGGAGTCACAGGGTTTGACCAGCCAGGTGGAATTCTCCTAGAGCCACCTCATTAGCATAAATTTGGGTGTGGCTGAAAGAGGGCTTATTAAGAATAACAAAAGATGTTTTTCTTACCCCTATTACTCAGAAATTCCAAGGGTGTTTAGGAGTTCTGTGTCAGGAACCAAGGATGAAGACAAAATATATATTTCTTACTATGTCACAAAATGATATGATCCACCCAGATTCCCTGGAATCCTTCTTTTTCCATGAGTTGCCCCCACACCTTGGGCTTTCAATGACCTGCATCTGAAGCCCTTCTTCCAAGGACTCCCTCGGGCTCCAGGGTCCATTTGACCCCAAAAGCAAAGGGCCAGCAGTGCCTGGGCATTGCCAACCCTCATCTTCACCCCATGGGCTTTTCAACAAGGACTGACAGTATAGGGTATGACAGCCCAGCTTCCTTTCCATAGGATGGGACAACGCTGAGACCCTACAAACACTACAGAGCCTCATGCTGCGTCAGGTTTCCTCCCTTCCTTTTTCTGTTTCTGGGAAACCTGACCAAAAACCTTAGGTTACCTTAAAAATTCCTCTGTTAGCCATTATGGCTGTGTATTGGAATACTCATAGGAAGTTACTATACTTCCAATTTCACCATTAAATAAAAATAAAATATTACTGATTCTGAAACTATACCAAAATCATGGGATTTTACATTGGTGAGTCAAAGTGTTGTAGGACTATCTCCTTAGTTCAGCTAAAGATGGGGTCCTTGTCACACAGCCATGAAAAATTAGGCCCACAGACAGTTTGAAGGGTGAGAAAAACAGGATTTATTGGGCAAAAAGGAGGAAAAAAGGGAAACAGGGACTCTGCAAAGCCAGGGTCCCTGCTGGTGCACTTCCTGATTGAATCCCAGCTTCCACCCAGGAAGAGGAGGGGCCAGGCTCCTCCCTGCTGCAGATAGAATGGATTTCTGTGGCTCCACCCCAGTGCACATTCTTCCCAGCACGCAGGCTGCTTGGAGTTTCTCTGGGGACCCCTTTCCATCTGGCTGTCTCAAAAGGTCTTTTAGGATGTTGCAGTGCCTCAGAGGCATCTCTCAATCTCAAGCACCCCAGCCCAAGAGATCTGTCAGCAGTGGTCAATGGAGACCTCCAGTTGGTTGGCAGAGAGTGGGCAGGTCAGCATCTAGCACATTGCCACCACTACAGGGAAGGGTGGGCAGACAGCGAACAGCAAATCCTGGCTCAATACTGGAACTCACAAAACTGGTTTTCTTTCTTTTTTTTTTTTTTTTTTGTTGAGACGGAGTCTCGCTCTGTCGCCCAGGCTGGAGTGCAGTGGCCGGATCTCAGCTCACTGCAAGCTCCGCCTCCCGGGTTTACGCCATTCTCCTGCCTCAGCCTCCCGAGTAGCTGGGACTACAGGCGCCCGCCACCTCGCCCGGCTAGGTTTTTTTTTTTTTGTATTTTTTAGTAGAGACGGGGTTTCACCATGTTAGCCAGGATGGTCTCGATCTCCTGACCTCGTGATCCGCCCGTCTCGGCCTCCCAAAGTGCTGGAATTACAGGCTTGAGCCACCACGCCCGGCCTACAAAACTGGTTTTCTAACTGTTATGAGAGTATTGTTATAACACAACAATAATGATGAGACCCAGGAGAAAAATTTAGTAGGATAAAACACACATCAAGTACATTGTGGAGATACATATGGCCACTCTTCCAATATTTGTCTACTGATAATTTCTTGACCTTTTAAGAGAACACTTGAGGGTAAGATGTGGAAGTACTGATTTGGTTAGAAGAATCCCAAGGAACCAAGAGACACTTTTTCGGACATACAGGAAAAGTCGAGGTCCTAATGTATGTAAATGAACTCAAAAGCTGCATTTGCCCTGCTGTTTCTAGGCAGCCACGGCCAAGTCATTTCAAACCTTAAATGAGGAATGAATAGTGATGAATGCATTTATGAATATCCTCATTTGAAAACAAATGGCACCACAGTCCCAGGGTTCTAAATTGAAAAGTTAGTAGCAAAAAAGAGCTGCTCCAAAATCCATACTCTATAAAATCCACACAGCTCATGAGGAGAATAATAGAACTATAGATCATGGGCAATTATGCTCCAAAGAAAGGTTTTGAGGCAGCTGCATTCATAAGTCCCTCTTAGAATGAAGACATAAACATAGGAATATAATACCATAGCTAAATTGCCTCATCATGCTGCCATATTTTTGTAAATGAGATTTATAATAATAGAATTATATAATCAGCCCATTTGCATGAAGCATATTATTATTACTAATGTTCAGATTTAAGGAAACTCAATTATTTCCAGGATGCAAACTATGCATCTTTCAGAGAAAGAAAATATGGGACATGACTTAGAGAAAAACCTTCTTCCATCATGTGATATTATCTATGGTGACATCCATATGACATCATTTAAGGGGGCTCCTTGGGGAGACTTTATCAAAGCTTTTTTTCTCATCACCATTTAGTGTACACAGGCAGCAAGGAGATACACAAAGTATACAGATTTGGAAATATGGATTTATTCTCGTTATGAGATGAGTACCAAATATCCATATTGATATGCAGACATAGAAATAAATCACTGTAAATCCTAAAGGAATTTTTTGCAAATCTTTTTCCTGCATTCCCTTGCTATCAAATCAGCAACTGTGAGATGGACTCATCGACAATATTTTGACGTGAGGCAGGAATTAAACTCCAAAATGGGTACCCTTATGGAAACCTAATGAATGTTGCAAACTAAGGATGAGGAAAACATACTATAAATAAGGTGATGTCTTCTCTTGCTGTCACCCACTCACCCTGACTTCAGACTCTAAGCACTACTTTCTCTATAGATGAGCTAATTCCATCAAATAGGACAGGCCCAAGACTGGCAGATGAAGCCCTGTCTTAAGTACTTTTTGCTTATGCTCTCTACGCTAAAATACTTTCACACATTCTTCAAGCTGATCTTTTTTTAACAAGAAAATAAAATAAAATTGCCCTAAAAATAGGGAATAATTACCCTTGTTCATATTATTTCCAAAGAAAAAAGATATTTATGGAAGTGAGTTCTAATTCTAAGTTGATTAATTCAGAATCTTCATGCACAGTAGAAACCATCAGAATATTAGCTAGCATTTATTAAGAAAATAATGTATGCTAGGTATTCTAAAATTTTGAATGCAGTATCGCATTTAATTCTCATTCTAACCCTGTGTGTGATATTCTTTTTATACCCATTTTACCCATAAGAAAATGAAGTGTGGTTTACTTAAAGTCACAAAGCAAGGCAGTCTGTTGTCAGAGCTGATGCCCTCACCTGCATTAATGGGCAAGCAGGGGAATATAAGGCTTGGAGCCTTTCCTCACTGGCATAAAACTACTTCAAAAAATTATTCTGTCATTGTATTCTCTAAAATTCCAGGGAGGAGAAAACGGTCTTAAGATATCAATGTTTCTCTTAGTGGGTTTTTAGACTCCAGAAGTAGAACTTGATGTATTCAAGGCCCAGAATCCATTTGTATATAACATAAGAACTCTAGCCCTCTGCAAATCCTTCCTCTAGAAAGCTTCCACATTTATCAACAAGCACACACCAGAATTCATCATGTCTTTTAAGCTGGTCTGTTGAAAACAAGACCATGTATTATAGTCAGACTTCATTTGGGCCATCCTTTGCTGGTTAGGTACATTGGCAATGAAAGATCTGAAGGCATAAACTTGGCAGCAGCTTCAAAATATCCAGTTGGTCCCGGAACGATAACATGCTCATTATGTGCATTTATTGTGCCTGGGTTTCCCACTGTCCAAATCTACCCGGAGTCTCCAATCAAGAAATATTGATAGGAGCAGTGCTAACATGATATGACTGGGGACAATACAGAGTGACATGACCAGAGGTGATGAGAAGAACACGTGTGGTTTCCTGACCACCCCCTCCACTTCCCTGCCACATATTTTAATGCATACGACATCCCTGCCTTGGCAGTCACAGACAAAGAAGCCAAAAGATATGTATGTATAAAGTTGCATCCATCAACACCACCAGTGGTCCTCCTGGAATGCTGTCAGCTTACAGATTGGCTTGCACCCACTGTCTGTGCACACCACACTCTGTGACGATGATTCTAGCTCTAGTTCTACAGGGACAGCAAGGCATCTCCCCAGAGCTCAGACAACGTCCACAAAGACCTACCGGAATGCCAGCTAGGAAGTAAAAGAGTCATTTGAGTTGGCATTTGCTTTATTAAGAGGGAAGGGCAGCAAAAAGAGGACCAAATTAGATTTTAAGCTAGGACCAGAATACAGAGGAAATAAACGTTACAAATAAGCCAAACCTATGTATTTGTGGTTGCCAAGGCAGCAGTCCAAAGCAGTTGAAGTATACCCATTTCTGACCCCAAAACACAAAGGCTCAGAAGCTCACTTTTAAGTAGAGACTTTGTTTTGTATTCAGAATAATTGTTTATATTTATGCAATACCTGAATAGGCAGCAAATTGCATGGGACTATATCTGAACAACACACTAGTGTCCTCAATGTAGGAAATTCCCAATCTATGCTATTTTGTATCCAGAGAATAATTCTATAATTTCCTGTATGAATTTTTGATCAACATAGATGTTAGGGAAATGTCTTGTAATTAATAAAAATATTTTCTTTTCATTAAATATAAATAATTGCCCATCTTCTTCAGAGAGAGCAGTCTGTATATAGATATTTAAATTATTCACCCAAAATTCATGGACCAAATCCATGTTCAACACTAAGATCCAATTGAACATAATTTAATCATTTGTTGAAGATGAAGAAACTTATTTTGAGATATTCCGAAACTCAAGAATTTCATTATGATTTCAACTTGTATTGCATGAAAGAAATGTAAACATGGCAATTGATAAATGACCTAAAAATATTGTACCAGCGGTCAGTGTCTGTACCAGCAGTTTGGAGACAGTATTTCCAACGCAGTCTTCTCACTTCAGAAGTTAAAAAAAAAGAACACATTATGAACTCTTCTCACTTCAGGTAGTCTACAAACAAGGAGAGTTACTTCTGGATGCATACTGTTACCCCATCTATCCTATAAAGACATACTCCAAAAATCAAAATCAAGACCAACCTGAATTTTAAATCCCATGGTGGTAATCTGGGATAAGACAGGGTTTCTCTTTAGGCTAATGAGTGAGAATTTTTTTCTCCTTAAAAAGAAAATCATTATTGTCTTTTAGGAGAGAGATAAAGGCAAAAGACATAAAGTAATCAACTTAAAATGGATTCTCATTTAAAAAAAAATAGCTGGGTCAGCAGAATTACTGAAGAACAGTTATGTGAAATGTAGTTATAAATGAATAAAGAAACCAATAAGATAAAGATATCACATTAATGAAAAAATAATTATTAAATTCCTGTCCTTTTTGATGTTTTCTCTGACAATATTTCCTTCTTCATAAGATAGTATAATCTCTAGGCAAATTTCCAAAGAAATTAAGAAATAAAATATGGTTTGAAGGAAAGAAATAGGGAAGAAGGAAAAGAGAGAGAGAAGAGAGACTGAGACAAAAAATAAAGAAAGTTTAAAAAGTGGCATTTTTAGAAGAGCTTCCAGGACTTGAATTAGGTATGGCATTAATTTTTTTCCACCAAGTCTTAGTCTTGGCATGTTTCTGAAAAAAATGCAGGAATTTCATGGATGTGGGAACTGGTGATGGAAAATGCATTATTTCCAACACATCAATTGTTGTACTTGAGAGAAACTATATGGGAAAAAAATAACACCCTAGAATAAATACAAATGAAATTCATGTATCAAAACCAATACTGTGAAAATAGTTTAAATGTTTCTTGAATTTATATCTAGTCATTAACCTAAATGCAGATTTTAGTTGAAGCCACACTTCTGCCTCATGGTCAGAAGGCCTGAAAACCTGTGGCGTGGAAAATTGGCAGGAAGGAGAATATTGAATTGGTCTCCATGGAAAAACAGATTTTGGCAGCCATAACCTACTCCCTGGCAGGTCTCTCTCCCCCTTTCTCTTTCTTCCTCCCTGTTTCACTCTTGTCCCAGGAAAGAGGCTGAGGAAAGACCATATATATCAGCTACAAGAGCAAGCAGTTGTCAATCTGACCATTCATCAAACAACCGTTCTCATTGGCCTTGAATCCTGTGGTTAGGGTAAAGCCCCAAAATTGTCGCAGCCCTAGACTCACCCTCTGAGAGCGCAGAGGCCATAGATTTCCATGTCTACTGGCTTTGGTTTCCTTCTCCCCTCAAACAAGAAAGTGGAGTGGAACACCTGCCTCACCCAATGTCCCTGAAAGAAACTGCAATCCACAGATGGAAATGATAAATTCATTCACAGAAATCCTAAAAATCTAATCCTCTCTTTCCACAACCCCTATCTTATTTACTCCCCTATTCTGTCTGATTACCTCAGGGAAAGCAGATATTTCCTCAGAGTTTTATTTAGTCCAGAGGGCTTCTGCAAAATCATTTCTCCACCCAAGAAGGTCCTAACAGCCCACCTCACCCCTAAAGCTCAGGCTCGTTCCCTCCTGGGCTAGCCCTAAACCCAGGCTCCATCAAGCTGCCCAACATTTTCCTTCCAACCTCGTTTCCATCATCCCCCTACCCCAGAGCTTCCAGGGAACGTTCGCCACGCCCCTCCGGTGGGTTCCAGGCCCCTTTGCATGAGCGAATTGAGGCAAGAACTACCTCCCTAGAGTCAATGTTGTGTCCGTGTGCTGTGCCTGTGCCTCTCGGTGGTTTTCACGGTGATCTTTTCTCTCTTTGCAGCTGGTTAATAATCCACTAGCAAGTCAGGCTGCAGCGGCTGCAGCAGCCATGAGCTCCA
This sequence comes from Rhinopithecus roxellana, assembly GCF_007565055.1. Classification (NCBI taxonomy): domain Eukaryota; kingdom Metazoa; phylum Chordata; class Mammalia; order Primates; family Cercopithecidae; genus Rhinopithecus; species Rhinopithecus roxellana. The sequence continues at coordinate 92,694,794 of NC_044554.1, forward strand.
TAGCAAGCTCACAGGCCTTTGGCAATGCCCTCTCCAGTCTTCAGGGGGTCACAGGTCAACTAGTTACTAATGCACAAGGACAGGTGAGTGGGAGATGGGAACAAGAGTGCATTTTTATGGCAGATTGAACTTGGAAAGGAAATGAATTTCTTTTGCATGACAGTGATATGTAACCGCATCTATTCGAGGCAAATAAATAATGTTTACTAGCAATGTCAAGAATAGGAGAAGGGTTGGGAGGTGTTTCTATATTTTAGAAGCAAGATTTTTTTTCCTACCTCTAGATTGTCAAAGTTTTATTTTGTTTTTGTCTCTGTACTGTGACTCATGTTATGACCTTATATGAAGAAGTTACTTTGCATTACAGGGGCATTCTTTCAAAAAAAAAAAAAAAGTTAAATTTTAAGAATAAAATGTCAGTTTTGCTTTTTTTATTTTTCACTTAGGGAAGAACTTGGATAATGAGGGAAACTGATCAGTTTCCTTCCATAATTGGTGTAAGATATCAAAATTAGTCTTAACAAAGCCAATTTTTGAATGTATGGGAAGGTGATGAAGAAGTCTTATAAAAGCAACAAAGAAAAGGGGTGAGTTAGAATGAAGCCAATTGCAGGTCAGCTCCATGGCCCCCAGCCTCCTGCCAATTCCCATGGAAGCCAGGCAACCTCTGGCATGCTTGTTGATTTACTTCAGTATGACAGGGGCAGTAAACCTTCCTCATGTCATGAGATAGGGTCCGTCCCCTCACACTGCTAATGTACCACGTAATGGTCATACAAGACACTGGAAGAGCTTCAGACAACCCAATAAACCCAAAACCTGCATAAAAAGCAAACGAGATGAAACTGATGATGTTAGGGTACCCTCCATCCGAAGGCCTTTCTCAGAGCCCAGTGGTTAGGACACTTGGTTCTCCAGTGTGACTGTTTATGATCATGAAATCCAAGGGAGAAGGGGCTAGCATTCTCACAAAGATTTTTTCCCCAGCCTTATTTATTTGCCCAGCAGTGTGTTTGCATCCTCCCTGCTTGGCCTGCTCTGTGGACAGCAGGCATTTCGATGTCTTGAACCCTGTTTTTATTTTACATAAAGAGTAAACAAAGATGCATTATAAGCTAAATCGTCTCCGTCTACGTCCCAGGGAAAAAAAGCTGACCTTGTTTTATTTCCTGGGCGGGTGCAGGATTGTCCCATCAGAACCCCGAGGGCTGAACGATGGAGCTTGTCAAAGAGAGGCCCCATGTAATGAATCATCTTATCACAGGTGCACACCACACATATTAAAGGAGGGTTGTATGAACACTGTGCCCTCTACAGTAACCTTTCAATGTCTGCTTTAACCCTTGTTCCAATCCCTTTTCATCAAAGGATCATTTTATGCAGCCGGCTCTAAATGGAGGCTCTCAAAAGCCTATTAAGATTTCTGGAGGGACGGGATATTGGTGTGGAGGAAAAGTTGGTTTTAATATCTATAACTCATACTCACATCAGGTCGCTGCTTCCTAGAGCTGTGCCCAGAAATAGGACACCCTGCCTCACTCCTGCCAGGGAGCTGGCCCTTGAGATGTAAATTTTAGGGGTTCAAGATAGAAACCATATCCACCGACAGATATTTCCTCTGATTTTTTTGTTCCTACATCTAAGTAAAATACACTGCTATTCTCTATAACTTGAATATTTGTGATGCAGAAAATCCATTATATAGAAGGAATTATTAGGATTTTATTCTTCTGATCATTTAAGGGCTGATTACTTTGCCAATTAGATATTCTCAGGGGCTGGAGTTGCTACCTTTGCTTTTTTTGGCCTTTGCCAAACCCCAAGGATAGCTTTCCCAGCCCATAAGTACCCATTAGAAAATGATCTTCCAAGTAGAAGATTGATTGGTACTGTGCATACATTGTACAAGAGTTGACTTTAAAATATCTTATTTTAGAAACTGGGGTGTGATCATTTATTTGATGTGGTACACAAACCTCCTAAAGTGGAAAAAAAATTACATTCACAGAGAAATCAATAATGCCCACTCATGAAATCTTAAGTTTTAACACGTGCCCAGTGGGGTCATGTCATCTAACTAGTGAAGAAAGAGTTCAAGAGTTAAAATACTCAAACTTCCAGTGGATAGTTGGCCATATTCATGCAGCGATATGGTTAGTTTTGTTTGTTGGTTTTGGGTTTTATTGTGTGTGTTTAGAATATCAACCCGGTTATCTTCCCAGGAAAAGGTGCATGTCCTACAACTGTTGGTACAGAGATACTTGCGTGGCACTGTGAAGTGGGGTGAACAGCCTATGGTCAAATTACACCAAAAGAGATAGGCAAAACTTATTTGTTTTTTGTTTGTGTGTGTGCATATTCCTTTGGCTTATGTTAACGTGGCACAAAAGGTAGCAATACATTGAAACCAGATTCTTAGAATTAGCCTTGCTCAAAATACCATGTAAAGTAGGATTACTCCACCCAGCGCATTTTCGATTTCTTAAAAATCTCCATAGCGCTTTCCCAGAAAAGGTACAAAGAGAAAACTCAGAATACATTTAAAAATTCTTTCACTTGAGTTCTTGACATCAACTATTGTTTACATTTGGAAGTTCACCCAGGAGTAATCACATTAAAATCTAAACCTAAGTGTGGAAAGCATGTTTTACTCTACTGATAGTTTGGTGAGGTTAGGTCTGTTGAGAAGGGGTGGGGTGAGATGGGGGTTCTATTATCAGAAATGTTCTGATCCTCCTCTCCTGCTAGATTATTTTGGCTACCCGGAAACAAAAGACAAGATTCAGTAGTTAAGACTTTGAATTCAGACCTACCTGGGATTGAGTTTAGGCTCCACCTCCTTCTAGTTTTATGATCTTGGAGCCATGACTTAACCTACCCAAGCCAGTTTCATTCTTAACGTTCAAATGGAACCTATATGAGGCAGCCACGAGACTTAGTGTCTCACAGGGCCCACAGCCTATGCCAGTGGTGCACTTTTGCAGGGCAAGCAGTCCTAAGGCTGCCTCCTCTGCTGGGTAGATGCCCAACTCACATGAGGAGACATGCCAGAATCTTACTTCAGGCTCTTGGCCCTCACCTCTCAACAGAAAGAAATCCCCCTACCTGGGACTTGGCGGTTTTGCTTCCCTATCTTGGCATCTGACTCTGTTTCTATTAACTGGATATCAGTAAATTTAAAGAGATAGGAAATCTCCATATATTGAAGAATTTTATTCCTGCTCCTTTTTTTCCCAACCGGTAGTTATTATGAACAAACATGGAGGAAAAACTTCAGTCGTTTTTATAACTTTCTAACCCCACCCGCTCGTGTGTCATTAATTCAAAGAACAGACACTATTCAATAGAGTTATAAATTTTAACAGAAATACTGCGTTCTAAAGTCATAGAGTAGAGGCCAGGCATGGTGGCTCATGCCTGTAATCACAGCACTGTGGGAGGCCAAGGCGGGTGGATCACTTGAGTCCAGGAGTTTGAGACCAGCCTGGACAACATGGCAAAACTCTGTCTCTACAAAAACATACAAAAATATTAGCTGGGTCTGGTGGCAGGCACCTGTAGTCCCAGCTACTTGGGAGGCGGAGGTTGCAGTGAGTCAAGATTGTGCCACTGCACTCCAGCCTGGGTGACGGAGTGAGACCCTGTCTCCAAAATAAATAAATAAAATCATAAAGTACATATCTTACCCAAGGATGCTGAAGGCTCTAAAATTATATCATATCCAACTTCACTCTGAGGTGGGAAGGTAGCATATGTCCTCCTGAAATTAGTAGTCATGAAATTGATCATGACTATGGCATTGCTGAGAAAAACATCCTAGTTCTCTTTGTTTGCTGGATCTGGAAATCATGCAAGTGTGGCAGGTGGGCAATGGAATGGGTGCTAGCTGTGGACTTGTTTGAATTCCAGGTTGGCCCGTAACTGGCTCTGTGACCTTGGGCAAATTACTTGAGCTCTTTGAGCCTCAGTTTTGCCAATTATAAAGTAAGGATAATAAAATCTAAGCTCCTAGGTTGTGAAGATTAAATGAGATAATGTGTGGGGAAAGCCTGCCACAGTGCCTGAGTACACAGGTATTCTCAATAAATGATTGCATAATTATCATCATCGTCATTGTTAAGAGTTTTGTCTCATAGTTTCTGGAAACCTGTATTTGATCTGGACATGCAGCAAGAGGCAGTACAGTGTACAAGCAAAAAGAAAGGGTTCTGGAGCCAGACTGCCATCCACCAGCTGTGAGACTGGGCAGTTTCCTTATTCTGTGCTTCAATTTCTTCATCTGAAAAATGGAGATAATAATAACACCAGGTCCTAGGATTAAAGTCCTGAGAATGGCATCAGGCACATAATCATCACTCAATAATGCTATCACCCAATAAATGCTAGCTATTAATCAAGATGGTATGTGTTTTCAGTTCATAACTGTGCACAAAAACCCATGCTAAAGTCTGTGTATGTGTGAGGAGTTTGAGAATGTGAAAATCTTAGTAGGACATTAAGTTATTTTAAGGAAATCTTACCCTTATCTTGGATAGTTCAGTAGGGAGGAGGGAAAGTGTGAGGTTATATACGTGCTCTTAACACTTATTCAGTGGGTATGTTCAAGATTTGGCAAGTAGATTTACTATCGATTTGTTCAGCTATAGAATTGGCTTCCCTGGTGCCCCTGGCAATATCTCCTTATTGGCGTTATTGCAGCAAAGTAAAAGCAAATGAAATTTTATTTTCTACTGGTGCTAAAGAAAGCATTCTACATTTTAACTGAAGCTCAGAATGTTTCCTGATGAAATTAAGTCCTAGACCACTGTGAAATTTTCTTAAGTGGCAGCAAGTAAAGTCAAACGCATTGGTCCTTAAAAAGCCAATTAAGGCAGGGGGGTGAAATCAACTAAACATTACTATTTCAACGTATTAAAAAGAAGGAAAAGTAAAGAGACATACCTGGTCAGGTTACTCCAGAATGTACATACTATTGTATGTCAGCTGAGCAGAGTTGGTTTGGTGAGATTTGGAAGGATTTGCTGGAGCAGTGTAGGATAGGGACTGCCTCCTAAAATGACAAGGCCATGATGAAAGAAAACCTATCGAATGGTTCTAACAGCAGCCTATGCATTATGACTTAGAGAATATGCCTTTGATGGCGCAAAACCATTGATTGCCACACAATTCTATTCAAAAGCTCTGAGCTAGAGAGGGGTGAATGGAGAGGCAGGAACACCACCAGCATCATGGATGTACGCATCAACTGGAAGGCCATCCTGATGTCATCACTTTCAAACATGGTTAAAAATACGTATCTTAGAATTGAAGCAACATGATGTTCAGATGGGGATGTTGCTCTGAGTTGTAATAAGATAAATAACATCTCCGGAGAGCAAGAGAGTAGCTAAGAGCATGGGCTTTGATTGGAACCCAAATACTATCACTTCTTAGTTGCGTGGACCTTGGATACATCATAAAACTTTTTTCTGGGCCTCTGTTTCCTCATCAGTGAAACAGGAATGATAGGCTTCTCACATATATTTGTTGTGGGGTTAAATGTGGTAGAAAAAGTGCCTGACACAGTGCCTGATATATGTCATAAGCATTTAATAAATCACGGCTATTCTTTTAGGACAAAAACCCAGCAATTGACCCTGAACTGTGGGTTGCGAAAGTAATTAGCCCAACCTTTTAAATACATGAGAATCTTTTAAAGCAAATCACTACAAAATAAATGAAAATAAAGTTGTAGTAAATGCAAATCTCAGCCAAAGGATTGAGATATAATGAATTTATTCAGTGAGTGTTGAGTCCCACTCTAGGAGTTATTAGATCTGCCAAGAACTAACAAAACCGTAGCTGAACACATTTGTAAAATTATTTTCAAACCCTGTGGAAAAGAAATATGTGTAATTCTGACCATGTGACTAAATAAATGATGTTCATTAGAAATATCCTGCCAAAGCCAGTTGATCAGGAGTTTAGGGAGATTCACATATATTACTTTATTTCATTTTAAACAATGAAACATGTTAAATGTATAGAAAATAATTTTTGCAAAATAATACAAAAGGCACTCTTGTTTAACCACCTGCATATTGACATTTTTTCTCCATATTAGCTTCAGTTTTCTTGCTTATTTTTAAAAGAAACAGAGGGGTAGGAGCGGCGGGAAGCAGCCACACACAAAAAATTAATTAATTAATTTTTAAAAAATTTTTTAAGAAAAAAAGAAACAGAACATGACAGACACAGCTGAAACTGTAGCACCTTCTTCTCCCATTCTCAAGGTGATTACCATGATAAAATGAACCCTTTTCATGCACGTTCTGCATTTTTACTCCAAAATATTAATTGAAGAAGCAAGATACGAAATAATTTGTACAGAATAATACCATTTTTAAATACAAAAAAAAGGCACTAGAATCTATTGTTTCTATATTTTGTGTAAATAAGAATCCAACATGTTTTGTTGAAAACTCAGAGTTGGTGTCTGTATGTTTTCTCACAAATACAATAAACAGACCAATCTATTCATATCACATTGCTTAACTAATGCTTTTGGCCATCTTTTATAAACCAAAAAAAATCTGAAAAAAGCTTGTATTGTCTCATTTGCAATGTCATTATAGGAAATTTTATTTTTAAAGGTGTAAAAATTAAGTCGCATTGTGTGAACTATACTTCAAGTAGCATTTTTTAAAATCGAATAACATTTCTTAAATCAGCTCTTTCTAGAGACTGGGAAATATATATGTTCATGGGATTAGTAACATTATAGGAATTTTACCCTGACTTCATCTGAGTTATAAAGATAAAACAATAAACAACCTCAATCTTTCTACTAACATATCAAATTTCCCCTTTGAGCCCAGTTGACAGTTTTATTTCCTCATTTCAGGAGAAGCAGTTGCATTAATGACGTTTTTCCCTAAGTGTGCGCTTCGGGAAAATAACGAATCCCTCAAGATGCCCCACAAACGAGAGTCCCCTGGTCCGAGGAGCCGGGCAGCGCAGTGCAGCCGTCTCGCGTGGGACCGACCCGTGGGCGGAGCCAGGCAGTAGCGCTGCCCCGCTGAGCTTCACCACAGCAACCTCTTTTATTTTCTTAACCCTGTTTTCCCCAACCGAACACTTCCTAGAGTTCACGCTGGCAGAGCCCACTTCAAAAAATGCTGCAGGAAGCCATTCACACTCATTCTTATCCACTTTTTTTAAAAATGCGAAATAGTGATTTAAATCAGAAAAGAACCTCTTCCAATGGGGGCTTCCTTTGCAACCAGGGCTTCGCGGTGGTTTCTGTGTTGTTTTGAGGACACACACCTACATAACACTTTTGCAGAAATAAAGGATCTCATCTCATACTGTTGCCAAAAGTCCCAGGGACTCGTCATATGCAAACCGAGGGCAAATGAACGTGGGACGACCCGAGGCGCTCGCTGAAGGGGCTCTCCTGCAGTGCCCAGGCAGAGGGGGAGTGGGACGGTGGCTGTGGAGTGAAGAGCGGAAGTGCCCTCGCTGTCCTCAGGCCTGGGACCGTCTCGATGGTAAATCGCGCTGTTGAGCCCCGAAGCGCAGGGACTCCGCGGGCGACGGACTTGACGGGAAGCTTTGCTGTGGTGCGGCCCAGCTGCGGACACGTTGGATGTCAGGGCCCCAGTAGACGCTCCGGGCTGTACCTTCTTAGGACGGCGGATGCGGCCCTGCCCAAGGTCGCCCCGCCCTCCTTCCTTCTATCCCCCCACCACATTTCTGAAATGAAAAAGTTATCAATCGCTTTAGGGTTACCTTAAAGAACTGAAAGGAAAGCCCTCTCTGAACTCTTTCTACTCTCCTTCCCCAGCAAAACTCAGCAGTGCAAGCTGCCATGTACCCTAAAAGGGGTGTGTAGGAATGCACAGTGAGAAATCTACTTTGGAGGATTCTCCCTGAAGATTGAGCTAGAGAGGACCAAGGTCTTTCTCACCTAAAGCAGAACTGGCATGCTGTCACTTTCCCCCCTTCTGGCTGCTGCAGCATTTTGTTTATCTTTTTATTTTTTATTTATTTATTTATTGAGACGGAGTTTCACTCTTGTTGCCCAGGCTGGAGTGCAATGGCACAATCTTGGCTCACTGCAACCTCCACCTCCAGGGTTCAAGCGATTCTCCTGCTTCAGCCTCCCTAGTAGCTGGGATTTCAGGTGCACACCACCACGTCCAGCTAATTTTTGTATTTTTAGTAGAGACGGGGTTTCACCATGTTGACCAGGCTGGTCTCGAACTCCTGACCTCAGGTGATCCACCTGCCTCGGCCTCCCAAAGTGCTGGGATTACAGGGGTGAGCCACCACTCCTGGCCCATGTGTTAAATTTTTATCCTTGAGTATTTCATTTTCCTGGGAATTAGGAAACGTTTTCTTGTGGAGGCTCCTAAATCAAGACTTAGCACATCTTGTCTGTCTAAAGGACAGAAGCGGACCAATTAACTAATGAAGCAACCTAAATAGCAGCTATAATTCTAAACAGGTACTGCGTAACCCGATGCCATTTACAAACAGCTCCCTCAGAGCTAGTCTGACATACTAGCTCTTTCTTTCCTGAGCATAGTTTACATTCCAATTAGTGCCTCCCTATGGCAAAATACGACAATGTTCACGTGACTTCTTACTGTGTGCAAAGCTCTTTAACTGGCTTAATTCTTAGGGGAGTGCTAGGCTTTAGCTGAAGTCTTTTGGGCCAAGTGACTTCTAGAAAAGAACAATGAAAATAATATCTCCCAAGCATTGAACCTTCACCCTGGGGCTGGTATCATCTATAATCCTAGCAGAGCAGTTCACGGCAGATTTGATTGTTTCAGCTGTGCAAACTCTCAAGGCATCAGGGATTAAGTGACTCCCTGGGATAACATCTTTTGGAAGTGGCAGAACTGAGATTTGAGTTCGAAGTCCATTCCCATTCTTCCATATCACCCTGATTTTCTCAGGTTCAGAGACTTGGTTCATTTCCTGGCTATTCCATAGACATGTCACAAACTCCGGAACCTTCATGTCTCCATCTGCAAATGGGAATTGTAATTCTTGCTCTGTCAACCTCACAGAGTTCTCTTGAAGGCATATATACACACACACACACACACACACATTCACACTTGAAAACTGTAAAGAGATATAAACCTTACCAAATAAATGCAGAGTATTTTAACTGGTATTCTTACTATCATTATTTTTGCTAATCAAAGGAACCGGACAGGTAGTATCAGGGAATTGTCTAAAGCAATGAGACGTTCTTGAAAAGTCTGTATCAGATCTCCACTTCTTGCCAGAGAAAATTGTCTTGTGTCCATAGATCTCCTGCCTTCCAGTGAGGCAACCTAGCGATGAGGAAAGAAAGGCATGATGAGTGCTTCGTATGGGCACTCATCGGATTAGCCTTTCAGAGCTCAATAGAAAACCCTATCCCAGTGAATCTTCTGTTGGGCTGAAGATTGCAGCTGAAGATTGTTGTCCCACGCAGCACAGTGATGTTAGAATTGATCGAGCTCCTAATGTGGCAAGACCCCACACATTTCTAGATCCACCCAGAATGAGGTAAACCCTTCCAAAGAAAAAGAGGAATATCGAACGCTGAATTTTGAGTCTTCTTACTCTATGAGGTTGATAGAGCAAGAATTACAAATTATTTTGAGTCTAAGACACCACTGATTTTTGGAGGGGAGGAAAGAAAATACCACATTTGATAAATATATCAGTTGTTAGAGGTAGCCTAATTTCAAAAATGTTAAAAATGTAAAAAAAAAAAAAAAAAAAAAAAAAAGGGGGTCATTGAAATGTTTATAACTGTAATTAAGGAAATATGTTATTTATTTGATAAATATCCTGAACCAATTCCATTATCAATAAAACCATACAATGGGCTGTTGATGATGGCTCCTTTTAATATTTAACAAAAAGGGATGGGAGTGGAAGGCATTTATACCTCAGCTTTTCCAACTGTAGAATGAAAATTAAACTTGATTTGAGTAGAAGGAGGGCAGACAAGAAAAGGAGGAAGTGCTAAATTTTGATTTAGCATACTAGAACAACATCAGCTCCATCTTCAAACTATGTTTATAGTTAAGAAGAGTGTTATTGGAGAGGAGAAAACATTAAATTCACGTGAGAAACATTAAACTTTCAAATAAACTTTCAGTATATTATTTACCACACCATATGCCCAATAATGCACCCAACTTTCTTGTTGGCCTGTGAGTTGTTGACATGATGAATACTCTTAAGGATGTCATCAACTCACAGAGCCAATAAGAAAGAAATGAGAAATCAGAGTTAGGTAGGAATGGAAAAGTCACAGCTCACAACAGGGAGAGGAGCCAGATTAAGTTCAAACGTAGGCCTTCGAATGACCCAGTTGAACTAAGTGCACTAGCCATTACTCCAAATTGCCATTGATCTCGTCAACTAAACTTTTCTACCTGTATAACTAACAATATAAGTAGGTCCTGAGAAGATGTCATCAGGTGGAGGGTTCAGAATACTACAGGGAAGTCAAGATGTGATGCAGCTTTATATTTGTAAGTAAATGCTATTAATCAAGCAACACACAGATACACAAACAGGAAAAAAAATGTTGCACACTCCCTAGATCAGATACTTGCCAATAAATACTCACAATAAACCAATCTCCTTAGAGTAACAGAGGTGGACAGTGCAAATATCCACGTACTGACATGAAAGGTGGCCCAGGATAAAGAACATGGACTTTCAAATCAGACAAATCTGAATCCTGACTTCATCTCCAAGCAGCTCTGCACCCCCTGGCAAGATATTTAATCTTCTTCAGCTGAAGTTATCTCTTCCATGAAATGACACCAATATATTCCTCTCAAGTTTGTTAGGAGGATTCATATTAATAGCAATAATAAATTAATATGTTGCTGCCACTAATTGAGCACTATTTATGTGCTAAGTAGCTATTTATGTGCCAAGCACTTGATATATTACTTTATCTTTACCACCACACACAATGTGGTTTATTCCCATTATACAGATTAAGAAACTTCCAATATCACCCAACTAGAAATGGCTGGATTCAAACTCAGTTATGTCTAATAGAGATTGCTTTTAATCACTGTACTGTAATAATAATTTAAAACATTTTGTTTTGTTCACTGCAGCTAGAACCAAGTGGCTAGAATGGCACCTGGCACATAAAGACCATAAATACAGTAATAAAATCTGTAGCCTGAATGGAGTATTTCATATATGCTAATATGCTAGTCAATAAGCATTTTTGCATAAATTCATCATTTCATTTCATTCTCACAATGATTTTGCACTATCATCTCTAATTTACAGCTGAGGAACTGAAGGCTCAGAAAAGTTAAACAGGTCAGGCGCGGTGGCTCACGCCTGTAATCCCAGCATTTTGAGAGGCCGAGGCAGGCAGATTACTTCAGGTCAGGAGTTCGAGACCAGCCTGGCCAACATGGTGAAACGCTGTCTCTACTAAAAACACCAAAATTAGCCAGGTGTAGTGGCAGGCACCTGTAGTCCCAGCTACTTGGGAGGCTGAGGCAAGAGAATCGCTTGAACCCAGGGGGCGGAGGTTGCAGTGAGCTGAGATCACATCATTGCACTCCAGCCTGGGTGACAGAGCAAGACTCCATCTCAAAAAAAGAAAAGAAAGAAAGAAAAGTTAACCCACTTTCCAGAGCCATATAGTCAATGATAGAGCCTGGACTTGAGCCCAGATCTGGCTGCTTTGAAGCCCAACTTTCCTCTGAAGCAAAGCTGCTTTCAGCATAATATGTGTAAGTGCCTAATAGAGTGCCTGCCATATAGTAGTCATTTCATAAATATATATCTATTTATATATTTTAACCACTTAGGGTGGCTGATCTAAAGTCGAGTCCGTTTGGGTTTTTTGTTTGTTTTTTGAGACTGAATCTCACTCTGTCGCCCAGGTTGGAGTGCAGTGCTGCCATCTCTGCTCACTGCAACCTCTGCTTCCTGGGTTCAAGCAATTCTCCTGCCTCAGTCTCCCGAGTAGCTAGGATTACAGGCACCCACCACCACGGCCCACTAATTTTTGTATATTTTTAGTAGAGATGAGATTTCACCATGTTGGCTAGGCTGGTCTCGAACTCCTGACCTCAAGTGATCCACCCACCTCAGCCTCTCAAAGTGCTGGGGTTACAGGAGTGAGCCACTGCACCTGGCCTAAAGTAGGGTCTGTTTAATATGAGAAGTTTTATGTGGATGTGCTTTTAAGTGGGTCATCCAGCATTACTCTAGCTGATGAAAATGGCAATTGTTAATTTAGTTGACTTACTTCAATTGTTTTAACAGCTAACATTTTGGGGTTGTTGTAAAAAGTAAAAGTAACAAAAGATGTTAAATCCTTGGCACTCACATCTGTCTTGAAATCCATGGTCCCGCCAGCAAGCAGAGAAGACCAGTTTGATGATTTTTGAGTCAACTGCCCACACCATTAGTGACCGGGTAAGCTGAACAATCTTGTTTTCATCAGATTAGCAGCAGCAGCAACAGGCTAGGTGATGTCTAGCTCGCTTCTATGACATGACTAGATGGCTGCTAGACATAATAGCATTCACTTTTCTCCATAACAAAATGTTGTACTTTATTTAATCAAAAGACAGGGGCCACAGAGATATTACCTGCTAGGGTCGTTTAACAACTGTTGATTTCCTCTGATGGTCTAGAATGAAAACATTCCCATCTGCCTTCGGTAAATCTGCAAGTAACATCAGCAAGCTATCCTAGATAGCCAAAAGGAAGGGGTAAATAACATGGGCAAAAACAAAAATCTGTTTTAAATTCACATAGAATTTGAAGATTTTCTTGCAAGTTTAAAATGGAAGCCTTCTTAATATGAGGATCTTCTCAGTATTATTGGGTTATAAAAGAACTATTTAGGATTTTTAATACAAAGGGTAACATTATTGAAAGAATGTTTATGTTTAAAAGGTGATACACAAATTCCTTAAATGAATACAAAAGGAAATGACATAGTGTGCTACTCCAGACTTTGAGAATTCGATTTCTGAGACTATAAAATCATACACATTTATAAATATTTGAAAAGTAGAGTTTCTGCCCCTCTAGGCTTACATGGAGATAAGGCAGTAGAAATGAGAATGGTATCTGTGGTTCTGCATATCTAGACTGGTTCCTGAAATCCAGAACCTAGATGAATCAGAAAGTACTAAAAACTTACCCTTCTCAGAAACCAAATATGATACTACAAACATTGCTTAAAATGCTCCAATTTTTTTAGCGAAGTTAAATAGATTATTTTTGGCTTTGTAGCTAAACATCTTAGTGGTTCTTTGATGAAAGTATCACTATTCCAGCTTTTCCATTACTTAATAATATATATGGCTAGTCTGTGAATGATATCATCTGGCAAGGCTGTGAGACATATTCCTGACAAGTCTGTACTTCAAAAATAACTTTTGAAATTAAAAATGCCAAAATTCATGCTATCAGCATGAATTATAAATTATTGAGCTTAAAACAGGACAGTCAGAAAATCATTACATTTATTGATTGGTTTATTAGCAATAATAAATCATATTTCACCAGGACCAAATTTGAAGTGCCTTCCAAATACTCTTTTTCTGAGGAACATTTAAAGTAGGAATTAGAAAACTATGAGAAACTACAATTGGAAGAGTATATCCAGCCCTCTTTGCATACATCTATCAAAAACTGGCTAATCATTAGGGATAAGGTTGCAGATTGGCCACCTATGAAAATGGGGATGCAATTTTATGAGAAAAACTCATCAGCATAATTCTAATGAGTTATGGTCTTTGTCGTGAGAAATGAGAAATTCTGTGGTCTCACCCTAAAGAACATTAAAAAAAAACATTACTAACAGAAAATTGAAAAAGTAATATATGTTTGAGTGGTGAAGACAACTTTTTTCTGATTGAATAGATAGATAAATATTACATGCAACTATCAAAATACATTTAATTTTGCCACAACAGTGGATATTCTCTTCACAAAAAGCATATGAATCATCTTGGACTCATGAAACTGGGTGGTGATAAATAGATGCATCTTTAGTGGCACTTGGCATGGCTTCATTCCCCACCCTCTTATTTTCTTAGAGACTTGTTTTGTTGTTTATCCTAATTTAAATTCAGCTTTACAGCTTGTATGTGCTTACTGAGTATAAACAAAGTACAAAGGGATGCTAAATATGTACAGTATTTTCTTAAGCAATTGCCAAACATTTTCTTCACCAATTTCTATTGCTCCAAAAAACTTGGAATATTGGAGATCACTGGTCCAAATTTAGGGTTTTGTTGTTGTTTGTTTGTTTGTTTGTTTGTTTGCTACCACTGCTGTAGCTCTTTCTTTTCTCATTTGGGAAGAAAAATAATATAAACAGTTCATAGGTCCAGTGGTTGATTTAGGAATGTTTCCTAAAGCTTCTAAGGACCAAAGCTGAGTGACACTAACAGGTGTTCTCCCAAGCAATAAATAACTTTAATATGATTTAGTCACTTAATCTGGCATCAACAGGCAGAAGCAGAAATACTTCTGCAAATTCTAGGTATTTTTGCTGGTATTAAAACTTAAAGTTTTAGGCAAAGCCATATAAAGGCTCATGAAGTTGGTCTTTCTGCAAAATGATGGCTTCACCACAGTTGTGCTTCTCTTTTAAGGGGGAAAAAAATGTTTTAGCAATTTGACAGTGTTGGCAGCTACTAAGAAAATGAAAAGAAACCATAGTTTAATTTGTAGTCACTGGGGGAAAAAGGAAAGAATGATGAAAAGAAATGTTTCCAGTTTATCCATAAAAATTTGTCTTTGTTTTCTAGTACCTGGAACATTTTTAAACTTTCTAGTGGAAAAATACAATCAAAATGTTAAACCACTAAGAAGAACTGGAAATTGAAACATTAGATCATATTTACAAATATTTTCATTTCCTCCCACTGAATAAGTAATATTCAAATAAATAAGTGAGGAAAAAAGAATAACTAATGTAAGATGATAGAAATGGAAACCAAGTCCACAATGGCTTGAAGGAATTCATTTTTATGCGATATCACAGGTGCCCTTGTTATAAATAACTGCGGGTGGAAATGTCCATTCACTTTTATTCAAACTAGAATTCTACAGATAGGAAAATTAAAATATATCCATAGGTGGGAACTTTTTGGGAGTGTGATGGAGCTGTGCCATTGTTTACAAGTAAGAAATTCATAGGATCCTTGTGATGGACTCAAGATGTGCAGAGGTGATGACTATGCTGTGGCCACTGGGAGGAGCATTGTGCTATGCAAAGTTGAGGTCATTTTCCACCCTGTGCCTGCCATGTCTACTCTCCAGTGAGAAACCAGCAGCTTCAATTTATGTCCTTAGAGACCAGAAGTCCCAATAGATCTACTTCCCACCTACCCTCCCCCTCAATAAAGTAACTCAGTCCAGATTGTTACCTGACTTACCCAGGCATTTTGGTCATGTTCCTTCCTACAGAGTGGCTTTAAAATAAAATTTAGAATAGTCAGATGTTTCTCGGACTCTCAGGATCTAGAATACTGCCTGACAGTGCCATCAACTATGGTGCAGCACCATCACACTCCCAAAAAGTTCCCATCTATGGATATATTTTAATTTTCCTATCTGTAGAATTCTAATTGGAATAAAAACGAATAGACATTTCAATCCACAGAGAGAATAAGGTCATATTTCAAGGAAAGGTGAACTCGGTTGTCCAGCAACAAACACATCTGAGCATGTAATTGGTCTTCAAAAGGAGGAACTTTGGGAGATCACCTGAAGTCATTGACAGTTGCAGCAGTTTCCAGGAGGAGAAAAGAACATACTGAACTCTTGTCAACAGTGCAGGTTTCAGTTTTATGTAAATTGCTGCCATCTTGACTGCCCTGCCTACAAGGAGCATAGGTTGTCTTCTCATTGGTGGGTTGCTAGTGCCATAAGAGAGGATTTACAGAATACTCCTACTGATCCAAAACAGAGGGTTTACACAAATTCAGATGGCTGGGTAGCATCCTGGTCTTCTATAGTGGGAGCTAGTACAATGTGGTATGCCCTGCCCCCATGCCAGGCACACAGGAGGCCCTCAGAAAGGATTTGCTGAGTGAGTGAGTGAGTGAGTGAGTGAGTGAGTGAGTGAGTGATGAATTTGTACATGAGTAAATGCATGAATAAAACCACCTCTTAGTTTTGAAGCCATCACAGAATAAAGCAGAGGGGTTCTGCCACTGAAAAGGCTGCCACTGTCTATATTGACACACGTTCAATATGTAATTGTTAATATTTGTACAAACATAACCACGCTTATATACTTAAAACTTCGAGTATATGTTAACCATAAGCAATACATTTCCCAGGAGAAGACAGGCACGAAACAAAATGGCAAGTTCTCTGTCCATTTCCAAAAAGACGCCTGCAAATTCCACTTCCCTTGCCCAAAAAGAATTGCACATAATGCTGAGCATCTTGCTTATCTGGCCCTTTCTGGGAGAACTACTTTGTATCCCTAAGTATTTCCCCTTAGTCACAGAGGAGGCCAGTCAACATTGATTCCAACATCATGTCTGTCTTGGTCTCTTCTGGCTGCTATAACAGAATATGGTAGACTGGATGACTTCTAAACAACAGAAATATATTTTTCATAGTTGTAGAGACTGAGAAATTCAAGATCACAGTGCCAGCAGATTCAGTGTTCAGTGAGGACCCGCTTCCTGGTCACAGACAGCTATCTTCTTGCTACGTCCTTACATAGTGGAAGGGTCCAGGGAACTCTCTGGGGTCTCTTTTATATGGACACTAATCCCAGTTGACCTAATCACTTTCCAAAGGCCTCACTTCAAATACTATTACACTGGACTTGAGGTTTCAACATGTGAAGTTTGGGGGAACATAAATCCTCAGTCCATAGCAATGCCCAGCTCAACCTTGACAATAACTGGAGATAACATTTTGCATAACTGACTCGCCCATCTCCTGTTTTCATCGTCCTACTTTCTAGTTGAGTAAAAAGTATTCAGAGCAGTAGAAGGAAAAAAGTACCGTAGAGAAATCAATTAGCCTTAAGTAATCCAGAACTTTCCAGTATGCTTTTCATTATGCCTATATATAATGCAGATATAATTTTAAAACATGTGTTCATGGCAGGCACCTATACTGTGTTCAAAAAAAGGATACATTTCCTAGACACTGATTGCTGTCCACCAATCACTCCAGGAATAGACCACGAAGGTGGTTACAATGACTCCATACTTAATTCTCATCTCAATGTAATATAATCTTGTATAAATTTGATTTACTCTTTTGATTATATTCAGGATCGAATCCTTTTTCTATCAATGTTTCCTAAAGCTCTAGTGGAAACCCAGATAAAAGAGAACATGGCAAATCTCATAATTACAGTAAAATATGTAACCCCAGATATTATGCTGCATCTTAAAATTAAAAATTTAAGGAAAAACAAACACACACACACACAAAAACACAACACCTGCCTCCAGAGTGTGGAGTGTGCCAGATTCAGTTGTAGTATTATTGTAGTAGGAACTGTCAACTGTTCAGAATGGGGCCGAGGCTGCTAACTTTATTTTGCCAAAGGACCCGAGAAATATTCAAGTCCAATAAGAATGATCATTGAGTTGACTCAAGAATATCCATTGAGTTGACTCCTACCTGGGAGACCTGTCAGTTCCCTGAAATGTGGACTTTCTTCTGCGAGGTTTGCTGCTCATGGGCTGCATAACTAGGGTTCAGGCCACACTCTATACGCAAATTATTCCCATAAAGCACCTTTGGAATTGGCATTATTCATCCTGTTTTATGTCATTAAGATCTAATAGAATCTCTTCTCCCTGCTTCATCATTTGTAATTGGAAAACACAGGCAGACATACTAGATTTCTTCTTCCCCAATAACTACATGAAAAAAGACTGTTCAAGAACGTGTTTGGGAGTTTGGTGTTTAGTTAAACATAATAGAGGAAATGAAGAGCCACAAAAGCACATCTTTGTTATATTTACAAGCACAACTTGTAAATATTTCTGGTTACTAATGGGAACAACCTTGCTAACGTAACTGTCAATGACCATGTCAAAACTTCTCCTGACTCTTCTGACCTTTTTTGAGATATCGTAACTATTGTCCCTGTTGGTAGGCATTGACTGTTCCTGTTACAAGTTTAAGGTTTCAAAATCTTCAGAGGAATGTCAGCAACTAATGCATTTGAATAGTATATATGTTTAAGTCAGCTGAAACTTCAACAATCACTATTATAAATAGCAGCTGCTACCTCTCAGAAATAAACCGAATTCATAGTTTATGGGGAAATATATTCTGCTCACAGTTTAAAATGCTGTACCTCTGCTAGCTTCTTAAATTCTCTCCTCTCTTTTTCCTTGTCTCTTTCTTGCCTTCATTTCTCCTCTGTTTTTCAAGCACTTAGTTGATAAAGTCCTGATGTTCGTTATGACTCATAAAATGTCTTTTCTGTGTGTTATTGACCTTAATATTTGAGAGCAAGGCAGCCCCTTTCAGCCTTCTCAGTGGTGATGTTCCTCTTCCCTGGAACAAGAGCTCAGCGGTTTCTTGCTTCTTGACTTCTCTGGGCATCTCAGGTAACACAATCTTGTATGGCCACTTTAATTGCAAATAAGATGCCCAGTTACCTGACAACGGTCCCAACTGCAGCTCTAATTTAAAACACCATTAGCAGCCCCAACTGGGGCCTCCTTCCTGCTGCTTGCTGCTGTGGAAAAGGGTAGCCGGCCCCTCCTGCTCTCCCTGTTGGAATGGTTCCCATCCTGCTCCAGCTTGCTCGTGATGCCCTCAACTAGTCAGGTTGAGGTGAGGAAAGGAGACATGAGCGGATGAGAATGGCAGAAGGTTTCCTGCTCTCTGGACCAGCCAATGGCTCAGGCCAACTCTTGGGGGCACTTTCATGCATTCTTTTGAGGCCCAGCTGGGACTTTGCAGTGGCACATTGTTATGAGCACTGTGTTTTCTTCCAGGTGCCCACTTCCTGCTCGGAGCTTGGTTTTCTCCAGATCCACTCTTCAAAGCCCTCTCTGGTGTTGTCCAGTGTCCATTCCCCGAGGGGTCCTCTGGGACAGGATTTTAAATGGTTCAAACCCATAATATTGAGCCCAGAGAAACACTCACACATCCTTACTCCTGCTGTCATGGGAGAGTAGCTAGTGTCAATGGCAGGTGGTGAGTGATCTTTCTCACTCTCTTTGTCTCTCCCTGCCTCTTCTCTTCCTCCCTCTTCTTCTTCTTCTCTCTCTTCTCTCTCTCTCATCCTCCCTTTTTCTCTCTCCTCCCTCCTCAGCTCAAAAGCCATAGCCTCTCACCTTTTCATTACTCAAGAATATTTCCCCCAAATTTGAGAGCACAATATTTATTCGACCACTTTTATTGTCCTTGAGGTAAGGAGAAAGCTCCCCATGCTCCACCTCTGGAAGTGAGGAAGACACAGATTTTCAAAAATTCTCTGTGTCTGTCCTCATTGTCAAGGTCTGAGTTCTGGAACTGTCTAATTGGTTTTCATTAACCTCCTCTATAAGTCCAGCACATACTCTAGTCCCTCCACTGGAATGCAGCACCAATTGGGTCTTGGTGCCCCCATGGAAACTTCCAACGTAGCATTCTATTATAAAACAGGGAAGATCAAATTACATTTCATAATAAGCTATCATCTTCATCATGGTAAATAATTTCCATGATAAAAAATACAACATTCAGAAGAATTCAAAAGAGCTTTTGCAATTTAGTGTAAATGCCCAGGAGTTACCACACAAGCATGTAAACAAAATTAAACTACGAAGGACCATTTATTATTGAACAGTTATTTGGCTGGTAAACCACAGTGCTGAGTGCTTTGCATAGATTATCTTAGTTCTCACAGTAACCTTATGAAGTGGACATTACTATTCCTATTTTACAGGTGAGTAGACTGAGATCTTAAGAGGTAAAGTAATTCACTATTGATCTCCTACCAGTTAGTGGCAAAGCCTGGGCTGAAACCCAGCCAGTGGGGAATTCTTTTTTTCTTTGGTATACATCTTAAACTCTATTAAGGAGAATTAACTTTAATGGCTTTTGAGAAGCTTTTAGGGGAGAGGATTGTTTTTATTGTTGTTATTGCTGTTTAAATAACATCGGTTTTCATGCAAATTATTCCTTTCTTAGTGTGACAGAAAGTGTCATTTTAAAGATCCTGACACCTTCAGTTCTTTACTCTTGTCTGTGAGTGTGTTTCTAAAGTTGAAACCAAATAGTAGAGCACCAAGCAAGGATTCTAATTCTGACTGACAAGGAAAAGTATCAAGTAGGTGGGTATTCCCAGGGGTAGAGTACCTATTGATACCCCTAATAAAAGCATTAAAGTGTATACCTTCAAAAATCCTTTCTCACAGTTGCTCATTAAACAAATATGTGTCATCCATTTCTTGCAGGTTGGTCTAAGCTAATTTGTCTCGTATCCTGGATTGTAGTGATACCATCTTGGAACACACTGCCATTCCTATTCCCATGCCCATCCCAGACATTGTCAAACAGTCATGGGAAGGAAGAAACTGTTTCTTCCCAAACCCTGGAACCTCCAGAGCTCCAGAAAGCCATGGCTAGAGGATTGGCATTTCCTGCAAGATTAAACCCATTTGCCCTTGGCTAGTGTCTTCCTCTGATTAGATGCCTTCATCTGCTTGTCTTTATGCCTTTACATTCTCTGATTTAAATTCTCTGCTAAAGCCTCTCTCTACATTCATGCTTCTCTTGTTCTCCGTCTTGGACATAGCCAAATGCAAGAGGGCACGAGTTTGCGTCTTGGAAAAATTCATTTTGTTTGAGAAATAATAGTATTCTCCTACCTTTCCAGAGCCAACATCCTAATCAGAGTTGCCAAAATAATTCTAAGAGAGTTTAACCCTAACTTTGGGAGTACAGTGAGCCTAGAATGAATATGCTGTATAAGGAGGACAAAATCATTACTTGGAGGAAGAGAAAGAATAGTTGTGGCCAGACCAGAAAGAAAGGAGAAGATTGATGGGCTGCTTCTGTTTGGTGATCACTCACCACCATCTCCCTGGCTCTCAAACGTTATAAGCTCTTGTTCAAGAATGGACAGGATGATGCTAGTGTTAACAAAAATCTCTTGACCAAAATGTGCTGAGATTGCACAAATATTTGGGAAAGAATTTTCTCTGCTGATGGATTGAAAGACCTGAGGAAATTACCGATTTACAGCATTGATGGGTCTCCTTTTCTTACATATATGGGCAACAAAATTACTTGTCAATTTGACATCTGCAATCACATTCTCCATCACAGAGTTTAACAGCATTATCATTGGCTATAACAACATGTGGCCTTTCAGATGACTTATCTGAATGCCCTGGGCTTCTGTGACAGAACTCTCAGACTGCTGCTGATGACATGCACCCGTCAGCAGTGAATACATTCAGGACACTTTACCCACCATCAGTCATGATTCATCTCTATTGACTACCTCAACTAGACTGAGGCACATGAGGGCAGTGTAATGATAACCTCATGACTCAAAAGGGGCTTCAGAACCCTGAATTGCTGGAGTTGGCTACAATTGCAAGCTAATCTTCATTATGGCTTAAGTTGTAATAGCTGCTGAATTCGTGATAGTCACATTTGGGCGTAAGCCACTCAAGTTCTTAGGGAAATGGGGATCTTTTAAATACGTGTGCTAGCAAACACTACTATTTGAATGATTTTTTTAAGTTGCTCTTACAATATGAACTTTATTCCTCTTTTGTGATTTATGCTCTTAACTCATTTAAGGAAAGAGATAGATGGACATTCACAGCAACAACCAAGTAAGTCCTGTTTCAGAGAAGCCAGACTCTTTTAGGTCACAAATTATTATTACAATACTAGTATGGGCTTTGGCCTGGTTAAAGCATTTTTCAGGGATGAATCATCACTGGTGGAGAACTGGGGCAAAGACATAGAGGATCATTGCAAATAATGCCTCAGCTATTTGCTATGAGATTTACAGGGCAATAACTTAACTGCAAATTTTCTAATGTTGCAACCTAGGCAGAGAGTAGGCCATGCTTTTTGAATTAAAGCAGAAGTTAGTGAATCAAGCAAATCCTATGCCAAAGAGTTATTGAGGCATTTTGCTTCACACTTGAACACTACAGCAGCATCCTAGGTCTACAACTGATTTCCAGATCTGTAGTCCCTCACCACTTGAGTCCGTTCTGTCCAGACAGTGACATTCACACGGAATAGCCCCATTTCAGCACTCCCCTACACTCCTGTCAAAACTCACTCATCAGAACCCCTTGGCTGGATGAAATTTGACCCTCCCAGGCTAACCTGTCTCAACCTTCCCTTGCATCCAACTCCCCATCCCCCATGTTTCTCACCTTTAGGCTGATGTCTTATTTGGAATGGTTTCTCTGCCTTCCCCAAATCGTACCCAACCTCCAGACCCTGCTTGGCCCCCATTTCTTCTGTGAAGGCCTCTCAAACCATACCCACCCTTCTTCCTCGGAAATAACTCATTCATTTCCAATAGTCTTTTGCATACCCACCACGTAGGTATAGGGATTTTTCTCAGAGAGTACTTGCTATTCATTTGGTGCTCATCATTTCCACCCTTGGATTGTTGGAATCTCTGCATGCAAAGTACCTGTCTTGTTTACCCCTCCCCAGCCCCAGTTGCATCTTTTTGGCCTCCTTCATGGCACTTGACACAGTGTTTACAGAGAGAAGGATCTACAGGTATTAGGCTGCTCTGCAGGAATCCTCGGCATTTCAGGAGAACATAAATCTGTCTTGTACATTGAGTGGCTTGAACAGGAGTCACAGCCTAGATGTGCGTGTGCTCAGTGGCAAATCCTTTTCCTAGCAGTAAATCTTAGCTTCTGGGAGCTGGGAAGTCAAACTCCAAAAGCTAGTTTTAGGACTGCAAGTGTCCCAAAAGCATCCTCTTTCTACCTTTACTCTCAAATAAGAGATTCCCCTACAGCCTTGTCAAACCTCCGTTTTCATTTCCTGATTTAGTTGAAACATATGTAGATGCAAATACTTTCCTTGAGTATCAAAAGGCCTTTAATTTAAAATATGATTTCCACAGGTGAAATGGACAATTTCTCATGAGTACAGAGAGTCTCAGATCTTTGCCATGTCAGTTCCCCCGGTTCCCTTCTTAACGACCTCTGTGAAGTCAAAGTCCATGGAGGAGTTCTGATTAAACCTGTGGCAGTGCTAAGAGGAATCAGAGCCAGTGTAAGCAAAACAGGCACATCAGAGAATATTTAGATGACACAGTGTGTGACCATCTTTACCCTTCAATGAATGGGAGCCAATTGAAACCAACGTATTGTGATACATTCGGGAATATGACGAAATTCCCCATAATGCACTACCAAGTTTTTGACATGTTGAGATGGTGACCCCAATGCCCCTCAAAGAGAAACAAAAATAAGAATGCATAGTGTCACCAAAGGCTTCCTGACTTTAGAACTGCTCCTGACCCTGCACCCCCACCTCAAAGGCAGACTCTCTTTGTTAAAGGCAGCAATAGTCAGGTGATTACAGAGTCCTCTGGCTCTGACACTACTGTTATCCTATCCTTGATAAGTGATGCTCAGGCCTAGAAAAGAAGAGAGGACAGGGTGGGTAGGAACATAGGCAGCACCATGTTTTAGTAATGCGGTGGCACACAGCCGAGAGTGAGGTTGTGCTTAAGGAAGAGGCTGATGACTTGTTTGCATTTGCCTTTCTTCTTCTTTCCATCCAGGAAGCAGGCAGAGTATTTCACTACTGCAGAGGCAAGCACAGGCTGGTGTCAATCTTCCCGGGACAGAACGCCTCTGTCTTCATCACAGTGTGTTCTGTAACTGTCATGTGCTGTGCTCACCCTGAACCATTCTCTCAGGATACTTGCTCCCATTGGCTCTTAATCGCACTGACACCCTGCCCCAAACAGGACCCACAGCCCTGCCCCGTAGATGCATCCAGCTTCCACAGGCTTTCAGCTCAGGCCTATAGGATGAAATGAGGCTGCAAAGGCCTAAGACACTGGGGAAGGCCAGAGTGGGTGGGTCAGTGGCTGAGTTTTTATTGTGCATGTGTGGAAAGGGGAGTTATCCAACACAGGCTGAAGATGGGAGGCCTGTTCCTGGGCCTCTCTTACCTTGCTTGTGGGGTCACAGGAGCCAGCCTTTGAATCCTGGCTGTTTAATGCAAGACCACTCATCAATAAAGTACTTATGCACTATGATCTATTGATGTGGACGCCTCCTGACCTTGCCAGCACTGATGGGACGTGCTCATTGCTGATGCTGCGGGCCAGGCATTGTGGGCTTGCTCAGTGAGACTGCAGCCCTGCCACACTCCCTAGGGGAGAGCTGACCACTCTCCCAGTAATTACTTGACCTTTATCGGCCTCCATTGACAAATGCCATTGATACTTGATATCCGCACAGGTCCTCCATTAGTGTCATCCCACAGGGGCTTTTGTGGTGGAAGCAACGGCCTAGGGATGAGAAGGCTTTCTCCAGCACGATCTGTCACTGAATGGCATGGTCTTGCAGTTCTCCTGTGGTTCCAGCTGCATCAGGCGTCCCAGTGACAGCTGAATCTAGAAACCATTCAGTCAAAAAACATTTACTGAGAAACTATGTTCAAAGCACTGCTCGGGGTATTGTGCAGGTAGAAAGCAGTATCATTTACAAACCCAGCCCACCAGCAGCCTTTCATCTAGTGGGAAATTGCAGACAAGATACACAGTGCATTTTCTAAGAGCTGGCACCCTCCAAGGTTCTCCATGTTGTGGGAGCTAGGGGGAAGGATGGAAAAGCGAGTGCTTGGGGTCAACCAGACCTGGACTGTAGCCCCAGATTGTCACTTACAAATGCTTCTGTGAAGAAACTCAGCTGAGTTGCTTGGCCTCCCTGTGCCCCTGTGTCTTGTCTAGTAAGCAGAGGCGTGACAAATATTACTTCATAGAGGTGCTGTAAGAATACAGAATGCAGAGAAATCATATGTGTGAAAACACTTCCTGAGATCTTATTACTGTGTCCTGGTGGCCCCCAGGTCAGGTCACCAGATTTCACCTCTGGGAGCCAGAGCCCTTGAAGGCGACCGGCAAAGCAGAGCTGCGTAACCATCCTACTGTATGTGGAGGCAGAAAAGCATCCACACGGCCAGTACCATGTCGCTTCTCAGGAGATGCCACCACAGTTGGAAATAGAGATCGTGTTTTAGGTTTTTACAGATTACATCTGTCACTAACAGTGTGTCCCTAACAATATGGTCTCTATTTCCAGATTCTGTGGACACCCAGTCTGTCCATTTGCTGTTTCTATTCATGGTGTCTTTCTCCTTGGCACAGTAATTGGATCTGGCCAGGCCCCTCCTGCAGTCTGTCCCCACGATCCCTCGCTGAAGCCAGAAGCCACTGGATACAGAGAAGAGCCTCCCCCGCCACCTGCCACAGAAGCCCCAAGCCCCTCACCTTTAGGCCCTGGCTTTACAACACATCATTTCAAAGGCATTTTCTTTCTGATTTCAGTCCTCAGTAGTCATTTCACCTCTACTTTAAGAGTTTCAAAAACTTGTTTATAATCTCAATTCTCTCAAGCCTTCAGAAAGCTTAGGTCCCTTGACAAATGTGCCACAGCCAGCAAGTGGCACAGCTGGGAATGGAATCCTGTCACTCTGAGAGCCCAGGCTCTCCACCACTGTAAACACCAGGGTGTGTGAGGCCCCAATCCTGCTGCGAGTATCAGGGAGCCCCTCCCTCAGCCTTGGGAGAGGAGCTGAATGTCGGTGGAGGGAAGGAAGCAGAGGAAAGAATGTCAAAGGATCCCCTTTAGTTCAGGGAGTGTGGAGCCACCCAGGTTTGAGGGGCGGTGGGATGCAGCTTCCCGGGTGGAAGAGGGCCTTGAGTACTGTGAGAAGCCCATCCTCCCTCTGGTTCTGAGAAAAAGCAGATGTCAGACCTGCCCTGGCAAAAACTGCATGTTTATACCTTAACAGATGCTTGATTTTATTTTTATATAAGATGTTTCTCCTTTCCATCCCATGAACTCAGTTCATGTGTACTTATCTCTTCTTTAGATGCCTGCCCCTGCCACTTTCTTCCACCGCACCCCCCTCCAGAGCTGCTTGCAGATTCTGAGTCAGCTCCCAGGGAGCATCCTACAGAGACCAGACTCTGCATGGTCTTCAGTTGCATGCGCAGACCCTTAACGGAGCCAGCTCTTCACCTTTGGGCCTGTCTCTTGCAGATTATCGGGACCATTCCACTGATGCCTAATCCAGGGCCATCGAGCCAAGCAGCGAGCGGCACTCAGGGCTTGCAAGTGCAGCCAATCACACCCCAGCTCCTAACAAACGCCCAGGGCCAGATCATCGCCACAGTCATTGGGAACCAGATCCTGCCTGTGATCAACACCCAGGGCATCACGCTGTCACCCATCAAGCCCGGCCAGCAGGTAAATGTTCCAGGCCAAGGCAGCCATGGCACAGGACACTCTCCTTACTCAGCTTCTCCTCTTTGGTCTCAATCAGTGAAAAGTAATTTTTACATTACAAAATATTTGATCTCACTCATCTGAACATATCGACACTTATAAAATGGCATGTAACTCTATTTTTCATTCTTAATGAATATGGGTGATAACTAAATATCTCTTTAATCTAAAAATAAGAATATATTAAATTACAGAGAGAGTGCCCTAAAATTCAATAGGGATGGATTATTATTAATCTGTGCTCAAGATACTTAATTTTCAGATTTTCAAGATGAGGTCAAAGAGAAACCAAGAACACTCATGCCTTAACTGTGAATGAAAAAATTATTAAATATTAAGAGATCCCAAGTTGCTGCTACTGAAACCACTGCCTATAAATGAGGAAATGAAAAATACAGAGTTCTGCTTGGTTGAATTTCACAAAACCATGATGATCCAATTAATTTTTCCATTCAAATATCAATTGAGAGCTTCCTATGTGTTTGTGCTAGAGGTTGGGTCTGCAGCACAAAAGAAAGGTGTGGTCCCTGACCTCATGGAGTGTCTGGTTAATTGGCTCCTTCAACAAACATTTTTTGATAACCTACTGTATAGCAGGCCCCTGATAAATGTGAAGAAACAGAAATAAAGGAGAGATGCTTTCTGATTTTAGGGAGCTCATCACCCTGTAGAGGACACAGATATATAAGCAGAATCTGTTGTGCAGTAGAGCAGAGACTGTCCTGTGACAGGGCAGGTGTCACCACAGAGCTGGAAGTGACCAACTCTGCCCAGAGAATTTTTAGTCCTCCCAGAGATAATGGCTTGGGAATGGAGTCTGGACAGTTGGGTATGAGTTAACCAAGTAAATGAAGGGTTAACAACATTCCAAGTAGAGGGAACAGCAGGCACAAAGGCAGGGAAATGGGAAAGAGGATGAAGTGCTGAGAAACAGGAGAAAGGCTCATGTGATTGGAGCAGAGAGGAGGCGGAGGACATTCATGGAAGGGCTCTATAAACAAGCCGAAAAGGATGGACTTTTTCTCTGTGTGATCTTGAACACACTACATATCATCTTTGTGCCCCTGTTACCTCATTTGTAAAGTGGGGATACACCAGTAGCTACCTCACCGGGTGGTTATGAGGATTAAATGAGTTAACACATATGAAGTGGTCAGAATAGTGCCTGGCATGCAGTAAGCACTAACATAGTCGTGATGATAGTGATGATGATGGTGATGGTGATGATGATGGTGATGATTTACTCTGCAGCCAAGCCCTGGAGATCTATGAGGGCTTGTTTTTGGTTTTTTGTTTTGTTTTTTTTTTTAAACTTCTTCTTAAAAAAACCACACACATACACACACACACACACACACAAAGAGATTCATGTGCAGAACGCACAGGTTTGTTACATAGGTATACGGTATACATGTGCTATGGTGGTTGCCGCACCTATGGACCCGTCCTCTAAGTTTCCTCCTCGCACCCCTACCCCCTAACAGGCCCTGGTGTGTGTTGTTCCCCTCTCTGTGTCCATCTGTTTTCAATGTTCAACTCCCCATTATGAGTGAGAACATGAGGTGTTTGGTTTTCTGTTCCTGTGTTTGTTTGCTGAGGATGATGGCTTCCAGCTTCATCCGTATCCCTGCAAAGGACATTACCTCATTCCCTTTTATGGCAGCATAGTATTCCATGGTGTATATGTACCACATTTTCCTTATCTAGTCTATCATTGATGGGCATTTGGGTTGGTTCCATGTCTTTGCTATTGTAAACAGTGCTGCAATAAATATACATGTGCATGTGTCTTTATAGTAGAATGATTTATATTCTTTTGGGTATATACCCAGTAATGGGATTGCTGGGTCAAATGATATTGCAGGTTCTAGATCCTGGAGGAATCACCACACTATCTTCCACAATGATTGAACTAATTTACATTCCCACCAACAGTGTAAAAGCGTTCCTATTTCTCCACAGCCTCCCCAGCATCTATTGTTTCCTGACTTTTTAATAATCACCATTCTGATTGGCATGAAATGGTATCTCATTGTGGTTTTCATTTGCATTTCTCTGATGATCAGTGATATTATGCTTTTTTTCATATGTTTGTTGGCTGTGTAAATGTCTTCTTTTGAGAAGTGTCTGTTCATATCCTTTGCCCACTTTTTGGTGGGGTTGTTTTTTTCTTGTATATTTGTTTAAGTTCCTTGTAAATTCTGGATATTAGACCTTTGTCAGATGGATAGATTGCAAAAATTTTCTCCCATTCTATAGGTTGCCTGTTCACTTTGATGCTAGTTTCTTTTGCCGTGCAGCTCTTTTGTTTAATTAGATCCCATTTGTCAATTTTGGCTTTTGTTGCGATTGCTTTTGGCATTTTTGTCATGAAGTCTTTGCCCATGCCTATGTCCTGAATGGTATTGCCTAGGTTTTCTTCTAGGGTTTTTATGGTTTGGGGTTTTACATTTAAGTCTAATCCATCTTGAGTTAATTTTTGTATAATGTGTAAGAAAGGGGTCCAGTTTTGATTTTCTGCATATGGCTAGCCAGTTTTCCCAGCACCATTTATTAAAGAGGGAATCCTTTCCCCATTGTTTTTGTCGGGTTTGTCCAAGATTAGATGGTTTTAGATGTATGGTGTTATTTATGAGGTCTCTATTCTGCTCCATTGGTCTATATATCTGTTTTGGTGCCAGTACCATGCTATTTTGGTTACTGTAGCCTTGTAGTATAGTTTGAAGTCAGGCAGAGTGATGCCTCCAGCTTTGTTCTTTTTGCTTATGATTGTCTTGGCTATATGGGGTCTTCTTTGATTCCATATGAAACTTAAAATAGTTTTTTCTAATTCTGTGAAGAATGTCAATGGTAGTTTGATGGGTATAGCATTGAATCTATAAATTACTCTAGGTAGTATGGCCATTTTCACAATATTGATTCTTCCTATCCAAAAGAATGGAATGTTTTTCCATTTGTTTGTGTCCTCTCTTATTTCATTAAGCAGTGGTTTGTAGTTCTCCTTGAAGAGGTCCTTCACATCCCCTGTTAGCTGTATTCCTAGGTATTTTATTCTCTTTATAGTAATTGTGAATGGGAGTTAATTCATGATTTGGCTCTCTGCTTGTCTATTGTTGGTGTAAAAGAATGCCTGTGATTTTTGCACATTGATTTTGTATCCTGAGACTTTGCTGAACTTGCTTATTAGTTTAAGGAGTTTTTGGGCCAAGATGATGGGGTTTTCTAAATATAAAATCATGTCATCTGCAAGCAGAGATAATTTGACTTCCTCTCTTCCTATTTAAACACACTTTATTTTCCTCTCTCACCTGATTGCCCTGGCCAGACTTCCAATACTATGTTGAATAGGAGTGGTAAGAGAGGGCATCCTTGTCTTGTACCTGTTTTCAAAGGGGATGCTTCCAGCTTTTGCCCATTCAATATGATATTGGCTGTGGGTTTGTCATAAATAGCTCTTACTATTTTGAGATATGTTCCATCAATACCTAGTTTATTAAGAGTTTTTAACATGAAGGGATGCTGAATTTTATCAAAGGCTTTTTGTGCATCTATTGAGATAATCATGTGGTTTTTGTCTTTGATTCTGTTTATGTGATGGATTACATTTATTGATTTGCATAAGTTGAACCAGCCTTGCATGCCAGGGATGAAGCTGACTTGATCGTGGTGGATAAGTTTTTTGATCTGCTGCTGGATTTGTTTTGCCAGTATTTTATTGAGGATTTTTGCATCTATGTTAATCAGGAATATTGGCCTGAAGCTTTCTTTTTTTGTTGTGTCTCTTCCCGGTTGTGGTATCAGGATGACGCTGGCTTCATAAAATGAGTTAGGGAGGAGTCCCTCCTTTTCAATTGTTTGAAATAGTTCCAGAAGCAGTGGTACCAGCTCCTCTTTGCATTTCTGATAGAATTCAACTGTGACTCCATCTGGTCCTGGGCTTTTTGTTGTTGTTGTTGGTAGGCTATTAATTACTGCCTCAATTTCAGAACTTGTTATTGGTCTATTCAGGGATTTGACTTCTTCCTGATTTGGTCTTGGGAGGGTGTATGTGTCCAGGAATTTATTCATTTCTTCTAGATTTTCTAGTTTATTTCTGTAGAGGTGTTTATGGTGTTACCTGGTGGTAGTTTGCATTTCTGTGAGGTCAGTGGTGATATCCCCTTTATCACTTTTTATTGTGACTATTTGATTCTACTCTCTTTTCATCTTTATTAATCTAGCTAGTGGTCTATCTATTTTGTTAATTTTTTTTCAAAAACACAGTTCCTGGATTTATTAATTTTTTGGAGGGTTTTTTCTTGTCTCTGTCTCCTTCAATTCTTCTCTGATCTTAGTTATTTCTTGTCTTCTGCTAGCTTTTGGATTAGTTTGCTCTTGCCTCTCTAGTTCTTAATTGTGATGTTAGGTGTTGATTTGAGATCTTTCTAGCTTTCTGGTGTGGGCATTTAGTGGTATAAATTTCCCTCTTAACACTGCCTTAGCTGCATCTCAGAGATTCTGGTACGTTGTGTCTTTGTTCTCATCGGTTTCAAAGAACTTCTTGATTTCTGACGTAATTTCATTATTTACCCAGGAGTCATCTAGGAGCAGGTTGTTCAATTTCCATGTAATCATGCGGTTTTGGTGAGTTTCTTTTTTTTTTTTTTTTTTTTTTTGAGACGGAGTCTTGCTCTGCCACCCAGGCTGGAGTGCAGTGGCCGGATCTCAGCTCACTGCAAGCTCCGCCTCCTGGGTTTACGCCATTCTCCTGCCTCAGCCTCCCGAGTAGCTGGAACTACAGGCGCCCGCCTCATCCCCCGGCTAGTTTTTTGTATTTTTAAGTAGAGACAGGGTTTCACCGTATTAGCCAGGATGGCCTTGATCTCCTGACCTCGTGATCCTCCCGTCTCGGCCTCCCAAAGTGCTGGGATTACAGGCTTGAGCCACCGCGCCCGGCCATGTTTTGGTGAGTTTCTTAATCTTGAGTTCTAATTTGATCACACTGTGGTCTGAGAGATGGTTATGATTTCAGTTCTTTCACATTTGATGAGGAGAGTTTTACTCCAGTTATGTGGTTGATTTTAGAATAAGGGCCATGTGGCACTGAGAAGAATGTATATTCTGTTGATTTGGGGTGGAGAGTTCTGTTAGGTCTATTAGGTCCACTTGATCCAGAGCTGAGTTCAAGTCCTGAATATCTTTGTTAATTTTCTGTCTCATTGATTTATCTAATACTGACAGTGGGGTATTAAAGTCTCCTACTATTATTGTGTGGGAGTCTAAGTCTCTTTGTAGGTCTCTAAGAGCTTGTTTTATGAATCTGGGTGCTCCTGTATTGGGTGCATGTATATTTAGGATAGTTAGCTCTTCCTGTTGAATTGTTCCCTTTACCATTATGTAATACCCTTCTTTGTCCTTTTTGATCTTCACTAGTTTAAAGTCCATTTTGTCAGAGACTAGGATTGCAACCCCTGCTTTTTTTTTGCTTTCCATTTGCTTGGTAAATTTTCCTCCATCCCTTTATTTTGAGCCTGCATGTGCCTTTGCACGTGAGATGGGTCTCCTGAATACAACACACTAATGGCTCCTGACTTTTTATCTAATTTGCCAGTCTGTGTCTTTTAATTGGGCATTTAGCCCATTTACATTTAGGGTTAGTATTGTTATATATGAAGTTGATTCTGCCACCATGCTGCTATTTTGTTATTTTGCACACTAGTTGATGTAATTTCCTCATAGTGTCATTGGTCTTTATATTTTGGTGTTTTTTGTGTTTGTTTTTGTTTTGTTGTTTTTAAACAGATTTTCACTCTTGTCACCAAGGCTGGTGTGCAGTGGCACAATTTCAGCTCACTGCAACCTCTGCCTCCTGGGTTCAACTGATTCTCCTGCCTCAGCCTCCTGAGTAGATGGTATTACAGGCCCGCACCGCCACCCCTGGCTATTTTTTGTATTTTTAGTAGAGACGGGGTTTTGCCATGTTGGCCAGGCTGGTCTCAAACCCTGACCTCAGGTGATCCACCCACCTCAGCCTCCCAAAGTGGGATTACAGGCAAGAGCCACGGCGCCTGGGCTTTTTGGTGTGTTTTTGCAGTGACTGGTACTGGTTTTTCCTTTCCATATTTAGTGCTTCCTTCAGGTGCTCTTGCAGGGCAGGTATGGTGGTAACAAAATCCCTAAGCATTTGCTTGTCTGGGAATGATTTTATTTCTCCTTCACTTGTGAAGCTTAATTGGCCTGGATATGAAATTCTGGATTGAAAATTCTTTTCTTTAAGAATGTTGAATATTGGCCCCCAATCTCTTCTGGCTTGTAGAGTTTCTGCTGAGAGATCTGCTGTTAGTTTTATGGACTTCCCTTTGTAAGTGACCTGGCCTTTCTCTCTGTCTGCCCTTAACAATTTTTCCTTCATTTTGCCCTTAGAGAATCTAATGATTATGTGTCTTGGGGTTGATCTTCTCATGGAATATCTTAATGGTTTTCTCTGTATTTCCTGTATTTGCATGTTGGCCTTTCTTGCTAGGTTGGGGAAGTTCTCCTGGATAATATCCTGAAGTGTGTTTTCCAGCTTGTTTCCATTCTCCCTATCTCCTTCAGGTACTCCAATCAATCATAAGTTTGGTCTTTTTATGAAGTCCCGTATTTCTTGGAAGCTTTGTTCATTCCTTTTCATTCTTTTTTCTCTAGTCTTGTCTGCATGCCTTATTTCAGCAAGGTGGTCTTCAAACTCTAATATCCTTTCTTCCACTTGATTGATTTGGCTATTGATACTTGTGTATGCTTCACGAAGTTCTCGTGCAGTGTTTTTCAGTTCCATCAGGTCATTTATGTTCCTCTCTAAACTAGTTATGGTAGTTAGCAATTCCTCAAACCTTTTATCAAGGTTCTTAGCTTCTTTGCATTGGGTGAGAACATGCTCCTTTAGCTCATCGTAGTTTTTATTATCTATCTTCTGAAGCCTGTTGATGTCAATTAGTCCATCTGATCCTCCATCCAGTTCTGTGCCCTTGTTGGAGAGACGTTATGATCATTTGGAGAAGAGGTACTCTGGTCTTCTGGGTTTTCAGCATTTTTTCATTGATTCTTTCCCATCTTTGTGAGTTTGTCTAGTTTCAGTCTTTGAGGCTGCTGATCCTTGGATGGGGTTTTTGTGGGGGCTTGTTGTTGTTGTTGATGATGATGCTGTTGTTGTTGCTTTCTGCTTGTTTTTCTTTCAAAGGTCAAGTCCATCTTCTCAGGGCTGCTACAGTTTGCTGGGGGTTCACTTCAGGCCCTACTCATCTGATTCGCTCCTATGCCTTGTCATATCATTCAAGGAGGCTGGAGAACAGCAAAGATGGGTGCCTCCTCCTTCCTCTGGGACCTCTGACCTCAAGGGGCACCAACCCGATGCCTGTAGGATCACTCCTATGTAGGGTGTCTGACAACCCCTGTTGGAGGGACTCACCCAGTTGGGTGGCATGGGGAACAGAACCTGCTAAATGTGTTAGAGGTATTTTAAAAGAGGAATGGCATGCTTAGCTTTTTTTTTTTTTTTTTTTTCAAGAAAATAACTCTGCTGGCACTACAGAGGTTGAACTGAAGTAAACCATCTACTGTGAGCAAACCATTTAGGAGTCTATAGCAAAACACAAAAAAGAATTAATGAGAGCATGTACTTGGAGTTGAGTCATGAGTATATGGGAGTCAAGTCATGAGTACATTTGTTGTAGCTGAAAACAAAGGAGACACCAGAGAAAGCAAGAGGAGCAAGGGAAGAAAAAAAATTGGAAAAAGCATCAGAAGCAAGGGAAGGAAGACCAAGGAGTCCCTCCTGGGAAACACCAGCATTTAAGGAATAGAGGAGGAAAAATGAGAGAAGAAATGATTGGGTAACTAGAAGAGAAACCCGGAGTGTGGTGATCTAGCATCCAAGTGTTTCAAAAAAATAGGAAGTGGACGAGCATCAAATGCTGCAGAAATAAAATTAGGTAAAGCAATGAAGAAACATCAATTCCTCTATTTCTCTGTTACAACGTTTTAAAGTCTGGATTGTCCCTGTTTGAAATGTGTTGAAATGAGCTCCTTAGCTGAGTAAGTTAAGAAGTGAAAGGTGGGCAAGGCTAAGACCAGAGTTAAAGCTGGAGTGTACACTAACAAAAGAAAGATGGTGGACAAGAATGATGAAGACTAAGAGTGAGTATATGACCGAGCACATGGCTTTATGTGAAGTCAGAAAGCTGTATAATGTAAAGCAGTTAGCAAGGAAATAAAATATAAAGAGAAGGGAAGAAGAAAGTCCCAATATTATCATTTATCTACAACAATGCAGAAATAGCCTTCCAGAGACCTCAGCCATTGCCTGCATTTGGCTCCTGATCCAACCATGAAAACAAGCCCATTCTTGGTGACTCTCAGAGACTATGCTTGAAAAATCCAGTTGCTTGTTCAATGAGTACAAAAAAAAATCTATTTAACGGAAATATTTATTGACCACCTACCATGTGTCTGGCATTGGTACCAGGAAGCTAGGCTGTGTTGGCGGGCAAGACAGATGCCATGAACTCTTCCTTCATGGAGCTTATGGTGTAGTGAGGAAGATGTACATTCACCAAAGACTTGTACAAATATGTCCCTAAGACAGCAGTAAGTGCCATGAGGGAGAAGTGAAGGGATCTATTAGAGTGTTTAACAAGGGAACTTCACCCAGCGAGGGAACCAACACCAGGAGAATCCCAGCAAGGTCTGAATCTGTACACTTTCTGGAGACAGAGACTTTGTCTTCTCACTTGAAATCTAAATCGGTAGCCTGGGAAGCCACCTCTTCTTCCTCAGCTTTATCCCAAGCAGTCTCTGCCAATCTTATCATTAGGAACTTTTCTTCCCCCCCATCTCTCAGCTGGTTTATTTCGCTATTTACTATTTACACTATTTCCATTTGATTCTCTACCTTCTAAGTGGTTCCTCAAATAAGGCAAAGTTCTCTATCTTTCATTGGCCTTTTAAACCCTAGTTTCATCTGTTCCAACTATGTTCAAAATTATCTCTGGGGGAAAAGATGGATAAATTGGCCTCTTTTTCTACAATCTGCTAAAAACCTTTTCTGTCAGCAAAGCCGGTTATAAACTGCCAAAAAGGTGATGAATTAGTTAGAAATCATTAACATTTAATATAAAGTAGCTCTTACTCTCACCTTGAATTTCAAAGGTGAGTGTGGGTGATAGACTACAGCTGTGACACAAAATTGCAGCTCTAGATCAGGAATAGGACAGTTTTGATCCAGGAGGAGAAAGGCCTAACCAAGAAATAGCAAATAAGATGCAGGAATGGTGCCACTCCTAACCCCTTGCTCACAGCAGATATCGGTAATCCATGTCCACAGTCTCTCTCACAGGCCCAGGCGCACCTCAGGAGCCTTCTCACGCAGCATCTGTCGGCCCTGGAACGAAAACTTGTTCCTACTACAGCAACATATGGTCAGTTCTCTGCTAGTCTAACCACCACCACTGTCCTCTTCACTGCAGGATTGGAGATTAGCAACTGGAAAAAACAGCCAGCTTCTTGGGGATGTACCTTGCAAATCCAACAAAGTATACCCCAACCAACATGTCAGCTACAACCAGCATCCCAAAGAGCAGGCTCCCTTAACCAATACACATGTCCACCTCTCACGTATGTGCACGCTGAGAGAACACGTGAGCGCAGCTGAAAAGAGCAATGGGGGAACCATCTCAAATACCCAAGTCACAGCAGGCACCAACGGACCTGTCCCCCTTGTTCAAGGCATGTGCCAATGGTCTGTCCTAGTCCCAGGAATACCCAGAAAACTGATGGTGAACCTGGTCAGAAATACCATGGAAATGGTAGAAATAAATGAATGACTTTATTTCTTGGCATTGGCTCCAGTTGAGACACCATGAGAACATGCAGTCAAGCTAACAAGTTGGGCAAATTTGACAGGAGATGCACAAGTGTGAGTCCCAGATGTAAAAGCTGTGATTCTGAGGCTCGCAGATCATAAAAGCCCCTGAGTCAAAAAGTGAAAAGCTCAAGAGGCATAAGGATAGTGGTCTTCAATTTTTTTCTTTAAATATTACCCTTTACATTGAAGAAATATAACATGGACAACCACTAAAAAATAAAGGATTTCTGTCATACAGTAGAGAAGTTTCTCAATTTATTTTTTCATGTGATTTACGACAAATGTTTGATCTCACAAGAGCATAGTTCTGATGGTAAAATATGTCATAAATTACAGGAACAGAGAGCTCCCTAACTCATACTCAGAAGGAAGTCCACTTCCATGAAGTAAAGTATAGGACTGTCAGACCAGATGACATGGAATGATTTGTTTTAATTTAATAAAAGTAATGACATCTTTAATTTGATTTTCACCTCTGCCTACCATTAATTAAAAGAGCCTGAATCTAAGAATGTGGTATCCAACACACTGATGATGATTCATTCCAATGAAGAAAGAAGAACGTGCAAAGTTATCATCTGAAATACAAACACTATTTTTTTTTACATACACCAGTATTTGACAGCCCTAAATTTAACTTCCGCAGTATTACATCAGAAATCCTTGGTGAGCAACACCAGAAAATAAAACTCAGAAAAAAGCCAGATGAAGGCTGGCATGGTGCCCAGTACTTTGGGAGGGCAAGGCAGGTGGATCACCTGAGTTCAGGAGTTCGAGACCACCCTGGGCAACATAGTGAAACCCCATCTCTACTAAAATACAAAAAGTTAGCTGTGTGTGGTGGCGCATGCCTGTAGTCCCAGCTACTTGGGAGGCTGAGGCACGAGAACTGCTTGAGCCCAGGACGCAGACGTTGCAGTGACCCGAGATCGTACCACTGCACTCCACCTTGGGTTACAGTGTGAGACTCTGTCTCAAACAAACAAACAACCAGATGAAAATAAGAGAGTGATGAGAATCTTTGTGTGCATGAAAAAAAATTACTTAATACAAAAGTACTTAGTGGAGCTCAAAAGCAACCTTTTGCTTCCTCCAAGGGACTCTACAGCTGCTGTGGCATATGGTGAACACCTCCCAAAGTCAGGGTCGCTCCAGAGGCCCTGGTTTTCTTTCCCTGATTGCCCTATGCCTATGAATTAGTAGTTTCTTAAGCCACACAGACATTATTTTTGTGTAGATTTATTCTCCTTTTGACTAAATCCAGACAAAAGTTAACAGGACTTTTCAGTATCATTAAGGCGGAGAGAGATAAATGAAAGGAAAAAAATCTGCAACTTGCAAAATCAAAGCATTAAGATTTTTCAAAAATTAAATACCATAGCTATAATCCTTGGAGACTACCATCCATGAAGGCACTCAGTTTTTCCTCAAAAAGTAATCTTGGTACTAACAGAAAACCAGTGAGAGGTAGCTTATTCAAATTAGCTCTCTTAAAATGCCATGCAACTATCAAAATCCATCCATTATTTTTCAAGTAAATACAAAAATGTATTCACTTACTAATTTTCAAAAAACTCAGTGTTCCTTCCTAGCCCTGGCCTGAATCACTGATGCTCAATTTTTTCTCAAGCCACCCAGAATGAGATAGAAATGAGGCATTCCCACCCACCAGGGATCTAAAATAGACTAAGGGTTTACCTAGGTGGGTGAAATGTGTATGGGTAGTCCCAATGCAGAGCAGCCCTTTGACCTTCCAGCCATGTATCCGGATAGCTCACTTCTCTGGTCTCACCTTCTCACTCCCTGCCAAGTTCGACTGACACAGTTCATTCGTACTTTCTGTGCATTCTGTGCCCCTGGCGTGGAACCTCTTCCCACCTTCCCTGTCTGACAAGCTCCTGCTTATGCATCCTTTGGGATCTGGATCCACTCTCCCTCCTCTGCCCTGAATCCCTCACTCCTCTGTAAAGCCTCTCGGAACGCTCTCCATGAAGCATTTCTCCTTCATCTCTGCTCCTTGTCCCACCTTCACCCACTCCATTCATTTTTGTCAAATTCTATCATCATTAGGCGTTTACATTTGAAAAGTAGCGACCAAACTGATTCAGCCTCATCCACACAGTTCACGATCCAGCCCATGGTGGGTGCTCAGTCACTTGTGTTTTGCTTAATTGCTGCCAAATTATAGTATTTCACTATCTAGGACACCAGCATCCTAGCCATGCTTCCAGAGAAGCCCAGCTCCGGCCCTTCTGTGTCTTTCCAATTCTGTGACTTTTGTCACTTCCCAGTATGTTCCAAATTTGTGCCTACCAGAGGCTTGGGAAGTCCTTCCATGCAGCACTGTCTTCTCTGTTTATTTCTTTTCTGAATGTCAACCCCTTCCTCTCTGCATGCTCTCCCACCTCATTATCTCAATTGCATGTAATCCCTCATTTGCTGCTCTGCACTGAACTCTAACTTCCATTCCATCATTTGTACCTGCTGAGCTTTTATTGCACGTTCCAAGCTTGTTTTGTGACTGCTTTGGCCTTCTCTGCCTATGTTGAGGTATCTCCACTAAATCCTTCTCTCATTCTGACACTCCCCACTTCCTCATGTCTTCATAGTGCCTGGCACAGGATTTGCTGCTGTCCTTCTCTATCTTGAGGCCATTGGTGATTCTGCCATACTTACTCCCCTGCTGATAGGCAGTGCATGTACTGGACCCTCACATGTGGGGCTCTTCTTCCTACTTGCATTAAAGAGATGTTTCACTGTCATAGAATAAAGCAGGAAGCAAAACCCAGTAAGTCTCCTAAGCCCTGCCAAAAGGATAACTTCCTCCTCTTTTCAAATTTTCCACAAAGATAGCTAAAATCTCCTTTGTATCATATTCCAGGTCCTCCAAATGTTTTAAGGTAGATCATCCTGATGTCAACCCTAAATTTCTCAGCAAATTTAATTTGTGTTCTTGTCCACAGTAGAATGAACTCCTCAGTAAGGCTCAGGCATTCATTATACCCTCCTAGTTAATCAAAGTTCTTCTTATGTCTGGGCTCTGGCTTCTTTTGTCTAGACATAGCAGATCCATGTGCTTTAACTCTTTTTCCAAGAGAAGCTCCTTCCAAAATCTGTGTTGTCCTCCAACCCACAGTAGCAGCATCACCTGAAAACTTGTTAGATATGCAAATTCTTGAGCCCCAACCCAGGCTTACTAAATCAGAAAGTCAGGGTGGAGCCCAGTGATTTGTGCTCTAACAGCCCTCCAGGTGATTCTGATGCAACTAAATCTTGAGAAGCACTGATTTAATTTCTCTTCAAGCTATTCCAAGGTACACATTACTCAAAAAAATGCCAACTAGGACAGGCAGGGAGGGCAAGTAGCGATGCCCTTCCCATATACTCTGGCTTCTGTGAGGCCCCTCTGGGTTGTATTCACTGCCTCCATTGCAGCACAGGGAAGGTTCAGCCTGGGGTTCACTATGGCTCTCTGACATCTTTGTAGAAGGCCAACCCTCCTTCATTTTGCCTTTGCAGATTTAGAGAGATTTTTCCTCCCCAAGTGAGTTTCTCTGTATTTAATCCCATTTGAATTTTCTGTTTATATGCATTCACTTTTCCAACTTGCCTAGTACATTCTGCATTTTATTCCACCTTCCAAGGCACTTGCCACCCCACTTATTTTAATATCAATCACAAATTTAATTAGAAGATGATTTATTCCAGAAACTAAAACATTATTAAGGATATACTGCATAACACATAGAAGATACCTGGGGATCAGTGGCACAGAAAATCTAGAAAGCCTTTACAGTGCACTGTTATTTCAATCTATTTTTGGTGAATATATTAAACACCCTGGCAGTGCCAACCAATAAAAACAAACCAAGAGAGCAAGCCTGTGAGAGCCAACAGGACGTAGAAAGCTTTTCAGACGCTGCATCCTGTGTTCTGTTTGTCATTCTGTGTGTGGGATGGACATCCAGTCCTCCTCCTCTGGAAAATGCATAGCCACAGGCTCACATGAGCTGTTCCTTTTCTCTTCTTGCAGATTCTCCATGCTCTCAGCCTATTTACACCTGGCTTATAGCTCAAAAAAAGGCAAGAAAGTGATTATGTAAACTTAGATGGACAGAAACTCAAGCTCCTTTAGGCAGTCTACTAACAGTATGGTGAATAAATAGAAAATACAATCATATAAACAGGATACAATACTGAGAAGAGTAAGTTTGGGGGTAGTACAGATAACCAGAATTAATTATATGAAGCAAAGAACAATCTGTAGGCAACTGCATCGGAGATGTGTCCCCAGACTGCACTAAAATCATAACATTATTTTTGGATAATCTTCTAGCCACCTGAGAGAACCATGTTTTCTTTCAAATATGACATTTTAAATAGGGAACTGCAGGTAACAATTCTTAAATCAGAAAAATATCTGAAATTTTATATTAGGAAAAAAAAACACATTGATAGATCATGGTGACCCACACTATGGCTGATCAACTTGAAAGTGTAGCTCACCGTGATCTATCAGTTTGAACATACCTCATTTGGTCCCACACTTCCCAGCTAGAGCTCCCTGCTGTTTCCCTGACCTGTAACTGCTCATCTCCAATGATCGGGGAGTTGAGAGGCAGCGGGGCATAGTGGAAGGAGTGCTGGCTCTTGAGTCAGACTTACCTGGATTCCAAGCTTACTTGTACCAGCTGTGTAATCCCAAGTAAGTCATTTCATCTTTTTAAGTCTCTGTTTCCTCTTCTGTAATGGTATCACCAGTACCTAAAAAGG
Source organism: Rhinopithecus roxellana (assembly GCF_007565055.1). NCBI lineage: Eukaryota > Metazoa > Chordata > Mammalia > Primates > Cercopithecidae > Rhinopithecus > Rhinopithecus roxellana. The sequence continues at coordinate 92,735,960 of NC_044554.1, forward strand.
AGGACTATTGCCAGGATTTTAAATAATAGATACAAAAACAGGTAGGAAGCATCCAGTAAACATTACCCACATATTTGGCCCTTTCAAAAATAAGACAATGTAATAAAACATCTGCCTTTATAGAAGCATCTAAGTTTCCCTTTCCCTCCAGGAAGGAAAAGAAACTTTTTCTTCTGCTTCTGATTATTCCCTAACTCCCTGCATTTTCTTTTGGTAAACTATTCCAATTTTTGTGTCCAGTTACGTCCTAGTATTTAAGTATCTCTTTCTTTTGCCAATAGTTATGCAATACAAGTATACACAATTTTTACAGTTAAGTCAGTGTCCAAAACAACATAATTAAATCAAATTAAGTAACATATTCCTAATGCTGCTTATTTAACATATATTAATTTTTTATATTGAACCCCAGAGCTGTTTCATAAACTAGCTTAAATCTCTGCTTTGTCTTTTCTTATTTGATAAATATATTTTAAGCATAAAATTTCTAAAGATTAATACACCAAAAACATTAAACTAAGAATTCCAATGACATAGTGTTATATTTCATAGTTTACCTGAAAGAATTACAGCCTTAGAGATGGAAGGTCACAGAAGTGGTACCTCTGAAGTCCTGTTTTTCTAAGGAAAGACGTTATGAAGGCAAGAGGTCAGTCTCTGGGCTGATTTTGACATGTGCAATAGGTTATTCTATCTGAGCGTGCAAATGATTCTAGAATTAACAGACACACATTTACACTGGCAATTGGAATGAAATCTATGGGCTCCATTAAGATGCCACTGCTTATATAATCTTCTTGATCCTTGACAAGTAAGAAATTTGCAGAATTTGTGTTGGTTTTTCTGAACTGTCTGGTTGAACTATAGAGGTAAGCAGGACCCCAGTGTCCTAAAAGAAATGATTACTTACTTTGGAAGAAAAATATCTTTCTTAGATTCTTAGACATCTTAGATTCCTTTTGACTCTCCTTTTGACTGTATGGACATGGAACAAGTTCTTAAAATAATTATTTTCTTTTCATCTCAAATTTCTTCTCTTGCCTAGCTTAATGCATAAGCCCTAGCTTGCTCTAGTGACTCTTAAGCAAGATTGCAGCCTAGTAATTTTTTCTTTACTGTGTTGTGTCTGAGGAAGAAATATTTAAATTGGTGTCTTTTCCAGTTCCTTGATGGTTCTTTACCACACCCAGGGCCAATAAAACATTGATGCAATGGTAAAACTGAAGACAATCTCACGATTCAGTAACTCAAAACTGTAAAAAGCTTTTGCCAAGTAACAGTATTTAGAAGGACAACTCAATAGGTTATAGGGGGTAGACTGACATGCAAATATCCATCACATTTTATTACGCAAATTAAAAATAGATTTAATCTTTAATGTGTGTCCCTACAGTATAAAATTTACTGGATTCAATTGTTGATTATGTCCTCAGCAGTTTGGCTAATTACCTTTGGCAGATGCTTGATGCATATTAATTTAGGATCCCATGTCAATTGTAACTGTCTTTGGCTTGTAATCTAGCCTCTACTTTGCATAGCTGAGCAACAATACGGGTGTTCACTTGAAATGTAACTGCAGGCAATTCTGTAGGAGGCACAAAATGGTTTCCTGGGAAGATCCCTGCACTATGGGATGGGAGCCTGGATTCTAATGTTCAGCAGCCACATAGGCTGGTTATTTACTTCACGTAATCCTGCCAGGCACATCTGCTGCATAGGAATACCATGTGAGTCGGGGAGCCATTATTAATTATTGCCACAGGGGACCAGAAGGGAAAAGAGCTCCTTAAGAACATTTTGCAGAGTAGCCCCTAACTAACAATTGTTTGAAGGAAAAATATTAATTTGATAACAACACTTGAGGGAATTAGAAAGTATGATGATCCTAAGTGTTAGGGAGAATGTGGAGCAACTGGAATTCTCGTACGTTGCTGGTGGGAACATAAAATGGTACAACCACTTTGGAAATCAGTTTGGGAGGTTCTGAGAAAGTTAAACATGCATTTACAGTATGATCCAGCAGTTCCACTCCTAGGTATTTACATAAGAGAAACAACACAAGTAGACACACAACCTTGTTCATTAATGTTTATATAACACCTTTATTCATCATGGCCCCAAACTGGAAACAACCCAAATACCCACCAACAGATGAATTCATAAACAATATACCATATTCATATATGTATGGAAGGGAATACTATTCAGCAATAAAAAAAAACTGAACTACCAAGGCATGCAACAAAATGAATGAATCTCAAAAACAGTATGCCAAGCAAAAGAAGCCAGATACAAAAAGAGTACGTACTGTATGATTCCATTTCTGGACTCAGACAAATGAATCTAGAGTGACAGAAACCAGGGTAGTGGCTGTCTAGGGCAGGGAGTTGAGGGGAAATTGATGACAAAGGAGAGGAGGGAGCATTGTGGAATGATTAGAAGGTTCTATAACTTGATTGTGGTGGTGGTTTCACATGTGTACACATTTGACAAAACTCATCAAACTTTGTGTTTAAAATGGATTTATTTCATTATGTGTAAATTACATCTGAATAAAGTTGAATGAAAAAATGAACACACACACATTGGGAAAGCAGTGACAAATATGAAGTTGGAACACCCCAGGCTGGCTCTTAGGTGCTAACAAGGTAGTAGACCTTCTCAGATTGGTGCCTGTTTTGGGGGTAGCTGTCTCTCCCACCAAAGTTCAGGTCCTGACCTAATTCTACTCGCAGGCTGATTCCTTTTTACAAAAGCCTTGCTACACCTCTGTGAGAATGAAGATGGATATGAAAGCACTTTGCAAACCAAAAAATGCTACATCCAATCAACAAAGGTGGCTAATGCTGAGGCTCATTGTCTACCTTCTTGGGGTCCTGGCCTGCCCTTATGGCAGCTTTCCAGGAGAAAAAAAAATGATACAGAGACATCCCTCCTGGGCCTCCAAGTAGACCTAGAACCTGCAAGCATTTCCCTCCCCTCTCTCCTTTCTCTCCTCAGCTGAGCTCCTCTCATCTCTCAGAACAACAGTCCTTTGATAACCTGTAGAGGAATCATGAATAAATGGATATAAAGACAGCCTTCCTTACCACACACACAATTTTTAAAATTAAATTAATTCTTCCTTGTGGCATCGTGACTAAGAGCCCAGGTCCCAGGGTCAGACTTCATGTGTCCAGAGACCAGCTCCTCTGCACTTGCTGGTTGAACCTGTAAAATCCTTTAGCTTCTCTGTGCCTCGGCTTCCCTGTTTGTGAGAGAGGGATGGAAATAGTACCCACACCACAGGCTGATAGGAAAATTAGTCAATGTCTTAATACAGTGGCTGGCACAGAGTAAGAAAGTAACAACTGAGAGCTACAAATCCTACTGGAAATTTTTGTCCTGACTCCCCATCTTCTCTCTGAATTTTCCTTAGGATATCAGAGAGCATTTTATCAACACAGAAACCCATCCAGACTCTAGAGTCTGTAAGAGGAGGAAGTTCCCACACACACTCAGCCTACATTGGAAGTTTTCTAAAAATACCAGTTACATAGGATAAAATGGTGGGGCACAGCCACACCTTTAAGTTTTACTTTCCCAATCTGAGTTGATGGTGTTATATTTTATCTATATTTATTTGAGAAGCCTGTCAAGTGTGCTGTAATTGTATGAATAGACAGAAAGGTCCACCCACATGCCAGGGTTGAGAAATGTAGAAAATTGGGTGCTCTAACAAGCCAAGTAGGGAATTAATAATATATTTAGAATTACTAATAAAATGCCTGTCAAGCAAGTGGCAATATGTACTCTACAAAAAAAAAAAAAAAAAAAAAAAAAAAAATGCCTGCCTGCTGTGTAGTGTGTGCACTCTTCCTGAGAAGTATATATTCTTGGAAATAAAATGATTCACCCCCAGATGAAACTTCTGTTCCCAGGCGTTTTCCCCCTAATTTTTCATTCATTTGTGTATTTTTTTTTTACATCCCCTCATGTAGCTCCACCAACCCTCCCAGACGTCAGTGGGTCAAGCAGCCTCCCAAGGCAACCTTCTGCACCTGGCTCACAGCCAAGCATCCATGTCTCAAAGTCCCATCCGGCAGGCTTCCTCTTCTTCCTCCTCATCCTCCTCTTCTTCAGCTTTGAGCGTGGGCCAGTTAGTCAGCAGTAAGTATCCTTTCTGGCTCGGTTTAAATCACGGTGGCCTTCTTGTTGCCTATTTGCAATGTCTTCCTTCTTGTCTCTCTCTCACTCTCTCTTGCTCTCTCTTTCTCTCAACGCTGCAGAGGAATTTCCTGGCACTGCTAGGTCAATACTGAGATGAAGTCCGTCCCCAGGACCAGATGGTTCCCTGGGGAAGCAGGCCCCCAAAGCACACTCCCTGGATTAGTGGCTATCAAGGACCGGGTTCCATCTTAAGTGGCTGCTGATGTGCTGAGTCAGTCCTGCCACTTCAGAAGGTAGCAACTGATCAGCTTTCATGGCATGAGCCACATAGCTCACAACTGAAATAACCAACAACAGGCACTCAGTTGGCAGGTCAAGCTGCTTTTCTGTGTGTTTGAAGTCCCCTGCCGTTCTATTTGTAGGTGTCAGAGGAAATAAAAGAGAGCATGCCTGTGGGCGGGTGGGTGTGTGCGTACAATAAGCCACCTCAAGTGGCATGTGGGGGAAGCTGCATGGGCCAGAATCTCATGAGAAATCTCTGAACAACCATTCATAAAATAGGATAAGCCTGCAAGTCTGCCTCCCTAAATAGCCTGTATATGTATATATATAGTTATTAGAATGGTATTTGGCCCTAGGGATAGGTAGTACATTTATCACATGCAAATAACAGCATGTTAAGATGGATGGGATAATGGTCTGATTTAATGTCAGTCACCATTAATGTAGCTTTTACTTATCTATAAAACTGTGGAACATGTGCACAGATTGCAATTCACCAGGGACCAAAAATCCAGCAGCTATGGATGCCTGCATAGGCATCTGTGCCATAAAATGAGGACATGTGAGGATCTGTGTTTGGTCAAGTGTCATGAATGACCTGTCATAACAGGTACAGGAGGATCTTACATATCATGGGGCAAATCTTAAAGCAAAATGGAGGGTTGCCATGACCTCCCCGACAAGTAATTCTCCTCAAAAAAGAAAAAGAATTACATACATGTATGTCTATATTCAATTATACTGATAATTCAGGCAAGAAAGATGCTTGTGGGTAGGGAAGAAAACAGAATGAGGCATTATGGAAAGATGTGAAAATGCCTGGGTAGGCCGGGCACAGTGGCTCATGCCTGTAACCCCAGCACTTTGGAAGGCCAAGGCGGGCAGATCATGTGAGGTTAGGAGTTCAAGACCGGCCTGACCAATATGATGAAACTGGGTTTCTACTAAAAATACAAAAATTAGCCGGGCATGGTGGCATGCACCTTCAATCCCACCTACTTGGGACACTGAGACAAGAGAATCGCTTGAATCCGGGAGGCGGAGGTTGCAGTGAGCCGAGATCGCGCCATTGCACTCCGGCCTGGGCAACAAGAGCAAAACTCCATCTCAAAAAAAGAAAATATGTCCAGGTACTTCACCAGACTAACCTGGATGCTGTTGATCTTAAAGATGGGTCAACACCAGAGTTTCAGGATACATACGCATTTTCCATCAACTGTATTTTAGGTTGTTTAGATATATAGCCCTCTCCAGAAACTCTAGTCTGACTTGCATAAAGTTAAGGATAAAACGAATTTAATTATAGTCAGATTTCCCCTAATTAAAAAAAAAAAATCCTAGGGAAAAGAGTCAAACTTTGTTACAATTCAATATTCCGTATAAGTTTTTGCAAAATACTCCATTTCTAAATGGCAGCAAGGTCATAAATTTAGGATAGGTTGTTAAGCTTTGGTCCTGAAAGAAAAGGAACCAAAGTTTAGCTTTTTACAGAGAAGAAATAAGTTAAATATGGAAAAGAAGTACAAACAACCTCCTACTAATAAAATGTTTCACACAAGGTAAATAGTTAATATGTGTAAGATGGACAGAAAGATGAATGAGTGGATGGGCAGACAGCAGACAGTCAGATGGATGGAACTAGGTTCTCTCTAGTCCCTTGTCACAGCTGGGCAGTGAAGGATTAGTCTTTTTCAGAAATCAATAACAGAGATATCTGAATGGGCCAGATGGAACTTCCACTGCACAGTAGCCAGTGGGACATACAAGTTCTAGGTTTATGATGAGTGAACCATATTACATATCCTTGGTATAAAATATATAGGCTTGGGAAAGAGAGACTCTTTTACCACATGCAATTGAAGCCGGTAACTTCAAACCCTATGCAGAGCCTGAATGACACCAAGCTAGCTCCACAGTTGTCTCTGCAGGCCAAGAGAGTCTAACAGTACCACTAGGGTCACATTATGCCCTAACCCACTGCTGGACTTAGAGTTGCCACAAATTTTGAGCGTGTTGTTTAGTTAATTCCCTTCTGTCTCAAAACCCAACCACAGAATGAATAGTACATGGATCATAACCCTCTGGTTCCATAATTTGCTATGATGGCTCACAGGACACAGAGAAATACATCTACTGGTTTACTATAAAGGATATTATAAAGAATACATATGAACAGCTAGATGAAGAGGTACACAGGGTGAGGTCTGGAAGGACTCCAAATGCAGGAATTTCTGCCCCTGTAGAGTTGGAGTGCACCACTCTCTCAGAATGTGGATGTTTTCACCAACTTGGAAGCTCTGCGAATTCCATACCTTAGTGATTTTTGTGGCAGCTGCATCATATAGACATAATTGATTATTAACTCAGTCTCCAGCCCCTCTTCTCTCCCTAAAGAGTCGAGGTGGGGCTAAAAGCTTCAAGCTTCTAATCATGGCTTTGTCTTTCTGATGACCTGCCATTATCATGAAGCTATCCAGGAGCCCCTAAGAATCACCTCATTAGAACAAAAGATGCTCCTATCATCTAGGGCATTCCAAAGGATTTAGGAACTCCGTGTCAGATATATATATATCTTATTACATCACAATATCACCAAAACTTTGGTCAAAACCATGACCAATGAGTCCTCCATGTCATTGTCAAAGACTGTCATTGGCTAACCTGCCATATGCCAGATGAACTAGAATAGGTGAATCATACAAAAGCTTTGCCCACTGCAAGCAAGAGAATGTTGAGTTAATACCTTAGTAATGATACAAGATGTTCATATGCAAAGGACAGCACATCTGGGCTCAGAACTACCAAACATGCATATTTATTGGAAAATCTGCACAGTACTTATTTCTAGCACCTTGCCTTGTGTTAAACCTTGCTCAGTCTCCATAATCATCAGAGGTGGATACAGTTTTTATAAGCAGGGTTTTTAGAAAGTCAGAAGAAGAGTCAAACAAGTGACTTGACAAATGTCCCAATCAGGTTTAAGATTTACAGTGCACTGTTTAGAAATAGGTAGATTTAGGGTTTTGATTGCTTGCTGGATTTTTTTCCAGTATACATTTTCTCAACACCTAAGCTTGATCCTTAGACAGCAAATGACTTATAGTTAGTTCCAGAAAAAAACAAAACTATAAAGTGAACTTAAAGTTGCATGCCCATAGCATATAGCACAGCGAAACACCCTGATTCACAATCCATGCCATTTTCTACATCCCAAAGAGGTCACCATATTGCAAAAGGACAGTTCTCCCAAATTACATTGCAAACTCCCAAATGGCTTCCTATTTCTCAGAAATATGTGGTAAATATGCCCATTATTTGCTGTGAGACTAGCACTAAAAAGCAGACAGCTATTTACATAAGATAGTTAATTAATTAATTCATACCTTTAGAAGCTTCTTTAAAGATATATATTATTCTCATAACAATCCTACAAATCAGGAATCATGGAAAGATGATGTTGATGCATGGTAACTATTCAACCCATTTAACAGCACCTTACACTGACGCCCGGGCTAAGAGTGGGAAGGAGCTAAATTAAAAAATAATAATAATAAAAAATAAAGCAAAACTCTGTCCTGACTGATGCATCCTGAGCACTCAATTCAGTATGGGCCCGGTGACCATGCAACCAGATTCTACAAAGCAGGTTTGTTTTCATGCAGTTTGCATAAAAATCTTTTTTACTTTCAGTTCATGCATCCCAGGCTTGATTTTGGAAACATCATCATTATATTTATGGGTCACTGCCAATTTTCAATGCCGTATTAGCCTAAGTCCCCAGGCCAGTTAATTCCTCGTTGACCAAAGGGTCAGTTTCAGGGTGGACCCTGGCCATCATTGCTATTATTTTCTGGCCCTGTCTTTAATATATCAGGCTCATGTAATCTGGAGCAAACTTCTATAAAAGATGCCACTTCCTCCGCCCTCCAAAGAAGCCCCAGATTGAGTTTCCCTAGAGCTGGTTAAAAGTGCTGGATCCACCTTGTGAGAGATCTGAGGATTTTACCTGAAGTTCCCATCAAGGTGGCCTTGAGATTCATCCTTAAAATGAACCCAACCTCCCCAGAGCCAGGAGAATAGATGACAGAAAGCCAGATTGACCTATCCCAGGACAGAATGTGAAATTCTGAGCTGAGGTAGCATTCCAGGGAGGACTCTGTTTATCACAGTAACCTCTTATTTCCCCTTTTCAAGCCAAAAAGTATATATTCCTTAAGGAAGGGAAACTATTCTCACAGTGAAATAACCTCAAGAGTTTAAGACAGAAACTTTGGGATTAAAAAAGGAGCATTAGTCTTTTGATGAATTCAAAACATCTTACAGACACCATCTAATGAATTCTTCCAAAATGTGAAGACAAGTCCCACATGTAGTAATCAGGGTAAAGCTAATATTTATCTAGAAGTGGACTCCTTTTTTGAATGGGAAGATTTTTGTAGTCTCAGAACCCATGGAGCAAAACGATAACAATAACATTTTGCCAACTGAGTTTTATGGATAAGAACACTAATATAAAGAAATCTGAGTGTTCACCTCCAGCAATCAACAAATTTTGCAGAGAGATGCTACTTTGTCCAATAGACCATCACCCTGTTTAAATTTCATAAGAATTTCTATTTTATCACGGATCTAAGTAGAACCAGGAGAAAATACAAGAGTGGAAACTGTCAGAGGAAGAAGAAGGAATTCAACTTCCTGGTGGAATAACTCTTTCTTGGGGGCCTCATGGAAGATACTGGGCTCAGTAGCCCAGGCTCCCATCCCTCTGAGCTTTAAAGTGAAAGTTTGATAATCCACACAACACCATCAATGCACACAGGCTAAAAGTCCATAGCTTCCTTTTCAACTCTGGTTATTGTCAGTGATCTCACAAAAAGCAGCCTGCACGATCACACACACAGATTCAGTTGATAGTCTCAAGGAACTAGTAAGGACATATAAACAATAGAGACAGCAGGGGAAGGGAAGAAAGATGAGAGGACACATTTACATGAAATGTCAGCCCAAGTCATAAGCCTGCCCAATCCTGTGCCACTGTCTGGTTGCAACACAGGCCCTGGGACTGGAGTAGACCATGGAAACCCTTCCAGATTAAAGACCTGCCCCTCGCATACTGGTTAATTCAACTGAATTTAGCTGAGCTACAGATGGGGCTAATAAAGGCAAAAATTTTACTTTCCCAGCCCACTGATTCCCAGATCTTGACCACTTGCCATATGTAGTGAGAGTGGGGTAAGGAAAGGGCCAGGGTGGGATGGCTGCTCCGGAGCCCCCGCTCAACAGACCTGTCTGGCCCATCAGTCCTATACAGGTAAGGGAGCAAGTTTTCTGTGTAGTGAAGCTGAATAATGGTAAAGGATCAGTAGAGACAATGGCACACAGAGGGCACCACACCCAGACTTGGTCGAGCCAGGGCCACAAAGAAAGATTTCTTTCTGTAGTTGTCAGCAGATCCCCTGCATCAGAATCGCTTATGTTACTTGTTAAAAATGCACATCCCTGGACCCAAACCGGTGACTCTTATACCTGCCAAATTAAGAAAATCACAGTCCTAAAAGTGATATTGTTACATGGAATGTCTCCAGCTTTCCATTTTTTCAGTTTCAAACCTCCATGCTCACACCCTTGCAAGACTGCCAAACCCTTCTTCCCTCTCTCAGAGAGGCCAGATCCCTCTCTCACTGTACCATTCTGTACTCTCTTCTGTAAACCAGGGTTTCTCAGCTTTTTTTTTTTTTTTTTTTTGAGACAGAGTCTCGCTGTCTCCCAGGTTGGAATGCAGTGACACGATCTCGGCTCACTGCAAGCTCTGCCTCCCCACTTCACGCCATTCTCCTGCCTCAGCCTCCCGAATAGCAGGGACTACAGGCGCCCGCCACCACGCCAGGCTAATTTTTTGTATTTTTTAGTAGAGACAGGGTTTCACTGTGTTAGCCAGGATGGTCTTGATCTCCTGACCTCGTGAACTGCCTGCCTCGGCCTCCCAAAGTGCTGGGATTAGGGGCGTGAGCCACTGCGCCCAGCTCTCAGCTATTATTTTATTATCACCCCACTCCCCCTGCAAGGAGCATTTTTAGGTGTTTTGTTTTGTTTGTTTGTTTGTTAATCTTAATTGCCCTCCTTCCTCCCCACCCCACCCGTCCATAACATTTTAATACCACAGATATATTGCACATCTGCTCTATTGATGTACTATGGCCCTTTGGGGGACCACGCCATTGTACTAAGACTTTTTCTGCCTCCCCCTCAGAACCAATATCAGCCTCATTGGGAATGCATGCTCTAACGCAGGGTCACAAAACGGGCTGAGCAAGGAGCAGGTTGGAGGCTGGGTGGTGTGAACACGAGGAGGAGCTGAAGGAGCAGCCAGAATCAGCTGTAGCCCACTGGACATTACCAAGTGCAAATGTACATCCGGGGCAGTCAAATCTTCTAACATTTCAGAAGAATTTGGAAAATGAAGATTTTCCTTTAGAAATAAATGTTTACATGTTAGCAAGTAATTTTTTTAATGTAAACACTAGGAAAGCTAGATTTTATTTGCACGCTGCTCATGTGCAACTTTTGCTCTAGGGAATTTTTTCACAGGGAAAGGAAAAACGGGCTCGAGACGGTGACTGCCGAAGTGAGCTTCCACAATCCTTAGCGAGCCCGGAAGCAGCTCCAGGCTGATGTGCTCCTGGGGTTTGGGATCCAGAGCGCAGCCTCCACTAGGGACGACCCAAACCAATCTCATTAGCTGAGGATTGCCTGCCTTCTGGGAGTAGTTTTGGGAGAAAAAACAGGATTTCTATTCATCTTAACAGGCAAACCAGTTTTATAGTCACTGCCCACCCCTGCCCCGCCCATGCTCATAGATTCTCATTGTGCTACACTGAAATATTCACTTCTAGCACGAACTGCTGCTTCACCCTACAAACCTTACAGGTCCTCACTGTGCCTTGCTTCTCCCTGCCTTGCTGCCTGTGTGCACGCTGTCACCGCTGACCAGACTATATGACTCCTCCATTCTCTGAAAGCTGCCCACTGGGGAAGACCTAGATGAATCCTCCCTCCTCTCCTCTCTCCTGTGTCTGCACACCCGGTGTGGATGTCATACCATTAGTTCTCGATTATACTCTGCCTGATATTTTTCTCTAATTGTTTCTTGCGCATTAGCATTGTGTGCCAGTCCCCTATAGACTGTAAACTCCATAGAGGCTGAACTGTTTCTGATATTGCCCCTCCCCCCACTCAGACTCCCAGAAGTTACTTTTCAAAAATACTTAGACCCATCGCAGGAGTTGTACCACTTTTCAATCTTTCTACAACAAAATTATGAGTAATGACATTCTACAGGACTTTTTTTGTTGTTGTTTTAATGTGACGATTAAAAGACAAACTATACCTGTTTTGCTGATTCTGTTGACAGAGTCCATTTTCCTTAGGCTGGAGAAGATCCCTCCCCAGTAATAAGAAAATCTGCACATGAAGCTCCAAGCTCCCCACAGATATTAACATCTTTATTTAAAAGTCCTTGAAAATGGGCGTTTGGCACGAAAATGTTCTGGTTTTGTGGGGTATTTTTTGTTTTGTGTCACGATAACTAGCGTTTCCATAGTTCTCAGCCCAGAAGAGTAATATAGTCTGCCACAGTCCTTGGACGAGTACTCAGATTTACTGAAATTGATAGGTTATTGTGCAGAAAAAGGGAGAGAAAAACTTTTCACATAAGTCGGAAGAATGAGGTGAAGAACAATAGAGTCAGCTCACAGGGAGAATGACTTCGCTACAGGCAGGATTGAGTAGCACTTTGAAATCTTCCACCATCCCCAACCCATGCTGTCTCCAGCTTGGTGTATGCTTTCATTTATCCAGGGATGAGTAGCCAGGGGCGGAAAGTTTCATTCTCCAGCTGTTGTGTCATTTCCCTTGATAAGTCCTAAATTGACCGCGTTATCCAGCACCAAAGGAGCTTTCCTGTGGTAGGCATTTTTTATTACGTGCCCTTTCAGGGGACAAAGGCGTCTGTGTCAGTAAACTGCTATGGGGGGAAAAAGACAATATTATTCTCCCAGTTTCATAAGCATGCTCTTCTGAGGGACTAATGTGAACGTAAGAAATTGGGCAATATTATCATCTGTTAGCCTAGCTGTTAGCCTGGCTGCTTTGGCGATCAGGTGAAGGAAAAATACAAAATACTATTTTCTTCAAGAGTAATTTTTAGCATTAAATATGCTAATTAAAACATTTCAAATGGAAACCTTTCCCTTTTCATATTTTTGCACAATATTTGAACATATTTATGGGCAAAATGGAGTCGCATCCCCATAGCAAGTGCCTCCCAGTGCTGGTTGTTATTTGTTAAGCCCTAAGGAACATGCTGGGACATTGGGGAAGTGGCAGTGTGAACAAGCTGTGGCTTTGTCTGGGACAGAAACATCTCGAAGGATGATTTGTGGAGGTGTAATGAATTGAGGATGGAGTCTTGGGTGTCTCACCTGGGAGACAAAGAGAACATTCTCTGAGGTTGGTTTCCTCACTGCTCTGCTGCTAAAGAGAGCCACTTTCTTATAAACCGTAATAAACAGATATTGCTCGGCTGTGTGTTGACGTATTGATCCTATTTTTAAAAACATCTCCACAGATCCTCAAACGGCAGCGGGTGAGGTGGATGGGGTTAATCTGGAGGAGATCCGAGAATTTGCCAAAGCTTTTAAAATCCGGCGCCTGTCCCTTGGCCTGACCCAGACTCAGGTGGGACAGGCTCTCAGTGCTACAGAGGGGCCCGCGTACAGCCAGTCAGCCATCTGCAGGTAACCCGCGCCTGCATGCTGTCACCTCTTCTGGCCGGCCTGGGCCTCATTTGTCCTCATGGTTCAGCTTTTCTTCGTCGGGTGGGCAAAGCTGGAGGGGCAGAGAGTGGGAACAAAGTTTGGGGGCAGCTATATGTTGGGATTGGTGATCTTGATGCAAACGATGCTGCTGAAGCAAATTTGGGGGTCCTGGCTTTATAACTCCTGTCAACTCACCAAGAACTTCCAAGGCAGTCTCATTGGAAATACGCTACCCCGGGGTCAGGGGCCTTCCTCCTGGGCCCACACTCCTATGCAGCTGAGAGCCACCGACTTTGTCCGTACATAGGTATTCTGAGCAAATGTTGTAAAGCTGCCATTTGTGTTAACGCCTTTGCTATTTCTGCCCAGAGATGGCTATCAGGATTTTCCAAGAAAACACACATTTAAAAAAGAAAATTAACTATCTTGTGACCTTGAAGGTTTTAACTTGCCTTCCCAGAAACAGCTTTAAAAGCACGTTTATAAGAAATAAAAAATAAAATAAAAGAAGAAGCGGCTGCTTTAAATGGCTCAGAAAAGGGCAGTGAGAATCTGGCCTAACCTTGCTCATTTCCCCCAAATTAAGTAAATGAATAACAGAATCCGGCCTTGGTTGTGTTCAAGTTGATCCGGGTTAAGTGGTCAGAAGCAGGCCCCGTGCATGCATGTGTGTGTTGCACTAATCCCATGTTTATGCATGAGGTAACAAAGGCACTTCGGTAAGAGCTTTTTCCTCTTGGGCAATACCTTATGAGTCCTCCTCCATCAGGAAAAGCCAAGAAACCAACTCTAAACTCATTTAAGTGGATTTTGTTCTTGGTGATCCATGAAATGCTGTCTTTTTATCTGCTCTTTATACTTTTAATGTATTCCCCAAAGGACGGAAGTGTACTTTTCCTGCAGTTTAAGACTAAGGTTATAAATAACATCAGTATGGGGTAGTAGCTTGCAGCTCACATTTTGCTCAATGATTTTCCATAAAACCCATTGATTGTTGTTAAATACAAAAAGCACCATAGGATCCTCTCACTTCTATGGCCTCCCCTACTGTTTTTTCTTATAAGATACCTCCCTGTAGAAAATAACCTTTATTCAGTCTATACAAGGATACTACTGCTGGGAAATTTGTTTCAAGGCTTGTATATGTTATTCCAAACAACATGTACAGAAGCATCAACACTAACAAGCAGCATCCATGATATGAATACCATTGCTCCCTGTTGGGAAACATTAATTTTGTTTCATCTTGACAGCCTTGGGATAAAAGCAGCCACAGGTTTTTTAGTTGTTGCCAATTTTCTATTGGTGCTAAATTCCTGTTTAGCTTATTTTTAGTCCTAAAACGTGATTTCCTTTTATTGATATAAGTGCTAGCTAATGTTTAACTCATGCACTTAGCACTTCTTGGGCATTCCCAATCATGTATGTTGATTTCTAAAGTCTACCCCAGAGAGAGGTCAAAAAAGCTGTGGCTGAAATGTGGAGACTTTGGGAATTCCTAGTATAACAGAACGTGTCTGATGCCTTGACTTTTGGGCCTTTCTCTAGCTTCCAGTACTTCAGTGAGATCGTTTTAGGAGCTATCTACCAAGAAAAGAAAGAAAGACCGAGATCTTATATTGGAACAGTTTAAGTGAATTCAAAGGGTGCTGAGGAACCTGCTTTGGAGCCTGCACACTCAGGCATCGCTTGTCCCTCATTAGCTGCAGTGACTCCTAGGAGCTACTTTAAATCCCTCCTTATCAGAGGCACAGAGAAAAAAGCATTAGCAATACACTGATCAGCCCTATCACAACCTCTGTCCCCTGGTGCCTTGACACTGTAAAGCACGTTGTCACACAATCAAATATTTAAGCTTTGGGGATTTTATGGCAAACGATGGCAAAATGTGGTATGTGGCAAATTAGCACAATGAGAGCTTTTGAGGAGCTTGCCGTAAAGGACAAGTTCATTAAATAACATTAAATGATCAGTTCACTCTGTATTGAAAGCAAATGTACTCCTTCCCTCCTTGACCAGTACTGGAAGCTGGGTTTTTCAAAAATAAACAAATAACCCTTGAGTTCTATGTGGAAGGGAATGCTATGGAAATTGCATTAAAATTTGATTCTGTTTGTGCTGCTTATCACATTATAAGAGATCTAAAATATGCCGCCAAAAATAAGATTGTGGCACATAAAGAAAGCCTATCCTTTTCTGCACTTTTGCAAACATCCTTACAAAACATATTCTGAGTAACACAGGCTCAGTTTAGCTCTATGAGAACAGACCATTGTAATAAGATGCACTCTGTAGTCAGAAGTTTTTCAACAGCATGGGACACTGTAAAAGGGAGAGGAGAATTCTGTGTATCCAAAGCTGTCATAATAGAGAGTTGTGAATTTGGATTTAGAATAAACAAACAAATGAATTAAAGAATTCCTACTTTTTTTGTACCTCATTGAGAATAAGTGTGAGTTTGGTACCAGGGCGACTTCTTAAAACACTCTATATGATTTTGTCCAAGACACTTCATATTTTTTAAAGTCAATGTAGCAAAGAATTGCTGATGGCAGTTGATACATAGAAGACCTCATTTACAGAAAATGATATCATTCAAGTACAGTTTGCAGATATCACACATTAAACACAGCTTGGTGCCCTGGTGCAAAAGTACACCATTACGCCGGATGGTGCTGGGAAGGCAGGAGGTGGCCTTAGCACACCCAGAGGTGGGGTGTTTTATAGTAATTACAATGTGTCCAGCTGTTTGAGCCAGAACAGGAAAGTAGCAATGGGTTATGTTTTACCTGGAAAAGGGGCATGTTGTTAACTTACATATGGTGAAAATTGTTTGTTCCCAGAGAGAGAAAAAGAGAGAGAAGTCAAAATGAGACACAAAAGAGAGATAAAAAGAGAGCCATAAAAAAGTCCCAGTGGCCATCAGTGACTATGATAATAGCAATAACATTTTTATAACCAAGTCAGTGGAGGAAATTTAAAGAAAACCAAATGTAAAACATGTAGAGAATCATTTTAAATGAAAGAATGTGACAACTGTCATCTTTGATGTCACTTCCTAGTGTTAATTTTTGCCTTCAGGAGTCTGAGGACTGGAGAAATGGAGCTGGTACTGTTGAAATAAAAGCTTAGATCTCAGAGTTTATAGGGAAAAGGCCTGAAGTTGTTTGCGTGCCTGTTAATGATAGCTCATGCATCCTACTGTCTCTGCTTCTCCTCCCCCCTGTCTGTGCGCCTGTGTGGTTTGCATGGTCTGGCATGGAGCACGCTGGGAGGGTTGGCGCTGGCTTGGGCAGGGCTGGCTACCTTGCAGCTGGCTATTAACCTGCAGTGAATTCGCCCTGCCAGGCAGTCAGGCAGGCAGGCAGGAGGCCCACCCTGGCAGAGGACTCAGTGTAAGACTGTTCTTTCTCAATTTTCCCCCCCAGACACACCATCCTGAGAAGCCACTTTTTCCTACCACAGGAAGCCCAAGAGAACACTATAGCTAGCAGTCTGACAGCCAAACTGAACCCTGGCCTTTTGTATCCTGCCAGGTTTGAAAAGCTGGACATCACCCCTAAAAGTGCCCAGAAGATCAAGCCGGTGCTTGAGCGGTGGATGGCTGAGGCTGAGGCCCGCCATCGAGCAGGTATGCAGAACCTGACCGAGTTTATCGGGAGTGAACCATCCAAAAAGCGCAAGCGGCGCACCTCCTTCACACCCCAGGCCCTTGAGATCCTCAATGCCCACTTTGAGAAGAACACACACCCCTCTGGGCAGGAAATGACCGAAATTGCTGAGAAGCTGAACTATGACCGAGAAGTAGTTAGAGTTTGGTTCTGCAATAAGAGGCAAGCGCTGAAGAACACAATTAAACGCTTAAAACAGCACGAGCCGGCCACGGCAGTCCCTTTGGAGCCCTTAACAGACTCTCTGGAAGAAAACTCCTAAAGAGATGCCCACCCATAATCAGAAGCAAAATTCACAGAAACTAAACTCCACGCTTGGGACTCCACAACAATAACAATGACTTTTAATTTAATTTAAAAATAGCCCCAGCCATCATCACCCTTGTAAGTAAAAGACTAAGAAAACTACCAAGTGGACAGAACGGTTTCTACATGTCTGTTGGTTTTCCAAATAGGAAACAAGAAATTTTTTTGAAAATTTTTAAACAAGGAATACACCACATGGAAGGTGTATATGGTAGGATAGTTCCCTTCCCCCACCCGTCTCCCCCAAACCCAGTTTTTTAATGGACTTAAAGCAAACCAAATAACCACGTACTTTTTTCTGTATATTATGAAAATGTGAACACATTTTAAGGAAAAAGAAAAAAAAAAAAACCTAAACCAAAAACCAACAATGAAGAAACAAAAACTTTGATCTGTTCAAAGCGAATACAAGCCTGCCACCTGGAGGAAGGACTGCACCCCTTCAGGTACTAAGTGCTGATTCACTATGAAACCTATTAACCAAAGTCAGAAACATGGCATTGCAACGCGATCGTTCGTCTACGCTTCCCCGCGCGTAAAGTTGTGTTACGAATTTTTACATTTGTACTAACAGAACAATAGGAAACCTGATTTCTCCCATCTTTCCCATCTATTGTCTCCACCCACGGGGTGGGTACCATTGTTGAAGCCATTCTGTGAGGCTCACTATTGGGTTTTTCTTGGGTGGGGGGTGGGGAGGGTGGTTTTTTTTCTTTTTCTTTCTTTTTGACGGGAGGGCATCCTGGATCGTGTGCCAAAGCACTTGTTGCTTTTTTCTCACTATGACTTGTGGGTTTGAGAAAAGAAAATGGAGCTCACATTTCTCTCTTTTCCTCCATTTCTCCATCTCCCTCACGCGTGGCTCCCGGGGTCTGCTGGAAAGCCACAGAAGTGGGGAGGAACGGTGTCTTTTCCACTCAGATCCTAGTGAAATGCAGGAGAGACTCCAAAATAACTAGGGCTTTGCTCGATGAACTGTCAACACTGGCATAAGCTATAATTGTGCTCACTGTCCACACCAGAGCTTGGGATTTTTCTCAGTCTGTTGGCCACGTACATGGAGAGCTGACCAAAACTAATTTTGTAATATAAACATAAGCTGCACATTTGGTTCAATACTTACATCTATGTTATGCTTCTGTGCAAAGCAATTTCTCTCAGAAGTCTGATAGCCAAAGAAATGTCTCAAGATTTCAGTCAAATACACACATGGCATGCACACACCCATAAACACACACACGAAGAAACAGGCTAAAAAGAAAGTGATCGCAACTGGATCATTAAAGGCCATCGTGTATCCTGTTAATCTCATCTTTTCTGCTACTTCTTTCATTCCAATATTGATGGCAGACTTTTTTCAGGGGGGAATAATTATTCTTCGGGATATACAAATGGAGCAGAAAAGTGGCGGGCAAATTTAAACAACTGGAATTGGGGGCTAGGTTCTTCAGGGGAAAGGAAGTTTGAAGAAATTTCCACCAAAAGAAAACATACAGAAGGGGCTTATCTAACACATCAGAATACCCTTCAATATGAGAACTAGAGGATTATTTCCTTTAAAAAAATAACTTAGAAGAGCTGTGGGCTGCAATAACCTAATAAGCAAGAAGAACATGTTAGGATGTGAGGACGGCTGTGCAGGTGAGCACTTGGCACCTGCCACTGGTGTTTTCACCCAGGTACAGGCAGACGGTGTTCCATTAAAGGAGCAGGCAAAAGAGAGCCGTCAATTTGCTTGCTGTTGAAATGTAAATATTCACGCATAATTTATAATCATGCTCATGTATTATCTAGAAGTAAGTTGTGAAAGAAAAAAGAGAAACCCAATCTCAAGTTGCCCAACTGAGTAGAAATGCCATCTCCTTCCCCTAATACACTCCCTCCCCCCGGGGGGTTTGAGTTTCTTCTGTTGGCTCCTTTGCTGGTTGTGTAAATGCTACAGTATAATTGTCCCCTCCGATGATTCATGCAGCAATCAAGAGACTACCAGCAAAGAAACTCTAAAAGGAATCCTGGAAGCGGAACAAGTCACTCGTAAAGGTGTTTCCATTTTATCAGTCAATGCTAACTGGACCACAGCTAACTTGATCTTCAATGCCAACATCACAGAGTCCCTTTCGCCACCTCAAAAACTGCACAAATATGGACAACTCAGAAACCCAAAACTTTATTGATTAAAACAGATTTTGGATTCTCCTAGGACCTGCTCCAAATTCCATCAAGAAAAGCTCCCTGCGAAGAGAAGTTAACAAGATAACATATGACGGATGCTAAATATTTAAATATATGCCGGCAGCGGTTACATAAGGCCTGCTCAGTTCTGAGATCTATAATTGGGAGGGTCTAACTAGGACAGGGAAAATATAAAATAAAAGTAATCTTCCAGAGTGGAACAAAAAAGAAATATATTCATCCCACAGTCGTAACACCATTCATGTGCAGTGATTTTTTTATAGTTTTATAATTTTGTATTGTTTTATAAATTATTTATAAGGTGTTGTAATGCTTCTTATATTAATTTTTTACAGATAAATTTTTTGCTACAAGGCATAAAAAGGTGCCTGAACAGATTCTTAGGAATATAAATTATACTGTGTAACTCATAAGTCTTTGGGACCACATCTAATGCTTGATTTTATGATGACATTTCTCATGTCTACTTGTAAACAACTTCATATGCCAATAGCGTTTAAGTGTCTTTTATGTTTCCATGAACTGAAGGTTAAGGTTTGCCACCCACAAAAAAATAAAAGTCACTTTGGGCATATGTGATTGTATTTCAAGCTTCAGTATTTTTCTCACATAATTTTTAATTATTGTCATCTGCATTTTCTTCATTACTTCATGAAAAAAATGACAGTGGATATTACATTTTACACTTGTTTATAGATTTTCTTCCTTTTTCAACCAAGAAAATATTTTGAACAGTTGAAATTTTTCATTGCATTTGCAAGGTTTTGGCTTTTTTATGTTGTCATCACACAGATGCACACACACATACACACACAACACAAAAGAGAGAACAAAAAAGCAAAAGGAGCTAGAAAAAACAAAACAAAACAAGTAGAGGCATATCAAAGAACTCAAGCTATAACCAAAAAGAAATCGTAAATTGCCTTTGCTCGTTTCTCTACGCTGGACCAAAGCTCAATATTTGTAGGTATATGCACATTGTATAGATATGGCTAAATGTTGCTGACAATCTCGCAATACTAAACTGTTCCTATTTAAAAAAAAAAAAAAAAAAAAAGAAATACAAACTGTTCATCAATGTTTTACCTCAGCACTCTACTTGTACCCAGTTAATGACCAAGCTTAAAAGAAATGGAGATAAAGGAAATTGATTTTCATTTCAATGTTTGACTGTAAAATCTGTTTGGATAACATTTTGTAATGAGCCTTTTGTCATGTGATTTGCTTGTCTTCAACTTGAAATTATGTGAGGCACATTTGTTTATTTGTTGTTAAGAAAGTGATTTTTTTTTTTTGTCCTATGTGCTGTGATCTAGACTGGTCACCGGGGTCACTTATGAGCCACCACAAAGAGATCTGCTTCTCTGTGCCCGGAGCAGGCAGCAGGAGGGAGGGCAGGAAACAGGACTGGGTTTCTTTGGAAAAATCATCATGATGAGAAGTTGACATGATAGACTTGTGACCAAGAAGCCAAACTGAATATTTAAAAGCTCCTTACTTGCTCTGACATTGAAACCAAAGCTGATTTTATCTGCACAGGTTGCTTAATGTTAAAAAAAAAAAAAAAAAAAAAAAAAAAAAAAAACTGTACTTAATCTAGAGCAATATCTGTATGGTCAGTAAAGCTGCACTTTGTGTATTTCTTAACAGCTTCAGATCTGTCACTTTTAATTTGTACCATAAAAAATAAATAATTGTTTGACATGAGCTTCTAGGGTAACTGTGTCTCACCCTCAGATATGTCATTTAAGTTGTCAGCATTTTAAAAAGTGTATGTTACAACCCCAAATGTTAAGGAAAGGAAGGGGTTCAAGACAGACTGGTTAATATCATGATTATTTTAACTTTTCAAATGACATATTGTATTCATTGGGACTCTTTTGGTTGCGAGTTATAGGAATCTAACTCAAACTTGCCTACACATAAACATACTGTGTTGTTTGACTTAATGGGAAGTCCCATTGTAGACCTGAAGCACAGCTGGATTCAGTGGTTTCAAAGATGTAATCAGCCTGTGCTGCTTGGTTTCCTTCTCAGATGGATTCTCTAACCATCAACTCTAGGACTGTGAGTCATGCACCCTTCTCTAAACTAAGCACTGGTGCTGGGGGGTGGTGCACATAAATTCATGGTCACAGGCTCATTCCTGTCTGTGGGGGGAGGGTGGGGCCTCACTCTGACGACCCTGTGGGACCACAAGGATTGAAAGAGGAGTCCACATAAGAACCGGAAGACAAAAAAAAAAAAGAGCTATGGTAATGAGCAGATAAAACCCAGAGCCACCACATTCTACAACTAACACCCAGGTGTGTGTCAGGTCGTAGAGAGTTCCGTTGGTGAATAGTGATCTGCTAGTCTTAAGTAATGTCTGTAATGGCATGTTCTGGAAAATCTGGACATTTGGCATATGTTCCCGCCTGAAGTTTAGTGTGAGTAGGAGGGGAGAGTGAATGTTGTTATATAAATCACTAATTCAAAAGATAGGATCATCTTGCTAAAAGTATCAGTAAAAAGAAAATTTTAGAATCATAATCGTCATACTTTCAGTGACCTTTAGCAAACATTGTTTATGCCACATGAAAATCTGTGTATCAACTTCATATTGTGATTGATAAGAAGTGCTTTGGAGTTAGCAACAAAACCAAAAATTTGAGTAACCATACATTATAAATGAGCCACGAAGGGGCCAGGAAGATCCAAGCCTGACTTTAAAAGGGGCGGAAAAAAATGCTGATACTTCTGCCTTGATGGGTGGGGAAAAGACAAAAAATAAAGTCATTTTCAATGGCTTTCCTTCCGTATTTAATAGTCTACAAATATTATGAGCAAAGGTCCTGCCTATGATTATGCCTATTATTATGAAATATGTTTGACCTAGGAATCTCTAAAACATCTTCTTTAAAAAGGACAGCCATCCTTTACATTTAATCATTCCACAAATATCTGCTGAGCGTTTCGCATGTGTCAGAAAATCCTGTGTGCTGAGGACTCAGAAATAAACAAAAAGAATCTTTGCCTTCAAGAAACTCATATTCATTGTGCAAAAACCAGTGATATTTCTCCAGAAAGTGAAATAATTCCATGTTTCTTATACTATAATATTTCAAAAATAAATTTCAAAACTAAAATGATGGAAAGCAATTCTGAGGCAGACTTCAAAACTGAAAATGAATGGGTAGGAACAGCCTAGGCTTAGAATACAACCACAAGTATCAGTTTTAAATGATTCCAAAAGTTGTTCCAATAACAATTGTCTACTAAACCAACCATATGCATACAATATATTCAGTGGCAAGTGTAGCAGGACAATGGTTGATGAGTTTAATAAAGAATCTATGCTTGGAAAGAGTTCAGAAGCAACATATAGATAAAACCAACTCCTAAAAAAGACAAGTCCCAGCTCCTCATCCATTGTTCTGTACCTCAAAAGGAGTCCAATCAAACACACCCATTTGTCTTACCTACCAGGCACTGAGGAAGTCCGTGGTCAAGGGAAGAAGATGACACCTAAGGAGATCTTCAGTGCATTGCATGAAAACCTTTCTAAAACATATGAAATATTTCCGTTTTCTTAAAGCAATTATGAACATCACTTAATCCTCTTCAGGGCCTTTCTCCTATTTGCTTTATCCTTGTTAATGGCTCCATCCATCAGTCACCCAAAGCAGAAGTCTAGAGGTCATCCCAACCCCTTTATACACACACACACAAACACAACACACACACACACCCTAAATCACTATTAGTTCTGGCAGTTCTGCCTCATGAATGCCTTTTGAGCCTCTGCTGGTCACCATCACCCACCTCCACTACTTAGTTCAGACCCACCTGCCTCTCACCTGGATCACCGTGATATATGCTCCTCCTAGCCTCTACACCCATCATATGTTTGCCACCAGAGTAGTCAGAAAGCCAGTATAAATATATTTCTCTTTTGTTTAAAACCTTTCCAACATTACCTTCAGAAAGAGAAACAGACTCCAGCACAGAACACAATACCTTTTGTGACCTGGTCCTTGCCTACTTCTTTAGCCTGATCTCTCATCAATTCCCAGTTCATTGGGTTATGTCCTTGCCACACCAAATTTTCTAAAATTTCTCCAATGCCCAAATTACTTTTGATGCAATACCCTCTGCTTGGAATGTCCATCCACAGTACTGTTAACCTATCTAATTTCTACTCATTCTTTAAGGCTCAATTATATGCCATTCCCCCAAATAGTTATGTGCCAGGCATTGTGCTTCCTTCATCAGAACATTTATCAAGTTTGCATGTTTATTAGCCACCTCTGAAATGTTAAAACAAAAAAAAAAAATCACAGCTGTTGATCTCTGAGTGGCCTGTGGACTTGGCTTACAGATAAGTGTAGTTGGCAATAAGTTCTTTTAACTAGTTGTCATTTGCATGTGACATCTTCCTTGTCTAATAAGAGTAACAGTCATATTTGTATCGTTTTCAAAGCTCTCTCATATACATTATTTTAGTCGCTCCTAACATAAACCCAAAAAAGTGTGATGATTCCTGTTTTATACATGAGAACGAAGAATCATAAAAGTTAATAGTCTTCACCAAGATCCCAGAGTTGGTAGATACAGCTGGTTCTTCAATACACTAGGAACTAGAATATTCACCAAGGTGAGTACACATTGAAACACAGTAAACTCTGATACCGCCATGTCTTTGAACTGTCAATGAAAACTACAGTATCTGATACACGGTAGCAGTTCAGGAAAGGCTTACTGCTGTGGATAATTACCAGTTATCTAATTAGCAAGTCCACTATGATTTAGGTGAACTTAGTCTGAATGCTTACTGCTTGGCAGAAACAGTAAAGGACACATAAACGGAAATTAGAAATGCCTATATACACTGTATCCTTTTATTATCACTGAGATTTAGGGTCTCCAGATAAGAAAACAAAGAGCTCCAATGATTCCAAAGGCAAATGAGTTAAAACCAATTGAAAGTGAAAGAGAAAATCAGTGGGTCCTAGTCACTAATCCCACTAGCAAGTAAAGACCATGCAATGAATGTGGAAATAGGAAGCTGACCTGGGACCCGGGCTGGAAGGTCCATTCCAGAACTTACTTTGATACTCCCATGTCACTTTAAAGAGTTTTAGTTGGCTGGGAGTGGTGGCTCATGTCTGTAAGCCCAGCACTTTGGTAGACCAAGGCAGGTGGATCACCTGAGGTCAGGAGTTCGAGACCAGCCTAGCCAACACAGTGAAACCCCGTCTTTACTAAAAATACAAAAATTAGCCAGGCATGGTGGCGGGCTCCCATAATCCCAGCTACTTGGGAGGCTGAGGCAGGGGAATCACTTGAACCCCAGGAGGCAGGGGTTGCAGTGAGCCAAGATTGCGCCACTGCACTCCAGCCTGGGCAACCGAGCAAGACTCTGTCTAAAAAAAAAAAAAAAAAAAAAAAAAGAGTTTTAGTTGGGCTCCTGACCATTTACCAGATCTGAGATTGTCATTTGGGAAGAAATCACACTCTTCCCATTGCCTTATCTATATCACTGAAGTCTGTGATCTATGTAAAAGTATCTGTATGAGGTAATGGGCTTTGTTACTGAGATCACTGGGGCATCACCTCTGAAAGAGGTGACGTTTCCAGGGTGTTTGACTATTTGCACCTATGCAATGATAGGAAGACCAATATAACCAAAAAGATCCAGAACTGAAGTAGTTCCAAACACTGAACTTCAGTCAAAGAGCAAGAAACTCATGTGCAATAACACTCATGGTTAACTATAATATTGAAGCCCTTTGCAGATATTAAGATGCTGGACAAAAGAAGCAGAAAAGAGACTGGCATTTCTTGGATACCTACCGTATGTAGGTATTACTGTCCTCATTTTCAAATTCTGCACTATTATCTGAGATTTGAGCCCTGCTTAGATATACTTATGCTACTAATAAATGTTCTCATAAAGGAAGATTCACTAAGACTTACTTACGTTTAGACTGACTAAACTCCTGAACTAATGCATCATTGAAGTGGATCACTGGACCTCAGACAATGGACTTTTGATCCATGGATCTGGTCACCACTTGGGCCACATCTATGACTACAGATGAAGGAAAAGAGATCATTTGGGGAAGAGTTTTGCTTCTTTTACCTTCCAGTTTTTGTTATTGTTGAAATCTTTTATTGCATAAGTAATCTATTTTTATTGTAGAAAAATCAGAATATACAAAGAAACAAGATCTTTTCATTATAGATTATTATAGTTCAGCTGTTTTTCTTTATATTGCTCTATTTTAACATTCATGGGCTGCTTTAATTGTTTGTCTTGAACTTCAGAGACAGAGGGTAAATTAGAAAACCAAAAATAGAACTCACATATCATGAAATCCCATTTCTGTGAAATGCCACAGCTGTTTGGGTTGCCAAAACTCAGCCCTTATTTACCCAGAATCTTAACTTGACCCACCATGCAGCTAATCCCGGAGGAAAACACAACAGCCCCCTGTTGTCTGTGGGGGAGACATGAGACCCGAGATCATTTCCACACAGGCTTTGCTAACCAATCAAAAGGTATGAGTGAAGAAAAGTGGATTTCAGTCATGGAAATATGCATCCCTAGGTAATGGCAGGCTCATACTGGCTGGCTTGATGATCTCTTACTTAAAGTGAGTCCCTCTACTTTACATTCAAAGAATGGTTTTATCTTCATGTAAGTCCAAACCATATCAAAGCCTTCAGTAGCCAATACCATGCACACATTAAGCATTGTACACATGTCCTTACGGGGAGCCAGTCTGTGATATAAAGGCTTAGGGAAATGACTTGAACCCATCAAAATCATTCTCTGCCATCCAATTTGATAAAACACACCCTGACATACACACACATTGAATATTTTTATTGCTTCTTTCCAACAGCACAAGCTTCACGCTTACTTTTTAACACACTCCTACTGTCTCCTGAATGTTCAAATTCTTACTTTTGGGTTTTTTGCTACTTTGAATAGAGGGGAAGAGTCCACACACAGGCGCCTGGTTCTGTTCCTGGGAGATTGCAATGCAACCAGTCTTTGAAAAATATAATGGGTGCTCAAGCACTTGCATGTGTATTCTTTATTTCTGCTTCTAGAACCATCAGACTCCCCCAGAGGAACAAAAATGAGAAAAATTAATGTATCTGCAGTCTCCCAAGAGTATAAGAACCTGTTTCTCCGTCTTTTCTCTTCAGAGGAAGTATTCAACTCTGAAGGGGTCCATTTAAACTTCCTGAAGAGAGCAAAATACTTGAGGACACATCAGTGCCAACTGCCCATGCCTTGGCAAAACAACTGCCCCATCCCTTATTCTCCTCCTCCAAACCCTTTATTTTCTGCTTCTCTCCTTTAAACTTACTTTGCCCTTATTTTCCCCAAAACTGGAAGTTAGCCAGACGAGACAATTCAACATTTTGTGCATGCACCCCCTCAACTTCCTCAGCCAGGAAGCTCTACTTACATTTTGTGTTCTCTTGGCCTGTTTCTCCTCCCTTTCCTGACCTCTGAACTCTGATCAGCCTCCAAGATCCAGATGAAAAGCCTAAGACCTGAAAGCATAACAGTGAAACTGACTATTTAGAGTTGAAGTCAGGATGAAGATCTATTGCAGGGGTCGGCAAATAGTAAATATTTCAGACTCTGAGGACAATACTCTGCTGTTGTAGCACAAGAACAGCCATAGGCAGCATGTAAACAAATGGTAGTAGCTGTGTTCCAATAAAACTTTATTAACAAAAACTGGCAGTTGACTGAATTTGGCCCAGAGACTGTAGTTTACAGATCCCTGCTCTATTGGGCTAAGCTGGTTTGGGTCCACCTCCTAGCCGTCCATAGTGACGCTGTTAAGGCTCCACCCAAAACCCCTAGGATTCTTTCACTCCATTTCTGTGTACCCTGCCACCTGCTTCAAAAAGGTTTGGCCCCCAAATTTTGTACCTTCTGGAGGACTTTCTCCAGCTACTAAGTCATTTTTGTCTGCAAAAGCACAGAGCCCCAGGTGCCTGGAAGTTTATGTTCCCAAATCCCTACCCGCAGAGCTGAAAGGATGATGTCCCCAGCCCCCACAGCTCCTGGCCTGGGTACTTCCAAGGCTCATGCATACTCCAGATGGAGGGACCAGGCTGCAGTCGCCCACCCTGGAAAATGACCTGGAATCACTCCCTCACTTATGTTGCATCTCCACTCCCTTCCCAGGTTTTCCCAAAGTTCTTTCTTAATAAATCACTTACACCCAAATCCTTATCTTTGGGGAAGCTGAACCCAGGCACCATCTCAAAATGTTCTAAAAACCTATTTCTTGCCTCCCTGAAGTGTTTGCAGATCCTGGAACAGATGCTCAGACACATCCCTAGATTTATCCGGGGCCCAGGAGCCCTGTGGGAAAGACCTCAAACCTGGCCCTCAACTGAGGTTCAAATACTTGCAGAAGATTGAAATTAGAGTTCCCCGCAGGGACAGAGATTAGAGGGACAGGGGCTTTTGAGGGAAGATGGCTCTGAGTAGGGGGAGCAGCATAGCCCTGAGCAGCCATGACAGGGAGATCCTGTGAGTGCTGAGAAGGGAAGAGGCAGGAGAGAGCTGAGGCATTCCAGATTAAATAGCTCAGCATCCTTAGAAGCAGGGCCAGGCCTCGGTGACACAAGCAAGGCCCACAAAGGACAAAATTTTTTAAGGAGTCACTCAGACATGCATAAAATTTAAATTTGGCATCCTAGCACCTCACCCTTGTCATGGCCCTTCCCCAGGGCTGCTTCTGAAATGAGAAAGGAGAATTCCTCCTGGCCAGAGAAGAGCTTCGGAAGGTCAGCTGCCTGGCAGAAGTTGGCAGCTTGAAAGTAACAGCAAGGGCAGTGGCTCCTGGGAAAAGGCTGCTCATCTGGTTGTGCTCTTCATGGGATGCTAGTAGATTCAACATCCTGGTTTTTCCTGGTGCCCTTCTTGGGTCATCAGCTTTTCATAAACTGTATCCTCTGCCCAGAAAGCTCCTACTCCCCTGCCTTCTTGAAGTCTTTGCTCAAATCTCATCTTTTAAGTGGCTTACAAGGGCCACCCTAGTTAACATTGCTATCTGCACCACCACCTCCTAGCACTTCCTAAACCTATAACCTACTCAACATTTTTTATAGCACTTGTAATCATCTTATATGCTATGTTGTTTAACTATTTAATATATTTATTGTTTATTATCTGTCTCTTCCTGATTAGAATATAACCCCCTCAAAGTCAGCAATCTTTGTTTGATTTACTTTTCATAAGCCCCCAAAACAGTGCCTGGCCCAATAAACATTTGTTGCCTGAATGAATGAACGCAGTTTTGGAACATACCGGTTTAGGATTGCCAGATTTAGCAAATAAAAACACAGCACACCCAGTTGAATTTGAATTTCGGATGAATATTTCATGCAATATTTCAGGCATATTTATACTAAAAATTTTTCATTGTTCATCTGAAATTCAAACATAATTGGGAATCTTGTTTTTTTTCTGGCAACCCTATACTGGTTACAACTACAACAATAATAGTTACCATTTGTTGACTGCACAGTTGCAACATGCCAGGCACTATGTAAAGGGTTTTGCCCACGTTTAATCTATGAAACAACTCCAGAAGATACTAGCTTCTTTCTTTTGCAGAAAAGGTGACTGAAGCAGAGTGAGTCTAAGTCCCTAGCCCAAAGTCTCACAGCTAGCAAGAGGACGAATGAAAATATAAGACCAGGTATGTCTGGACTGCAAGGCCTAAGAGCAGGTTCTCCTGGATCTAAGTGCCCATGGCATTGCCCAGGCACTCCTATTGTGATACTTCTCCCTCTTTCTCCCCAGCATCACTGTGTTTCTCCCAGCACCTGCCACAGTGGCTTTTTACCCTTCCAGTCTAATCCCAGTGGAACAAAGCAAGAGAACCCAAATTGCAAGTGGAAACCCTGGAGCTGCCACAGTGCTTCCTTCAGCTGCAGATGCTCACCACCAGTCCCTCCCTGCCCAGACCGCTATGAGAAAGGAGGCACCTGGCCAGTTTGAGAGATGATGAATGTCCAGAATCCAAAGGAAGACAGTTTTTCTCAGAAAAACTATGATAAATCATATCAAAATGGTTCAGCCTTCCTCTCTAGACCAAAGAGGGAGAGAAGGAAATTTTGAGCCCTTGTCTGTGATTTGGAGGCTCTCCATGTTGTTGCAGGACTTTTCCTTACTTTGGCTAAAGACTGGGTCCTTGTCCCATGGCCATGAAAATTTAGGCTCACAGATTATTTGAAGGGTGAAAAAA
Organism: Rhinopithecus roxellana; assembly: GCF_007565055.1. Classification (NCBI taxonomy): domain Eukaryota; kingdom Metazoa; phylum Chordata; class Mammalia; order Primates; family Cercopithecidae; genus Rhinopithecus; species Rhinopithecus roxellana. Next base: position 92,765,651 of record NC_044554.1, read on the forward strand.
ATGGGATTTATTAGACAAACAGGAAAAAAGGGGGAACAGGGACTCTCTGCAAGGCCAGAGTTCCTGCTAGTGCAGGCTTCCTGCCTCACAAATTGAATTACAGGTACCACCCAGGAAGAGGAGGGGGCCGAGCTTCTCCCTGCTGCAAATGGCATGAACTTCTGTGGCTCCACACCAGTGTGCATTCCTCCCAGTGCATAGGTTGGTCAGAGGCTCTGCCAGGGAGCCCTTTCCACCTGGCTGTCTCAATGTGAGATGAAATGTCTTCTTTGGTACACTTTGAATGAGGTGTTGTTAAGGACAATGGGAACAAACGTGACTTCCACTAAATACCAATAAATTAAAAAGCAAACTTTAATTATTCATTGATGCAAAAATCCTCAATAAAATACTGGCAAAACGAATCCAGCAGCACATCAAAAAGCTTATCCACCAAAATCAAGTTGGCTTCATCCCTGGGATGCAAGACTGGTTCAACATATGCAAATCAATAAATGTAATCCATCACATAAACAGAACCAATGACAAAAACCACATGATTATCTCAATACACGCAGAAAAGGTCATCAACAAAATTCAACAGCCCTTCATGCTAAAAACTCTCAATAAACTAGATATTGATGGAACGTATCTCAAAATAATAAGAGCTATTTATGACAAACCCACAGCCAATATCATACTGAATGGGCAAAAACTGAAAGCATTCCCTTTAAAAACCAGCACAAGACAAGGATGCCCTCTCTCACCACTCCTATTCAACACAGTATTGGAAGTTCTGGTCAGGGCAATCAGGTAAGAGAAAGAAATAAAGGAGGTGGCTCACTCCTATATTTTGGGAGGCCAAGGCAGGCGGATCATCTGAGATCGGGAGTTCAAGACCAGCCTGACCAACATGGAGAAACCCCATCTCTACTAAAAATACAAAATTAGCCAGGCATGGTGGTGCATGCCCGTAATCCCAGCTACTCGGGAGGCTGAGGCAGGAGAATTGCTTGAACCCAGGAGGTGGAGGTTGCAGTGAGCCAAGATCATGCCATTGCACTCCAGCCTGGGTAACAAGAATGAAACTCTATCTCAAAAAATAATTAAATAAATAAATAAATAAATAAATAAATAAAGGCTATTAAATTAGGGAAAAAAGGAAGTCAAATTGTCTCTGTTTGCAGATGACATGATTGTATATTTAGAAAACCCCATTATCTCAGCCCAAAATCTCCTTAAGCTGATAAGCAACTTCAGCAAAGTCTCAGGATACAAAATCAATGTGCAAAAACCACAAGCATTCCTATATACCAATAACAGACAGAGAGCCAAATCATGAGTGAACTCCCATTCACAATCACTACAAAGAGAATAAAATACCTAGGAATACAACTTACAAGAGTTGTGAAGGACCTCTTCAAGGAGAACTACAAACCACTGCTCAAGGAAATAAGAGAGGACACAAACAAATGGAAAAACATTCCATGCTCATGGATAGAAAGAATTAATATCGTGAAAATGGCCATACTGCCCAAAGTGATTTATAGATTCAGTGCTATCCCCATCAAGCTACCATTGACTTTCTTCACAGAATTGGAAAAAAACTACTTTAAATTTCACATAGAACCAAAAAAGAGCCCACATAGGCAAGACAATCCTAAGCAAAAAGAACAAAGCTAGAGGCATCACGCTACCTGACTTCAAACTATAATACAAGGCTACAATAACCAAAACAGCATACAGACCAATGGAACAGAACAGAGGCCTCAGGAATAACACCACATACCTACAACCATCTGAGCTTTGACAAACCTGACAAAAACAAGCAATGGGGAAAGGATTCCTTATTTAATAAATAGTGTTGGGAAAATTGGCTAGCCATATGCAGAAAGCTGAAACTGAATCCCTTCCTTACACCTTATACAAAAATTAGCTCAAGATGGATTAAAGACTTCAACATAAGACCTAAAACCATAAAAACCCTAGAAGAAAATCTAGGCAATACCATTCAGGACATAGGCATGGGCAAAGACTTCATGACTAAAACACTAAAAGCAATGGCAAGAAATGCCAAAATTGACATATGGGATCTAATTAAACTAAAGAGCTTCTGCACAGCAAAAGAAACTACCATCAAAGTGAACAGGCAACCTACAGAATGGGAGAAAATTTTTGCAATCTATCCATCTGACAAAGGGCTAATATCCAGAATCTACAAAGAACTTACACAAATGTACAAGAAAAAAAACAACCCCATCAAAAAGTGGGTGAAGGCTATGAACAGATATTTCTCAAAAGGAGACATTTATGCAGCCAACAAACATGAAAAAAAAGCTCATCAGCCTGGCGCAGTGGCTCACCCCTATAATCCCAGCACTTTGGGAGGCCAAGGTGGGTGGATTACCTGAGGTCAGGAGTTGGAGACCAGCCTGGCCAACATGGAGAAACCCCGTCTCTACTAAAAATACAAAATTAGCTGGGCGTGGTGGCACATGCCTGTAATCCCAGCTACTTGGGAGGCTGAGGCAGGAAAATCGCTTGAACCTGGGAGGCGGAGGTTGCCGTGAGCCAAGATCATGCCATTGCACTCCAGCCTGGGCAACAGAGCGAGACTCTGTCTCAGAAAAAAAAAAAAAAAAGCTCATCATCACTGGCCACTAGAGAAATGCAAATCAAAACCACAATGAGATACCATCTCACACCACTTAGAATGGCGATCATTAAAAAGTCGGGAAACAACAGATGCTATAGAGGATGTGGAGAAATAGGAATGCTTTTACACTGTTGGTGGAAGTGTAAATTAGTTCACCATTGTGGAAGACAGTGTGGTGATTCCTCAAGGATCTAGAACTAGAAATACCATTTAACCCAGCAATCCCATTAATGGATATATACCCAAAGGATTATAAATCATTCTACTATAAAGACACACGCATGTGTATGTTTGTTGCAGCACTGTTCCCAATAGCAAAGACTTGGAACCAACCCAAATGCCCATCAATGATAGACTGGATAAAGAAAATGTGGAACATACTGACCATGGAATACTATATAGCCATAAAAAAGGATGAGTTCATGTCCTTTGCAGGGACATAGATGAAACTGGAAACCATCATTCTCAGCAAACTAACACAAGAACAGAAAACTGAACACTGCATGCTCTCACTCTTAAGTAGGAGTTGAACAATAAGAACACTTGGACACAGGGCGGGGGATATCACACACTGGGGCCTGTTGGGGTGTGGGGGCTGGGGGAGGGATAGCATTAGGAAAAATACCTAATGTAGATGACAGGTTGACGAGTGCAGCAAGTCACCATGGCACATATATACCTAGGTAACAAACCAGCACATTCTCCACATGTACCCCAGAACCTAAAGTGTAAGTTTTTAAAAAATCAATAAATAAATAAAATTTAATTATTCACTAATTATTTAATTAAGTAAATATTTATTAATTGATTAATTAATAGAAATAAATGTGAGGGAGCGGAGCAAGATGGCCAAATAGGAACAGCTCCAGTCTCCAGGTCCCAGCACGAGTGACACAGAAGACAAGTGATTTCTGCATTTTCAACTGAGATACCGGGTTCTTCTCATTAGGGAGTGCCAGACAATCAGTGCTGGTCAGCTGCTGCACCCCGACCAGCGACAGCTGAAGCAGGGCAAGGCATCGCCTCACCTGGGAAGCACAAGCGGGAAGGGAATCCCTTTTCCTAGCCAGGGGAACTGAGACACACAACACCTGGAAATATGGGTAACTCCCACCCCAATACTGCGCTTTACCAAGGGTCTCAGCAAACGGCACACCGGGAGATTATATCCCACACCTGGCTGGGAGGGTCCCATGCCCGCGGAGCCTCCCTCATTGCTAGCACAGCAGTCTGCAATCTAACAAAGGCAGCAGCGAGGCTGGGGAAGGGGCACCCACCATTGCTGCGGCTTAAGTAGGTAAACAAAGCCGCTGGGGAGCTCGAACTGGGTGGAGCCCACAGCAGCTCAAGGAGGCCTGCCTGTCTCTGTAGATTCCACCTCTGGGGACAGGGCACAGGTAAACAAAAAAAAAAAGCAGCAGAAACCTCTGCAGATGCAAACGACCCTGTCTGACAGCTTTGAAGAGAGCAGTGGATCTCCCAACACGGAGGTTGAGATCTGAGAACAGACAGACCTGCTCAAGTGGGTCCCTGACCCCTGAGTAGCCTAACTGGGAGACATCCCCCACTAGGGGCAGACCGACACCCCACACATCACACGGCGGGGTACACCCCTGAGACGAAGCTTCTAAAGCAAGAATCAGACACGTACACTCGCTGTTCAGCAATATTCTATCTTCTGCAGCCTCTGCTGCTGATACCCAGGCAAACAGGGTCAGGAGTGGACCTCAGGCAATCTCCAACAAATCTACAGCTGAAGGTCCTGACTGTTAGAAGGAAAACTAACAAACAGGAAGGACACCCACACCAAAATCCCATCAGTACGTCACCATCATCAACGACCAAAGGCAGATAAAACCACAAAGATAGGGAAAAAGCAGGGCAGAAAAGCTGGAAATTCAAAAAATAAGAGCGCATCTCCCCCTCCAAAGGAATGCAGCTCATCGCCAGCAACGGATCAAAGCTGGACGGAGAATGACTTCGATGAGTTGAGAAAAGAAGACTTCAGTCCATCAAATTTCTCAGAGCTAAAGGAGGAATTACATACCCAGCACAAAGAAACTAAAAATCTTGAAAAAAGAATGGAAGAATGGATAACTAGAATAATCAATGCGGAGAAGGCCATAAACAAACTGACAGAGATAAAAACCATGACACGAGAAATACGTGACAAATGCACAAGCTTCAGTAACCAACACGATCAACTGGAAGAAAGAGTATCCGCGATTGAGGATCTAATGAATGAAATGAAGCGAGAAGAGAAGTCTAAAGAAAAAAGAGGAAAAAGAAATGAACAAAGCCTTCAAGAAGTATGGGATTATGTGAAAAGACCAAATCTACATCTGATTGGGGTGCCTGAAAGTGAGGGGGAAAATGGAACCAAGTTGGAAAACACTTCAGGATATCATCCAGGAGAACTTCCCCAACCTAGTAAGGCAGGCCAAATTCAAATTCAGGAAATACAGAGAACACCACAAAGATACTCCTCAAGAAGAGCAACTCCAAGACACATAATTGTCAGATTCACCAAAGTTGAAATGAAGGAAAAACTGTTAAGGACAGCCAGAGAGAAAGGTCGGGTTACCCACAAAGGGAAGCCCATCAGACTAACAACAGATCTCTCGGCAGAAACTCTACAAGCCAGAAGAGAGTGGGGGCTGATATTCAACATTCTTAAAGAAAAGAAGTTTCAACCCAGAATTTCATATCCAGCCAAACTAAGTTTCATAAGTGAAGGAGAAATAAAATCCTTTACAGATAAGCAAATGCTTAAAGATTTTGTCACCACCAGGACTGCCTTACAAGAGACCCTGAAGGAGGCACTAAACATGGAAAGGAACAACCGCTACCAGCCATTGCAAAAACCTGCCAAAATGTAAAGACCATTGAGGCTAGGAAGAAACTGCATCAACTAATGAGCAAAACAACAAGTTAATATCATAATGACAGGATCAAGTTCACACATAACAATATTAACCCTAAATGTAAATGGACTAAATGGTCCAATTAAAACACACAGACTGGCAAACTTGATAAAGAGTCAAGACCCATCAATTTGCTGTATTCAGGAGAGCCATCTCACATGCAGAGGCACACATAGGCTCAAAATAAAGGGATGGAGGAAGATCTACCAAGCAAATGGAGAACAAAAAAAAGCAGGGGTTGCAATCCTACTCTCTGATAAAACAGACTTTAAACCATCAAAGATCAAAAGAGACAAAGAAGGCCATTACATAATGGTAAAAGGATCAATTAAACAGGAAGAGCTAACTATCCAAAATATATATGCACCCAATACAGGAGCACCCAGATTCATAAAGCAAGTCCTTAGAGACTTACAAAGAAACTTAGACAATAATAATGGAAGACTTTATCACCCCACTGTCAACATTAGACAGATCAATGAGACAGGAGGTTAACAAGGATATCCAGGAATTGAACTCAACTCTGCACCAAGTGGACCTAATAGACATCTACAGAACTCTCCACCCCAAATCAACAGAATATACATTCTTCTCAGCACCACATCACACTTATTCAAAAATTGACCACATAGTTGGAAGTAAAGCAATCCTCAGCAAATGTAAAAGAACAGAAATTCTAACAAACTGTCTCTCAGACTACAGTGCAATCAAACTAGAACTCAGTACTAAGAAACTCTATCAAATCTGCCCAACTACATGGAAACTGAACAACATGCTCCTGAATGACTACTGGGTACATAACGTAATGAAGGCAGAAATAAAGATGTTATTTGAAACCAATGAGAACAAAGATACAACATACCAGAATTTCTGGGACACATTTAAAGCAGTGTGTAGAGGGAAATTTATAGCACTAAATGCCCACAAGAGAAAGCTGGAAAGATCTAAAATGGACACTCTAACATCACAATTAAAAGAACTAGAGAAGCAAGAGCAAACACATTCAAAAGCTAGCAGAAGGCAAGAAATAACTAAGATCAGAGCAGAACTGAAGGAGATAGAGACACAAAAAACCCTCCAAAAAATCAATGAATCCAGGAGTTGGTTTTTTGAAAAGATCGACAAAATTGATAGACTACTAGCAAGACTAATAAAGGAGAAAAGAGAGAAGAATCAAATAGACGCAATAAAAAATGATAAAGGGGATATCACCACCGACCCCACAGAAATACAAACTACCGTCAGAGAATACTATAAACACTTTTACGCAAATAAACTAGAAAATCTAGAAGAAATGGATAATTTCCTGGACACATACATCCTCCCAAGACTAAACCAGGAAGAAGCTGAATCCCTGAATAGACCAATAGAAGGCTCTGAAATTGAGGCAATAATTAGTAGCCTACCAACCAAAAAAAGTCCAGGACCAGATGGATTCACAGCTGAATTCTACCAGAGGTACAAAGAGGAGCTGTTACCATTCCTTCTGAAACTATTTCAATCAATAGAAAAAGACGGAATCCTCCCTACTCATTTTATGAGGCCAACATCATCCTGATACCAAAGCCTGGCAGAGACACAACAAAAAAAGAGAATTTTAGACCAATATCCCTGATGAACATCGATGCAAAATTCCTCAATAAAATATTGGCAAACCGAATCCAGCAGCACATCAAAAAGCTTATCCACCATGATCAAGTGGGCTTCATCTCTGGGATGCAAGGCTGGTTCAACATATGCATATCAATAAATGTAATCCAGCATATAAACAGAACCAAAGACAAAAACCACATGATTATCTCAATAGATGCAGAAAAGGCCTTCAACAAAATTCAACAGCCCTTCATGCTAAAAACTCTCAATAAATTCGGTATTGATGGAACATATCTCAAAATAATAAGAGATATTTATGACAAGCCCACAGCCAATATCATACTGAATGGGCAAAAACTGGAAGCATTCCCTTTGAAAACTGGAACAAGACAGGGATGCCCTCTCTCACCACTCATATTCAACATAGTGTTGGAAGTTCTGGCTAGGGCAATCAGGCAAGAGAAAGAAATCAAGGGTATTCAGTTAGGAAAAGAAGAAGTCAAATTGTCCCTGTTTGCAGATGGCATGATTGAATATTTAGAAAACTCCATCATCTCAACCCAAAATCCCCTTAAGCTGATAAGCAACTTCAGCAAAGTCTCAGGATACAAAATTAATGTGCAAAAATCACAAGCATTCTTATACACCAGTAACAGACAAACAGAGAGCCAAATCATGAATGAACTTCCATTCACAATTGCTTCAAAGAGAATAAAATACCTAGGAATCCAACTTACAAGGGATGTAAAGGACCTCTTCAAGGAGAACTACAAACCACTGCTCAGTGAAATAAAAGAGGACACAAACAAATGGAAGAACATACCATGCTCATGGATAGGAAGAATCAATATCGTGAAAATGGCCATACTGCCCAAGGTAATTTATAGATTCAATGCTATCCCCATCAAGCTACCAATGACTTTCTTCACAGAATTGGAAAAAACGGCTTTAAAGTTCATATGGAACCAAAAAAGAGCCCGCATTGCCAAGACAATCCTAAGTCAAAAGAACAAAGCTGGAGGCATCACGCTACCTGACTTCAAACTATACTACAAGGCTACAGTAACCAAAACAGCATGGTACTGGTACCAAAACAGACATATAGATCAATGGAACAAAACAGAGTCCTCAGAAATAATACCACACATCTATAGCCATCTGATCTTTGGCAAACCTGAGAAAAACAAGAAATGGGGAAAAGATTCCCTGTTTAATAAATGGTGCTGGGAAAATTGGAGAGCCATAAGTAGAAAGCTGAAACTGGATCCTTTCCTTACTCCTTATAAGAAAGTTAATTCAAGATGGATTAGAGACTTAAATGTTAGACCTAATACCATAAAAACCCTAGAAGAAAACTTAGGTAATACCATTCAGGACATAGGCATGGGCAAGGACTTCATGTCTAAAACACTAAAAGCAATGGCAACAAAAGCCAAAATTGACAAATGGGATCTAATTAAACTAAAGAGCTTCTGCACAGCAAAAGAAACTACCATCAGAGTGAACAGGCAACCCACAGAATGGGAGAAAATTTTTGCAATCTACTCATCTGACAAAGGGCTAATATCCAGAACCTACAAAGAACTCAAACAAATTTACAAGAAAAAAACAACTCCATCAAAAAGTGGGCAAGGGATATGAACAGACATTTCTCAAAAGAAGACATGCATACAGCCAACAGACACATGAAAAAATGCTCATCATCACTGGCCATCAGAGAAATGCAAATCAAAACCACAATGAGATACCATCTCACACCAGTTACAATGGCAATCATTAAAAAGTCAGGAAACAATAGGTGCTGGAGAGGATGTGGAAAAATAGGAACACTTTTACACTGTTGGTGGGACTGTAAACTAGTTCAACCATTATGGAAAACAGTATGGCAATTCCTCAAGGATCTAGAACTGGAAGTACCATATGACCCAGCCATCCCATTACTGGGTATATAACCAAAGGATTATAAATCATGCTGCTATAAAGACACATGCACACGTATGTTTATTGCGGCACTATTCACAATAGCAAAGACTTGGAATCAACCTAAATGTCCATTAGTGATAGACTGGATTAAGAAAATGTGGCACATATACACCATAGAATACTATGCAGCCATAAAAAAGGATGAGTTTGTGTCCTTTGTAGGGACATGGATGCAGCTAGAAACCATCATTCTCAGCAAACTATCGCAAGAACAGAAAACCAAACACCGCATGTTCTCACTCATAGGTGGGAACTGAACAATGAGATCACTTGGACTCGGGAAGGGGAACATCACACACTGGGGCCTATTATGGGGAGGGGAGAGGGGGGAGGGATTGCATTGGGAGTTATACCTGATGTAAATGATGAGTTGATGGGTGCTGAAGAGTTGATGGGTGCAGCACACCAACATGGCACAAGTATACATATGTAACAAACCTGCACGTTATGCACATGTACCCTAGAACTTAAAGTATAATAATAAAAAATAAATAAATGTATGATTTATCAATATTTATAATTATTTATAATTATTTGTGAGTAATTATTTTATGTTACTAAAGTGATGTTACACATTTGACTGTTATTTATATTTGCTTTTTGTGAAAAGTAAAGTTTAATAGTGGTTATAAACTAAAACACTAACAATGCTGGAAAGTAATGTATATGAGAAAAATGGACCCAGGAGAACAGTATAAACACAATGATAAAAAGTACCTGACACTTGGCCTCAGTGTCAGAGACAATACGGACTGGTGGAGAGTGTAGTGAACGGGAGAATGCACGTCTTATCAAAAGAACATAGCTGTGGCTCAGCTCTGACCTGTTGTTGCTGTGTGGGAAGGTAGAGCCAGTGCTGTCAGACCTTTTAGTTTTCCCAGAGAGGCTGAAAATCTTTATTTTTGTGTGAATTCTCCTAATTTATAAATATTGGCAACAGTTTTTTAAATTTAAATAAGCACAGAAAAAATCTATCTAAACACTACTGGTTTTTAACCTCTGAATATAAAAACTAGACAATTCATAAATCATGACATCACCATCCTTTAAGTAATTTGTTTGTATGTCCATAGGCTCAACTCTGTGGTGGCAGAGACCATGACTTACTCATTTTTTACTGTCCAGCACCTACACTGGTATATGCTACTGATCAACAAATGCTAACTGAGTTGAGGTACAATACAGTCATCAGGGTTGGTCCTTTAGTGGCCGTGGTTCTTGGGGACTACTGGGAAAAAACCCATGGGCATGGACTTCAGATATGTGGGAAAATCTGCTGACCTCATGATGCACACCACCACCCCAGGGAAGCTTAAGTGGCATCTCAATTCCAGCTCAGGATCTTCTCTAACTCTTTCCAATTTAACCCCCTTACCCACAACTTCTAATATCAGTGACATCAGTCTTGCATAATTATCAGAGCCTTTATCAAGACGAGGAAAAGGGAAGACTTAGACATCTTATTATTGACAGATTAGAAACATTTACTAATACACATTAATACACTTTTTGGTATATTTAGGCCATTCACATTTAAAGTAATTATTGACAGGTAGATTAGTGTTGACCACATTGGTAACTGTTTTTGGTAACTGTTTTCTATTCATTACTCTTGTTCTTTGCTTCTTTTTTTTTTTTTTTTTTTTTTTTTTTTTTTTTTTTTTTTGTCTTCCCCTCTTTTTCTGCCTCCTCTAGTTTTAACTGACCATTTTATACAATTCCATTTTCTCTCCTGTCTTACCATATGAATTATACTTCTTTGTTTAATTTCTTTAGTGTTTTCCCTAGAGTTTATAATATATATTTACAATTAATCCAAGTCTACTTTCAAATAGTAGTCCAAGAATCTTATAACTGGGTATTTCCAACTCTTCCCTTCCCTCCCTTATCACATTGCTGTCAGTCTTTTCACTTATCCATAAGCTATAGGTTGCTGCAAAAGTGATTGTTGTTTTGCCATTATTTTTAATTATAAAAGTAATTAATAAACAGCAATCACTTGTGCACCAACATAATATAATAACTGGCTACATTGTTATTATTATTTTGAGGAAATTATTATGTTAGATCAATCAAGAATAAGAAAAATTAAATACTTTATTTTTCCTTCATTTTTTTCATTTTCTAATGTTCTTATGTAGATTGGAGTTTCTGACCTGTGTTATTTTTCTTGTGTCTGAAGAATTATTTCAACATTTCTTCAAGGCAGGTCTACTGGTGACAAATTCTTTAAATTTTTTTTGTCTGAGAAAGTTTATTTCTTCTTCACTCTCAAAGGATAATTTCACTGTATCCAGAATTCTAGGTTGGTGGTTTTCTCTTTTGACTCTTAAAATATTCATTTCACTCTCTTTTCACTTGCTTCAATTCTGATGAGACGTTTGATATAATCCTTATGTTTGCTTCTCTCTATGTAAGGTGTTTTTTCCTCTGGTTGCTTTCAAGATTTTCTCTCACTGATTTTCTGAAGTTTGAATACGATTATGGCCACAATGTCAAGGACAATTGATTATGCCTAGGTGTAGATTTTTAGTATTTATCCTGCTTATGTTTTTAGCTTCCTGGATCTATGGTTTTGTGTTTGTCATTAATTTTGGAAATTTTTCAGCTATTCTTACTTCAGATACTTCTTTTGTTCCTTTCTCTCTTTCCTTTCTGATATTCCCATTATACATGTGTTGTACCTTTTTTCATTGTCCTACAGTTCTTGGATCCTCTGTTCTATTTTTTTTATTCCTTTTTCTCTTTGCCTTTCAGTGTGAGAAGTGTCTGTGGACACATCTTCAAACTCACTAATTCTTTCCTCAGCCATGTCCAGTCTACTGATGAGCCCATCAAAGGCATTCTTCATTTCTGTTACAATATGATTTATTTCTATCATTTTCTATTGATTCTTTCTTTGGTTTCCATTTCTGCTTACATAACCCATTTCTTCTTGCAAGTTGTCCACAATTTTTATTAGAGTCCTTAGCACATTCATTATGATTATTTTAAATTCTAGATCTGATAATTCTAAAATATCTGCCATAAGTAAATCTGGTTCTCATACTTACTGTGTGTCTTCTTTATTTTGTTTTGTTTTGTTTTGTTGCCTTTCACCATGGCTTGTAATCTTTTGTTGAAAGTCAGATATGATGTATCAAGTAAAAAGAACTGAGGTAAAGGGGCCTTTAGTGTGAGATTTTGTGTTTTTCTGACTATAGGCAGTATTGACTGTTTGCCATAGCTGTGGTGTCAGAGGCCAAAATTTCCTCTGATGTCCCTGTTTTTGTCTCTCCTGTTGTCTTTATGTTTTCCTGGAGATTGCCTCTTAAATAAAGTCTGAGATCTGTAGTTTTTTCCATTGTGATCTCTTGTTATTATACAGGGGCCTGTTGGAAAAGTGTTCTTTAATCCTATGATTAGGTCTCTGTCTTTTAGTGAACCAGAGTTAAGTTTATCCCTTGTCCCACATTAAAGGCTAGAGGAGGCTGGAATTGGGTATTTGCCTTCCCTTTCCCCTAGTTGGTTAGGATCTGGTAAAACAGTTTCCCTTGAGGATAGGCATTGTTAAGGAGAACAAAGATGTCTGAACTATTTACAAATGGTTGTTCTCCCCTTCTCCCAGCAAGAAGCATGAGGGATTTTTCTCCAGTCTTCACAGTAAGAATCTACTGGGGATCCTGGAGGTAAAACTCAAGATAGTATGTCCCCACAAGATTGGGAATTTTTTAACTCTCAAGCTCCTCCATACTGAGCCTCCAGCAATTTATCTATTACAGTTTAAAGTGTTCTCATTGATACTGGTTCCAGCTGCAGGCTCTGCTCTGGTAATTCTCTGTATCCACCTGTCTCTCCAGTTCTCAGGGCAACAGTTTTCCATGTGACCTCAACTCTCTGATGGTTGGTTCTTGGGAGAGTTGCTGATTTTCAGTTTCTTCAGCATTTTTCTTATAAAAATGAGAGTAACAAGTTCCAAGCTCTTTATATGTACAACTGGAAACTAGAAATCAGTGCACTTCTTATTACAAATCAGTAGAAGTTTCAGATAAACCCAGGACACTATTTTGACATCAATTTATACTCATTCAAATACATTAATGTCACTGACAACATCCAGCATTCAAACATCAATTCCTGAGTTCAATAAATCCCATATGGTTAATACATATACCTTAATTTCAAATCAAAGGATGATGCTGTGGGATAGTTTAAGGTTTGAAGTCAGAAGGCTTGAGTTCAAATCCTGGCTCTGTCACATACGAGCTGTGTTGTCTTGGGCAAGTAGCCTAGGTGACTGAGTTTATTTCCCAATCTGTTAAATAGAGCCAATAAATAGTAGCTTTACAGATGATAAAATAATAGAATTCATATAAAATCAATATATAAAAATGAAATACTGTCCTATAAGTAAATAATTAATAGAAATAAGGAGTTTACTTTCCTATTTGTAATCCTCTTTATAATGTCTCTTTAATCTCACAAAGGTAGATATACGGAGCAGCATTAAATACTGTCAAGGGGTTTAAACACAGTTTTTTTATTATTATTATACTTCAAGTTCTAGGGTACATGTGCACAACGTGCAGGCTTATTACATAGGTAGGTATACATGTACCATGTTGGCCTGCTGCATCCATCAACCCATCATTTACATTAGGTATTTCTCCCCATGCTAACCCTCCCCCTGCCCCACACCCGACAACAGGCCCCAGTGTGTGATGTTCCCCACCCTGTGTCCAAGAAACAAAGTTCTTTTTTCAAAAAAAAAAATTTGCACAGAATATTAGAGCTAGAAAAACCACAATAGAAGGGAAGATAGTTGAACTTTCGAAAAATTAATTTAGGTTCACAAGGAAAAAATACACAGAACCAAATAAAAGACTCCTGGGACCATCTTTTCCCCAAGGATAGAAGTCATGTCACCTCTAGGGATACCCTCATTGAGCTCTGGTCAAAATAAAACCATAGAACACTGTCACATGAACTGCTGCTAGTCAACTCTCTACCTCATGAAACTGATTTATGTTTTTATTCCAAATGCAGATTTTAGTTGATTTGGGTCTGTATCCTAGCCTGCCAAGGTGTTTCTCAGTAATGGTTTTGTCAATTAACAAAAACACCTGCTTGTTCTTAAAGTCTGAGGCCAACTTTTTGTAGATCCTAAGTATATGCCTTCAGGCACAAGTTACAGAAATCATTTCTGACTCTCTTAATTAAGTAAAAAGGGAAAATGTATTGAGAGGGGATTAGGAAGTACAGGAAACACAATTATCTTTTAGTAGAAATTGTCAATTTAAGATACTTTCACCACCATCATCCCATGCTACTGCCCCTGCCCCAAGACATTGATACTGCCTCCATCTTGAACGGACACTAAAATCTCTTTGCCTTGTTTGGATTTGCTCAAGAGAGCATCTGTTAGGCCAAGACTCTGCCACATTCTTGGAACTCAGAAAGCAGGGAAGGAAAAAACTCTTCTGATAACCTCTCACCAGGAGTAGTGAGAGGCTGGACACTACCCACTATATCATGAAAACCACACATAATGGGGAAGTCTCCCAAAAGAGCAGCTAAAGTTGAACACTGGAAAGTCAAAAAAGATCAAAGTTCACCATAAGGGGGGGCATTTTTATTTTTCAAAATGTTTTGGAATAGCATAAAGAAAAATTTATATTCAGAGGCCATATATTGCTACAAGTATATCTGTTGGTTACAACTTTCATCTGTTTTGACTGGCCTGTGTTATAAAATATTTTCACAGTCATCCTGCATTTAAATGCATATGAAACAGATTTAATTAAATAAGATAGATGAAAGTGGTAATATAATCTTGGGTCAAATAAAAAAGTGGGGTTATGAAGCAAGGAGACCAGTGTTCTGGTGTGATTTATGAATAAGCTGTAAGGGTAATTTCAACAGATGAGTCCGGAATTTTTTTTTTTTTTTTTTTTTTTTTGAGATGGAGTCTTGCTCAGTTGCCCAGACTGGAGTTCAATGGTACGATCTCGATTCACTGCAACATCTGCCTCACAGGTTCAAGGATTCTTCTGCCTCAGCCTCCTAAGTAGCTGGGACTACAGCTGTGCACCATCACACCCAGCTAATGTTTGTATTTTTAGTAGAAATGGAGATGGAATTTCACCATATTGGACAGGCTGGTCTCAAACTCCTGACCTCGGGTGATCTGCCCACCTCTCCCTCCCAAAGTCTTGGGATTACAGGCATGAGCCATTGCGCCCGGCCCAGAATTTTTTTTTTTTTTTTTTTTTTTTTTTTTTTTAACCATTGGCAGTAGCATTGGAATAAAGAGGCTATGGTGAGGGATAGCTTGGTTTTGGTTTTTGTTGCTGTTGTCTGTAAATGCTGATATATTTGTTTAGGAATGAGTCTTTTTACCACAGAGTCCCAAGATAAATGTACCACATACAACAAACCATCCTTCATGTACCAAGACAAAATACCTGCTCCTAGACATGAGCTTTCCTAAGAACAGCAACAGGTAACTTGGGGAAAGGTCTCTTTCACCGGGTAGTTATTGTGTTCAAAAAGCTAAGTGTCCAAACCAGCAAGAGAGAGTTTCAAGGAAACGCATCAGAATAAATAACATGGGCATGCATGCAAT
Organism: Rhinopithecus roxellana; assembly: GCF_007565055.1. Classification (NCBI taxonomy): domain Eukaryota; kingdom Metazoa; phylum Chordata; class Mammalia; order Primates; family Cercopithecidae; genus Rhinopithecus; species Rhinopithecus roxellana. The sequence continues at coordinate 92,781,390 of NC_044554.1, forward strand.
GAACCAAAAGGATCCACACAAAGAGGAAAACAAACTGGACTTGCAAGATAAAATTTTAAGAAGAGACAACCACAGGCATAGGACGGCAAGGAGAGGAAAGAAATGGAGCAATCAAAATGAGTCAACACAAAATCTACAAAGAAAAGCAGAATTATAGATCTTAGGGCTGAAAAAATCACAACCCCCTAGGACCATAGAAAGCCCCTGGTGAAGGCGGTACTGCTCACTGCACTAAACCCTTCCATTTTTCATCTGCTCAGCTCTGAACACCCAGAAAAGGGCCTCTATCTACAAACCTCTCCACACTCCCCATTGTTAGGAAGTTGGATCCTTAGAGTTGAAAAGTTTCCCTTGGTCCGACAAGGCCCATTATCCCTTGCTGTACTTTTAACCACAGTCAATAACGTGTCCCTTTCCCTTCCGTTATTATTCCTCAGTATTTATATATGCATCAGTGGTTTCTTTCCTTCAAAATGTGCATATTCAATTCCCTCGATCCCAGCTGCCTTCAAAATGTATGATTTTGAAAAGTGTGGGAAGGAGAGAGAGAGACAAAGGTTATCTTTATGAAACTTTGCATATCGCCAGCCATCAGTGTCTCCTCAATAATGAGAAAGGCCAACCTGGACCAGGCATTTCGTCCCCTAAGTGGGCACATCTATCAGCCTTCCCTACATATTGATTAGTTGATTGATTTTTAAGATTTATAGAAATGCACTCACTGCCAAGGTCTCTGGGCACCTCTACGACAGTAACATTAAGCAACATAAAGAGGTGGATGCTCCTTATCCCAAAGGCTTCCTCTTACCATTCAAGAGTTTTTTTAAATGCACATTAAAAGGTAGACTCTCTGCCATGCACTGAAGGTCATCCAAAAAAGGTTTGCTAAGGAATCAAAAGGAAAAAGTTTCCGATGTCATAACAAGCTTAGACAAAAAGCCCTCTCTCCAGCCTTCAGAAAATCAAAGAATCATGATCTTGGGAAGGACCTTAAAAACCATTACTGACGGTTCCCACTACACCCATGGCGTAGTGACGGTCCTTCACTGGTCCACATGAAGTTAGAAAAAAGCCAACATAGTAAGTTTTCTTAAAAGCTAATCAATGTAAAGAATTAATTATTATTCTGAGATAATATCCTTCCTAATTTGTGGTATTAAAATATATTTTATTGTATAAAATGATGGTGATCGTTGTTGGTAGTTATTTTAAATAATATCTTTACTTAACAAAGCAACACATTGGCAAGATATCTATGTTAATTCCCAAAATTCCCTTTGAAATGTTACTGGTCAATGAAATTCAAAATCTAGAAACCACTAGATTTTGTATACAGGAAAACTGAAGCTCCAGAGGGCTGAGTGACCGCAAAGGTCCCCAGCCCGTTAGTAAGATATGTGCATGAAGAGACAGACCTCCTAACTCCCACTACTCCATGCTGCCTCTTCCGAAGCTCCAGGGTTCTGAAAAGCCCACCTCAGCCCTCAGTAGTGGATATTTTTCATTTTTTGACACTCCAATTCAGAAATTTGTCCTCTTTGAGGAATTTCTCCTCATTGTTTAGGTCTTGGTGGGAGGTAGATTCCGGCACTTCCATCTAAACCTGACAAGCTCAAGATACTGGACAATTAGCGTGAGAAAGAAAGAGCTGGCATGGGCACAAGAATGCAAAGGATTATGGAAAATCTAAGAAATGTGTCTAGAAAGGAATCATGGGTATTCTTTCATGGAACATGCAACATGGAACTGAGATAAATCAACCTGTGAAAAATGGACGTCTCTGTGTTGCAATAAAAACTTTATTTACAAAACTAAGTGTCGGCCTGGATCTGGCACACATGCTGTAGTTTGCTGACTCCTGAACTAGATTTTTTTAAAAGCCTAGTAAGCTTTAAGGGCACCGGTACAGCCAAGGAAACCACAGCCCCTAAACTGACTAGAAAAGTCTGTGACTAACAATTTGAGACATAAAGCAACTCTACCCACATTGCTGCTCCACAGAGTTCTCCTCTCATTGTGTGTTCTTTCCCTGGTGAGCCTCATCAAAGCTCCTTTGGTTGCAAGAAACAGAATCCACTTGGGTTCGATTGGATGCAAAAAGGAAGAATTAATTACAAGGACACAGGGGAATGCCCCAGAGCTCAAGAGCTAAAGGGAGTTAGGATCTTCATACATTTCTCGCTCCCTCTCCCCTGGCCCTATCTCTCCCTCCCCTTCTCTCTGCACATGCTGATTCAGTTCTGTCTCTCTGCAAACAGCTTTCTTTGCCCCTAAGTGAATATTCTGGACCATGATCCTTAGGTCTGATCAGTTGTGACTGGCAAAGCATAGTCAACATGACACAAACTTGGATTCTGGGCTCTACCCTTGATGGTGAGGCAGTTTCATGTTGGCCAGCAGGGACTGAGCTGGGTAGAGAGCTGTGAAAGTATCCTACAATACCCCACGGTCCTTCCTGACATTGCCTTTGCCAACCTGGCCAGCCCTCCTTCCCTGCTCCTCTGCAGTCCACTACACTCTAGTCACCCTGAGCTGGCCTTGCCATCCTTTCTCTCTTACCTCAAAGACTTTGCCCAAGCTGGTCCTTTCACCTGGGAGCACACTCGCTCCCCTTTCGCCTGGCTAACTCATTCTTGCCTCCCAGGTCCCCACGTAGGTGCTGTCTTAGAAAAGTCAGATACTTGTTTCCAGAAGTCTTGGAAAACTCAGATGCTTTTCCAATATGAATTTCCTCCAGCAGTCTTAGAAAAGTCAAATGTTTCTCTTGTCTACTTCTACAGCTCCCTAGACTATTGTAGCAGTTAACGCTCTATACTATGATTTACCTGCCTTTCCAACCTGCCTGCAAACTTCTCAAAGACAGTTTTCCCAGAACCTAGGCCTGTGCCTGCCCAATACATTGTCAGTGATCAATAAATACTTGCTAAACAAATGACCCTCTCAACTTCCCCACCCTCCCCTTCCTTCTCTGCACCAGCCAGCTGAGCTTCAAAATCAATCGTTCCAACAACAATGTTAGAAACTTTCTCAATCCCTTCACACTCTGTATTACTATGCCTTACCAGCCCTGCTCATCCTCATCCCTGATTCAATTCAAACCTCTCTTTTCTTCCTGGGCCGCCCAACACTGCTGGACAAATTGCACACAGATGCTGGACGGTACCATTCCAATCGAAGGGCTCCAGTCTCCAAGGAGCAATGAGTGGAGTTCAGCAATTTTGTAACTTTCTCTAGTCTGGTACATTTTCCATCCCCTAAGCAGTTATTCTAAAACTTTCCTAGCATGAAGTTTAACTTAAGTCTTAGTTTGTTGCTGTCATGATTCCATCTGTCTGGAAATGTTGATAGAGCTATTAAGAAAGGGTCCTCTGAAATCTGCTGATACGGTGGCTTGAATTGTGTCCATAGCTGGGGTTTAGACTGCATAGTGAGGGGAATGAGGGAATCTGCAGATCCCTTCAAGCAGAATTATTTTAAGGCACAGCCATGTTGTGCTAACAGCAGAGGCTTAATCATTGGAGCATTCTCAGGGATTCTGAGAATAGCAGGTGGCTATTTTTCAAATATATCCCTAAGCCAGTCCTTGGGTGCTTGTCTGTATACAAGAGAGAAAGATGCTATGAGTAAAAATGAAAGGAATAGTTTCCCTTCATATTGTAGCCCATTAAGGCCTGGGTAACACAGCTTTGGATCATGCCAACACAGAGACTCAGAGGGGCCAGGTGGCTACAGGCCAGAAGGAGCGGTGGGAAGGACTGTGGCCCAGAGGAGCTGCATAGCATCAGAGGAGTGACCTCTGTACCTCATCATGCAGCAGCCACCCACTCAGGCCACTGGCAGAAACCCATGGTGGGTGCTCAGTGGGCTTCATGGACACCCTGACACCACAGGCGGAAGTGGGTGTGGATGTGTCTCTATGCATGTAAAAGACATTCTGGTAACCCCTGAAATACTTGTGGGCTTTTTGAGGGGCTGATGAGAATAGTGAAAAAGGAGATACTGAGCTAGTTACACTTGACTACTTTTCTTAATCTTTGCCCTACCTCTGAGCACTGAATTTGCCTCTTACTTCACAGAGGAAATAAAAGCCATTAGATGGAGGCTTCTACAATTACTTTTCTTTTTTTTCTTTTTTTTTTTTTTTTCTTTTTTTGTTTGTTTGTTTGTTTTTTTGAACAGAGTCTCACTCTGTTGTCCAGGCTGGAGTGCAGTGGCATGATCTCAGCTCACTGCAAACTCCACACCCCAGGTTCAAGCAATTCTCCTGCTTCAGCCTCCCGAGTAGGTGGGATTACAGGCCCCCACCACCATGCCCAGCTAACTTTAGTGTTTTTAGTAGAAATGAGGTTTCCCCATGTTGCCCAGGCTGATCTTGAACTCCTGACCTCAGGTGATCCACCCACCTTGACCTCCCAAAGTGCTGGGATTACAGGGGTGAGCCACTGCACCAGGCCTACAATTTCTTATCTCCTCTCCAAATACCTAAGCCTAAATCCTTGCCTGCATCACTGTGACAGGAGTGATGGCAGTTAGGAGAGAGAGAGCACACTGGAGCTCCCACAGGGGGCTGAGGGGCAATGCTGATGGGACGAAGCAAAAGTGTAGTGAGCATGTCTGAGGCTGGGGCAGATGGTCTCAGGGAAATTCTGAAGAAAATCTAAACTTCATTCTATGGCGCCACTGAATCCTTTAAAAATAGTTCCTTCTTGAGAGGAGGAAACATGTCTTAGTAATCTTTGTATTGCCAATGACAAATACAAGTTCTGGCATCTAGTAAAAGCAAGATGAATAAACGAATGAGTAAATAGAGGAATTAAGGAATTCCCCTAATTAGGATGATTTGATGTTTCCTAGAGAAAGGAAATTTGAGAATAATAGCATTCATAGCTGCAACAATCTGAATGTCCCCCAAAATTCATGTGTTGAAACTTTATTGCCAATATGACAGTATTAAGAGGTAAGGCCTTTAGGAGATAATTAAGTCATGAGGGTAGAGTTCTTGTGAATGAGACTAATGACCTTATAAAAGAGGGGCAAGGAAGCATTTGCCCCTTTTTGCTCCATCACCTTCCGAGGCGCCATCTTGGAAGCAGAGAGCAGCCCTTACCAGCCTCTGAATTTTCTGGTGCCTTGATCTTGGACTTCTCAGTCTTCAGAACTGTGAGAAATACATTTCTATTCTTTACGAATGACCTAGTCTCTGGTATTTGATTATAGCAGCACAGAGTAAGACAATAGCTAAAATAATATTCACCTAGGGACTTCATTTAGATCTGTGAATATGAATACAAAAGATACAGTCATGTCTTCAGTGCACAACCCCAGACTGTTGGAAAGGACGAAAAGCTCACTCAGATCTGGACTACGCCTACATCAATACTTCACAATATTTTAAAATCATATACCCACTAGGAAAAATCTTACTTGCCACAGTCCTCCGGCATAAGGGTTGAGGGTTGGAGGGAACAGTGTGCCAAGGGGAGGTGGGCTGGGCTTTGAAAAGTTAGTAAAGGCAGAAGAAGAAACAAAGAAAACAGAAGAAACAGTAGGCTCCACAAACACAAAACCAAGCCACCATGGCAGCTTCAGTTTGGGAGGAGGTTGAAGTCTAACTCAGGAAGGAAGAAGTGGTGCCACCCATTGTAATCTCATCTGAATATCTTTACAAGTGGACAGTTGGATCAAAATGCCCTCCCAGAGAAAAACTTTCCCCAGCCTGTAGGTAAGATGAACTGAGTTCTTCTTATGTCATGTCAAAAAAAAACTTGGATTGGTATAGAAAGGCAATAAACTTAAAAGCAGTAGATCTCTTATGTTTTTCTCCCAAGATTGACATTTATCAATAAATATCAGCTTCTACCTGGCCCAGACATGTGATATTTAGTCATACATGTCACATTTGCAGTGAAAAACTTCACTGACCAAAAAGATAAAATAAAATAAAGTAAATCATTTAAATTAAATATTTTCTTTATTAGATTTCATTTTCCAGCTGTTTTAACGTAATAGAATTTTTTTCCTTAATTTCAAACTACATAATGCTTTCTGACTGAACGGTGATTATCTTTCCAGCCCAATGGCCTTTTTCTGTCAATGGCAATTAAATCCACAAAGATGATTTCTTTCTAACATTTGAGATTCTTGTTTTCCCATTGTACAGCGGACGTTTCGCTCAAGTCAACCAGATTTTGTTAGGAAATTTTATTTGATAAGACAGGATCTAAAAGTCCCAAATTCAGATGCAAACATCTTAGGGGCATGCCAGTGGCAATTTTTTCCTGTGTAATTATACAAGTCTTTGTGCATATTGATAGGATGAAAACCAGATCTGCTGGTCTTGTATTTTCTGTTTTGTTTTCTTTAAGTGTGTTTTCTGGATTCACATCTCTCTTTGTTTCAATAAAGACCTCTGCAAAATTTCCTTAAATGTTGTTTACTATTGTGGGGCTACATACATTTTTACATAAGATTTTAAATCTCATTTCATATGTTAATTGCCTACCACTTAGTGAGCATGGGTGCATCTTTTAGAAAAAGGTGAACGAAATAGACCTCAAAAACAAAAAAACCTCTGCATCTTAAAGTTATTTTCAGACCATAAAAAAATAGCCAAGTCACAGTATAATACTAAGCTTTAAGTCTTCCTTTCCCCCCACCCCCCATCTCTAAACTATGCAAATCAATTCTAACATGTTGATGTGTTTTAAATGGTTTTTACAGTCTCACAGCTGCAGCTGGAAGCCTTCACTTATTCCTCTGACAATAGATGAAACTGATGGAAACAATCCAATTGATCCTATGCTTTCATCCAGAATGTCATTTTTTTCTACCTGGTTTTTATTCAGCAATCTAAATACAATTAGATTCTACCAAGGACCAATGAGCAGTATTTGATGCAGATGTTTGTAAAGAAAAAAAAAATTAAGAAAATTCTTCTAGAGTCAGATCTTTTTCCTAAATGCCCAGATAGGAAAGACAAATCAACTCACACTTTATTAGGCCTACAGAAGGAACCTGGCCAAGAGGATCTGAAGTGTTGTTTTTCCTCCATTTCGCTTTAACTGAGGATTAGACCTTAGGCAATCATGGTTTTTTGTTTGGATTTTTATATTCTATTTGAGTATAACATTATTTATCTGGGCCACTATAGACATTTGGGCAAAGCTATTTAACTTTAATAAGAATAATGACTGCCACTGATTAAGCTTCCTGCCAGGAACTGAACTAATATCACCAAAAAAATTATGTGTGTATGTATACACATGCATTTGTATGTATTTAATTTTCACAACGACCCCATGAAGGAGATCTTATTACCTCCATTATAAAGATGAGAAAAATAAAGTTTAGAAAGCTTAAGTAACTTACCCAAGAAAATATCAGAGGTAGACATTAAAGCCAAGCCTGTCTGATTAGAGTTCATGACCTGAATCTCTCTGCTAAAGGCCATATGGTATTTATTGTATATTCTTCATTCCTAGAATACTTGTCATCCAATAACATGGGCCTCTAATCCCAGAATCACTGGTGTAAGGTCTCTAATCCACTTGAAACCCAGAGCAAAACTTCTCCAAATTTTGAGCTTTCAGAAGCTTCTAGAGTTTCCAAAAATGTAGATATGCATGGGCAATGAAGATGACATATCATTTCTGTTCTCTGACAATCACTCATACCTGGTAGTCAGGGAAAAAGAAATAAAATAATAATAACCTGTGTTTATCTCCCTGCAAACTTCTCCCACCCTGTAGGCTCAGAGGAATCATTAGCTGCTCTAGCTTTTTTGAAGACTGGTTCCAGAAGTAGCTCAAATCACAAATATAACAAAATGTTACTATCTTTTGAGAATCAGAAAGTGGTTTCACTCAAATCTAAATATCTTGATGTGCAGTAGAATCACTGATATGTTTTTTAAAGGGAGAAAGTTTGAAATTTACAGTCATGAAACCTGCTATTTACCTCCATGGTACTTGCATATAATAGAGCACTTTGTAATCATGCACAGTGAAGATCATTAAAGCACTTCACCAATGTACAGATGCACTTTGATGGGAAAAAAAAAAAAAGAAAAAAGGTGGCACTCTTTCAACTGAAGTTTTCTTTAATTTGTAAAGAAAAAAAGAGTTCATTCTAGAATGACATCTGCATAAAGCTGTTGAAATACGCTATTTCAATCACTGTTTCAAACACAAGGGACTTTTTTTTGTAACAGTTCTTCCTTTTTTAAAAAAAATTAACCTCACACCTGTAATCTCAGCACTTTGGGAGGCTGAGATCATGAGGGTAGAGATCGAGACCATCCTGGCTAACACAGTGAAACCCCATCTCTACTAAAAGTACAAAAAATTAGCCGGGCTCCCGGCTGCTCGGGAGACTGAGGCAGGAGAACAGCTTGAACACGGGAGGCGGAGCTTGCAGTGAGCCGAGATTGTACCACTGCACTCCATCCTGGGCAACAGAGCAAGACTCCATCTCGGAAAAAAAAAAAAAAAATTTATTTTTCATTTTACTTTAAATTCTGGGATACATGTGCAGAACATACAGGTTTGTTACATAGGTATACATGTGCCATGGTGGTTTGCTGCACCTATCAGCCCATCATCTAGGTTTTGAGCCCCCCATGCATTAGGTATTTGTCCTAATGTTCTTCCTCCCTTTGTCCCCCACACCTGGGCCTGTTGTGTGCTGTTTCCCTCGCTGAAACACAAGGGATTTTATATAGCCATGTGTTACAACTCATAGTTTAACTTTCTCAAAACTCATTCTATACTATTCACTTGTTCAAATGACATTTGATCTATGCTTTTAATTAAACATTTTGCTATTAAACTGAAATTTTAAAAGACAAGAGAATCAGGGATAATAATTGCAGCTTTCTCCCAGAGGTGAAAAAGCCGAACAGTCTCCCACCCTGAAGGCACTAAGACAGGAAGATGAAGATTTCCAAGAATTTTCAAAATAATAATTGATGTGTTTTGTGCATTTTTGAAAATCTGTAATTTCCAAAAAATTATTAAACATAAACTTGTGTATTCATTGCTCATTTGTGGAACATATGGGTAACTTCTTTATTTTGATGATAGAGGAAAGCAAAGAAAAAAATGAAAGTGAATTGTTAAAAAACTATCTCAATATTAGCAATGACTTTTTTCCTCAACAGTTTGGAACTTTGGATTTCAAACAGGGCAAATAAACATGACCTGAAATAGTTTAAAACAAAGTCAGTTTTCATTTTATAGCATCCACCAAAAGAGCTTTTTAATATAATCACAAATGCATTCTGATTTAGTGGAAAAAAACATAGATTGGTAATAATAATGTTACTGATGATTAAGAATCTGCCAAAGGCCAATTACATATTAATTGTGTTATAAAAATTATCTCATTTAATTTAATTCTCACTTTACATATGAAAAAACTAATACTCATGAGGTCGCAGCACCAGGCAGCAACCCAGTGTGTTGGTAAGGCCATCTTTTTGGCTTGGTTAAGATGT